>NC_135497.1:167891869-168240202 GCF_052857255.1 Amblyomma americanum
CTTCGCACTTGGCTGTCTCCTTCCACTACGTCACCCGAGCC
Organism: Amblyomma americanum; assembly: GCF_052857255.1. Classification (NCBI taxonomy): domain Eukaryota; kingdom Metazoa; phylum Arthropoda; class Arachnida; order Ixodida; family Ixodidae; genus Amblyomma; species Amblyomma americanum. The sequence continues at coordinate 167,891,911 of NC_135497.1, forward strand.
GGTGAAAAAAAAAACCCAAAACGACGCAAAAAAACTGTGCAACGGTGTGGCCCACAGAGAGGTGCTTGATTTATATGAACTATAGGAGCCACGCGCTACGCTTGCTAATGCGAAGGCGGCGATGTTTTGCAAGTTCAGCTGCGCGCTACTGACGCGCCGTGTTTAACGCAATCGGTTTTTGAAGCGTAAGAGAAAAGGACGAACAACTTGGATGGTAACATTGGATTACACTATCTCTCATATTGCGTACTGCTTTCAACTTCCGTGTAGATACGTGCTTGAGCGCAGCTCTGAATGCTGGAAAAATATAACTGCATGGCCGAGCGACAGAGCGATTGCCAGCGGTGAATGGTTAAGCACATACAACGCTCGTCTTTCTCTGGGTTTTTCCAACCAATCTTTTTTTTTTCCTGATAATTTCATGCAGAAGTACGGTACGGCGGAAACGCGGGATTCGTGCACCGTATGTACGGTATAAATTGATTACTTTACAGAACATCAAAATTACCTCTCAAAAGAAATTCTGGGGCCGTATTACGTACCGCTCTCAGTACTAAAATGCTCACAATGCCCCGCTCCTATTGGTAGGCCTTGGCCGGCGGATATATGAATTTTTCGTCACCGGCGGCTTCTATTCACGTAGTGACCACTGATGCAGTGATGACGTTGCAGACTTAATTATGTGGGCTGAATGTGACTGAAACTTGCGAGCGAAAAAACGTAGCCCCTAGTACGCCCACAATCTTTGCGAGGAAAAATGGCGGCAAACGTAGCAGCGTACTGCGGCGGCGCGAATAACGAGGAGAGTCCGTGAAGGCGTTTTGGCTTGCCCGTCGAGTTGTTTCGACGCGAGTTTCGCTTTGAGAAGGACACTGCACGGCGGTCGTGTCAAGTAATTGGAGATGAACTGGAAGGTTCGTGAGCAAATACGCTGTCATTGGAGCAGCATGCCTTCTGTGCGCGTTTCGCTTTTTCGCCACCGGCTGATTTCAAAGCGCGTCGGGATAGCGCAATTGACCGACGGTGAGCAAATGTGTGCGGCGGGCTGCCGAAGCCATCGTGAAGGTTGAGTCGCGGAACGGGTGGGCTCGCTTTCCAGCGAGCCCCAAAGAGAAGGCGGCAGCGAAGGAGGGCTTCCATAGCCACGGCAGCATCCCCGGCGTTGTTGGGTGTGTCGATGACACACTAATCGCCATCAAGGCGCCGCGGGGCAATGCTGCACACAGGGCAGCCTTCTGCATCCGCAAGGGCTATTACGCCTTGAGCTACATGATAGTGAGTAGACTTCGTCCTCTGCTGTGTTTGACTGCAAGTGTTCGGCTCCAAGTCCGGGCCGCGACAGCGGAAGTTCATAACTAAACCTGTGTTGTATGTCTTCTTTCAAGTCTGCGACTCCAACCTTCGAATCCTGGCCGTAGACCTCCGCTGCCCCGGCTTGTGCAACAACGCGTTCGCGCGGCGCTACTCGTGGCTGCGGTGTGAGGGGGTGAGATGCATGTTGGAGGAAAATGAAAATTGATATTAGAGGAAAGGGAATGACGCAGCAACTGTCTCACCTATCTCAGCAGACACCAGAACCACGCTGTAAGGGAGGGATAAAGGAGTGAGTGAAAGAAGAAAGAGTTGCCGCAGTGGAGGTGTCCAGAATTAATCCGACCACCTGGGGATATTTAAGGTGCACTGAGACTGCACGTCACAAGGGGCCTTTTACGTTTCGACTCCATCCAAACCCGGTCGCCGCGGTCGGGTTCGAACTCTGGTACTCCGGCTCATTACACGAGTGCTTTAACCACTGAACCACCGCGGCAGGTGCCTGTTGGAGGACGGAGAGTTTCTTTGGGGTAAGCAGTAAGAAAGCCCTGTCTCGGTTACATATATCGAGCTACAGTGGTCCGCATGCACTGAAGATACCAGAATGGGGCGTGCTCGTTGCACTTATGAATACGCATTGCGATACGATACATACGCCTCGTGCGAGTTGCCGCTGTGTTGTTACTGAATGCAGCAGAAACACAAAGGCACATAAAGCATTGTTGGAATGCATAGCATTCCAGGCTTAAACAAACCCAGAAGGCACTTGTATGACACTTGTTGCGTGTTGCAAATAGCAATGAATCGTTGTCATCAATATGAGCTTCCAAAGGCGTCCTTTCAGGGGTGTTTGCCTCAACATCTCAGTCGTGCAAAGGTATCAGACACTCCAATACAAGCCGGAACAAGCGGCTGTCATCATGGCAGCATGTGCAGCACTGCACAACCTCTGCTTGGATGCCCCTACATCAGCGGACGACGAGGATGGCCCCTGCCCAGAAGGCAATGACCCGCTTCACCTACCTCCAGGGAAAAGTCGTGCGTGCACATGTTGTCAGCCAGCTGCGGAGAAAGCGTCTCCAGCAGCGACTGGTACGGTTGCGCAGGCTGTAACGTAGGCAATGAACTAGCCGGCCGAATCTTCGCAGCCAAGGCAGTGTCCAGCCAATGCTTGCGTATGTCGTGGTTGTTTTGGCTTCAGCTAGCGAAGTGGCAGCCTTTTTTTTGTTTTCTGTTCGCAGTGTGTGCATGGAAGCCTGCAGTGGGAAAGAAGCAAGCGTGCACACCAGCTGCCACATCACTGACAGTGTATTTACCGTTCATCATAGTTTGCCACGCAGCCACTTGTCTCCTTCTCCACTTGAAACTCGAGCCGAAACAACTCATCCAGTAAGCCAATAGACTCTTCATGCACCCTCCTATGCCGTTGCCCTTGTGGACCTATCTGCCCCTCCACTGCCGTCATCTTGCAGCTTGCCTGTGCTGTGTGGAGAGCCACCTGTCCTCGCTGTTTGCATGACAAAGCACGTGAATAAATAGTGTAATGTTGAAGCAAGGCAGGCAATGTTTGATGAAATCAGAAAGTACCACTGAAGGTTGATTTAGTGCACACCACTAATTGTTTTACTGCATACTGCACCATTTCACACAGGTGGTCACATGAGCACAGGCATTAGCAAAACATATTGCATGCCATAACATCGACAATAATTCCATACGTCTTGTCAAGTGCAACAGAAATTGTCATGCACACATGATAAAAAAAGATTGCAAGACTACAAGCTCAACTGGTAATTGTCAAAGCTTCTGCACAGCTTGTGCAGGCTATAAGCCCACTTTTGCAGTTAGTGCACAAACCTAGTACACAAGCAGATCAAAGTTCAGTAAGCATTACATAATAGATTTTACATGACTACAAAACCTTTAACATGTACTAAAGCATTGATATAGATTATATAGCCAAATTTTTGTTATTTATGCAGACGACACGAAATTACTATTTTCTGCCCCTTTGCCTAATCAACTATTTTACCAGGCAAACAGAGCACTCGTAAGTATTGAAGAATCGTCTAAATGAAACAAATTCAACATATATGCTAATAAAACAAAAGCTATTCCCTTTCGTCCAAAAAATAGGAACGTATTCATTGATGAAGATATCTGCCATAATAATTTATAGAAGTTGTAAGCTAATTTAAAATACTTGGTGTCGTCTTCACGGAAAAGATGTCATGTGATGACCAAGTGGATCCCATTATACAGAAGTTGTGACTCGTTAGCTTGACAAATATAAAAAAACATACCTTCCCTACCAAGGTTAAAACTCTGTTACACCACGCATTGTTCTACTCGCACATAAAATATTGTCACTTTGCCAGGGGAACGACAACCCTAAGTGACATGCAATAAATATATGGAGTGCAGAAAAAAACGCTAAGAAATATTTTCAACGCTCCTTATGACCATTAGTCTCTTCCGCCCTTTCAGAAACATAACATAATGGCCATATATGATATGTATGCTTACCGCTTAGCTTTAGCCTACAAAAAGGAAATGAAAAACAATGTTGGTTTTTTCAAACGAACTGGCTTCCTAACAGAGAAAAATTGCACATTATCTAGCCAGCACCCCCACATATATGGAATAAAGTGTTATGTTGGACAATTTTTTACACACAGCTGATATGGTATCACCTTCAAAACTTGTTGAATTTATTCAGAAAACATGGCCTTCAACTCCAGCAAGCAATGAAAGCTGATATCAGATTAGTTTTATTGGTGGCTGAACCTGTTTCCTGATATTTTCTAGATATGTTCTAGTAGGAAATGTTTCTGTTCATTTTATTTGCTGTGATTGTGATTCTTCATTCATTTCTCTTCACCTAAAACCTGCATTTTGTAATCTAAAAAGTGGCATTTGTATTGTTGCATTTCCTAATTTTCAGGGTGCAGAAGTTCGACATGGGTGTTCGAAGCTTTGAACGACGCGGATCCTGCTGCCGCCGAACTACGCAAATGTTCAATAAAAGTTTTTCACTCACTCACTCTTGCATAAATGGAGGCCACTTTTTTTGAAGAACAAAATTTCTGCGCATGTTTCGTGCAAATGTCCTCACTTTTGTTTGTGAATCTCGAGCTGACAATCTATGATTATAATGGGTTGTCGAGTGCACATTTATTTTCTGCACATGCTACACTGTTCTGCTGATGCCTCTTTGTCACTTTTTTATTATTGCTGGGGGGAGGGGGGGGGGGGGGGCGAGCTACGTCAAGCCAAGTGCCCAGTTTTTTCTCCCTAGCTCCCCCATCACTATGATGGAAAGTAAAGCTATTACTATTACATTACAAAAGGCCATTATCACTGCATATGATGAACAGTGAATCAGTTTCAATGCAAATGGTGCATCACTAAGTGTATGGCACTTAATGCAAGTCGCAGTGCTCGAAATGAATGCAGCATTAGCAAAGAGTCCTCATAAATATATAGAGACGTGTAAACATCACAGTTACATCAGTTAGGTGGTATGCGTATAGAGGTGTTCACTGAACAGCAGAACATGGAGCACAGTCACGCCGAGCCGTACAAAACATGCAGCTTGTTACAATGCAGGCAATACTGCATGAAAAGTCCCGTTGCAGCAACTCAATGGTTAGGCCATTAACACTTCTGCATCTTGGAGAAGTAAAACAGTACCATCAGGAAAAAGAATACAAACTTACTAGATATCACAAATCTGCGTCTTGCAAAATTTAAAAAGGCACCATTACAATTACGCAAAAGGAACTTTACTAGAGAATATCACATGCCTTCTGCGTCACACACTGACAAGAGAATATCACACACCTTCTGTATCTTGCAGAAGGTAAAGAGGCACCACTGAAAAAATACACAGAGGCTGACTAGAAGTTATCACAGACCTTCTGCTTCTTGCAGAAGGTAAAAAGACACCGTAAGGAAGAAACCACACCGCCTGCGTCTTGCAAAAGGCTGTAAAAAAAGTGCCAGGAAAAAAGATTTAAAAACAATAAAAACTTAAGTAGATGGCGGATGTTGCTGGTTTTGCAGCTGCACCACCATGAAAGAGATGGCCAGTACGAGCTGCTCGTGCAGGCTCGCCGATTCCCTCCTCGCGTCCCGCACTGTTGTTGCAAGGTCTGGCATAGTGGCTATTAGCTGCCTTCTGTCTGCAGCAGCCTCGCTGAGGTGCTGCACATAAAAGAAAGTTCAATAGCAAATCTTTGCTCCAAATACATTCAAAGCTCATTTCACTTTCATGTTATAGATGACCTACTAAAAGATATGGGCCACATCCCACAAGAGACGGTCATAGTGAGGTTAAGCACAGGTTTAGAACAGTAGACATAGCAACATTAGGTTGCATGCAGCAGCTTCTGTTGCACACAATGTGGCGCATCCTGTAAGCCCATACATCCAGGAGGCGTGCCTGAAAATTCGGCATCCTGCCCCTTGCGTGCCTTAGCGAGGTCTGCCCTGCATCTTGACTCCCTAAGCAGCTTGCCCACCTCCTTGTCCTGCTACTTCCTCCACCGCAATGGACGGCCTGGAACTGCCGATGCGGGTGGTGCAATGGGCTGCTGCTGGCGGGTGCCTGTCGGAGGGGAAACAGACTGAGTGTACACTTGTCATACGACACAGCACGATGTGCAATAAGTAAACTGTTTGCTGCAATGTCTGAGGGGAGCAGCACTACGTGTCAATATGCCGGATCTGAAGGAAACTTTTGTGGACATAGTAAAACAACTGTTACTGTATGGTGCTCCTGCAAATGCTATTTATTAGAAGCACCTTGAAAAGAGGGCAATGTGGAGCCTGCATACTGGCAGGTCACCTCACTGGCTGTGTCAGCACAATGCCGATGCTGCTGCAGCTCATCCACCAGCAGTTCAGCAGATGTCTCCCCCGTCTCCTCCAGCCAGGATGTTTGACTGGCATCGTCTACATGAAATCATTACACAAGACACAACTGCATAGTAAACAGTTTCAGCAAAGTGTGAAATGTGTACGACTAAAATGTGCGGTTAGTCGGTACTATGACTGAAGGCAAAAAATCTCTACCAGAAAAGGAAGGTAAAGAAGCTGAGGCTGCATTTTCAATTTCAAGTTTACGCACTACTACACCTTCTAAAATTAGCAAAAATGCAGATGAGGTCATCAGCTGTGTACAAAAGCTGTAAGGCATACACATAAAATGGTTTGAAATGCAGTTCACCTACCAGCTGCAGACTGGCCTCCCTCTGCAGGCAGTTTGTCCCTGGCTTGCTGACAACTGAAACTCTGACAGGAAGAGAGGTGGGCTGGGCTGCTCCTGCAAGAAGGAACAGTGCCTCACGTTCAAACATGAATGTCTCGAAGTTCATCATAGGGTTGCATTGCTTACAGCACATGGCCCTGAGGTTCAGTCAAGAATCCTTCATCACCGCCAAGCTGCAAACTTTGCAACTGTCTGTAACGTCACAGCAGTTGACTAACGACAGTGGTCATACCTGCCGGAGACGGGGGGGGGGGGGGGGGGAGGCTACAACCTGCTCAAAATAAGATCCCGCGAGGCCCGTGACGCTCACTGGCCCGATAAGATGAATGGCTTGGCCAACAACAGGCGGCAGGCTGCCGCCACCGGCGCCCCTGCGACAGGACCGTTCACGCGGTCCTCCCCAGAACAATGTTGACAGGCTTACCCTTGGCCAGCTTGCAGCCACGCCAACTCCGCTCGCCGCGGGCAAGTCACTACTGATGGACTGCTGTCAGCTCCACGAGCAAAGCCCAGTTGCGGTGACCTCTTCGATGGAGGCAATTACCGGGCAGAGGTAACCCCTATTTTCCTCCCCCGTCCAGTACCTAACAATAATCTATATATATATATATATATATATATATATATATATATATATATATATATATATATATATATATATATATATATATATATATATATATATATATATATATATATATATATATATTGTCACCGGCTGTGAGATAATGCTCTCAGTATGTTTACGGCGGCTGACGATAGCTGGTGTGCAGCTGGCTTTGCTTTTTCGCAACTGCCTGATCACCTGTGCCCTCGCAAGCTCTGCGTTGCAGTTTTCTTATCGCAGGAACCCGATATTGCGAGCTAGGCTGCCTCAGCTCGCGCGCCTTGCGAGTTTGGTCCAAAGGCTGCAGTCTAAAAGAATAAATGTTATGAGCATTGATTGTGGTGCGCTGCGTGAAATTCTCGCATATATGAGCGAACTTGTAAGGGTGTTGTGAACGTTATGTTTCGTGGAAGGACGGTTTTCCGTGCGTCGACCTCTGAGACCGATTCCCCGCTTTGCGGAAACATTCGGACTTATTTATTACCGTCTGTGCCCTTCGAGGAGGGCGCCCCGCGTCCTCCTGCGCCACGCAAGGCCACTCTCCCTGGAGAGCATCTCTCAACGCCGGAGTCCCCGAGTGGCGAGAGGGGAGGTGTCTGGCGGCTCAGACCGTGGGAGCGACGAGACTACGGCGAAAGCGTCAGTCGCAAAACGAACCTTGTACGCATCGAACCTTTTTGTAAGCTGTCTCTTTTACCCAGTAATAAATGCAGTTGTTCTTCGTTCATCGGTTGCTTACTCTTCAACGACCGTCAACGTATTCACGACATTTTATACAAAAGTTTGGTGCCGAAACCCGGGACGGGAAGTGAAGAGACGAAATTGCGAACAACGAACCGTGGATATTCGCCTTATTGTGGCCTGTCATCTCAACAGATCTAACGCTGCTACATGAAGTCGTCTCATCCTTTGGTTATTTGAAGCAATTCCGGTGATCCACAACGGTACTGGTACAACGATGGAGCACATCTGCAAGAAGCGAAAGGTATTGCGCACTCAAGTAACGAAGCTTGTCAATGAATGCCTCGAGCGTCTAGATCGGCTAACTCAGAGCGATGCTAGTGTCTTGCACGCTCGACTAATGTCTCTCCATGCTGAGCTCAACGCTGTGAACAGTCGTTTCGAGGAGATACTGGATGATGATCAGGCCGAGACGGAGTACGAGCAGATTTTCGAATACAACGATCGCATCGTAACCGTCTTGGCAAAGCTGCAACAGTGTATCTCCAACCCGACTGGAAACCCACCAACGACTCAGCACGAGAATAACGCCGCTCAGGCCACAACGACCTCCAAGATTAGGCTCAAACTGCCAAGGCTGGAGCTCACGAGATTCAGCGGACGGCGACACGACTGGCAGCCCTTCTGGGAAGTGTTCGAACAAGTAGTCGACAAGAACGAAGAACTGTCATCTGTAGACAAGTTCCACTACCTGAGGGCATCGGTTGCAGGTGACGCCGCTGCTGCACTCGCCGGACTTCCACCAACCGCACGGTGCTACAGCGACGCCGTAGAGCTCCTCAAGAAGCGCTTCGGCAACGAAGAGCTCCTAATCCAAGAGCATATGAAGAAGCTGATTGATATACAGCCAGTTCGCTCTTCGGACGACGTACGCGGACTTCGTCGCCTGTACGATACTCTGGCTGCGCACATCAAGGGCTTGGAGACACTGGGTCAAAGGCATGACTCCTACAGCTCACTGCTCATGCCGATTGTGCAACGAGCTTTACCAACGGACATCCTTCTCGACTACAGCCGTCAATGCCTCATCGCGACAACTAGCTCCTCGGACGAGGACGAGGAATCAACGACCGACGACGCTTCGGAAAGCTCTAACGAAACTAAAAAAGGTACTGTGACGTCCTTTTCACGCCTTATTGCTTTCCTGAGGGTCGAAGTGGAAAGTCGAGAAAATCTGGCTGCATTAAGGAACATGGATATAACTAAAAGCGCTAATAACAGTCGAAAGGAGAAAACGAAGCCGCCTTCCAAAAAGATGAATAAGCCTTTTTCGACCGCTGCAGCCCTGCACCAAAATATAACGAAGGAAAGCTGTTTCTTCTGAAAGGCTGAGGAGCATCAGACGCATGAATGCGATGCACAGAAAAGCATAGACGAAAAGAAACAACTTCTACAAGCGGCAGGAAGATGCTTTAAATGTACACGAAAAGGGCATCGTTCAAGAAATTGTAATGTGTACATGAAATGCATGAAGTGCGGGAAGAGACACGCTACCTCAACATGTGACCCTTCCTACTTGGTAGCTCGCAAAAGAGAAGCAGCTAATGGAGTCACAAACGCACAGGTTAGCCTTGAAACGTCGACAACAGGATCCGAATCCGCTCCCATGAGGACCGTCTTACTGCAAACTGCGGCAGTTAACTGTGGTGGCCAAAAAACCTGGACGCAACTGCGAGTCCTTTTCGATGGCGGAAGCCAACGCTCGTACATCACATCGGAAGCGTCGAAAAGAATAGGATGCAGACTTCTCGGAGAAGAAATGCTGACCGTGGGGGTCTTTGGCGGTCACCAAGAAGAAAAATTATTCAGGCGAGTTATGGTCAAGGTGAAAACTAAAAAGGGGAAAACTTGCGAACTGGAGGTTCTGGAGACAGACGTAATTTGCGATCAGTATATCCCAACACCACCCGTGACACTGACGGACAGGCTGAGAATACTCGGCTACGAACCCGCCGATTTTACCAACGACGGAGGGCCTAGAAACATTGGGCTTTTAATAGGTTCCGATCACATTTGGGAGCTAACGACCGGCCGATCCACAAAGATCGACGGAAAACTGAGAGCCGTTGAAACAGCTGTTGGTTGGACCATTCAAGGACCAGTTCAAGGCATAGACGAAGGACCCCACTGCATGCAAACGATCACCCTGCGAACCTCGGTCACGGAAATAAGCACAACTGACATATTGACGAAATTCTGGACATTGGAATCGATTGGGATAAATGACAATGAGGCAAAGACCGGAAAAAATGCTGCTGTGGAGTTTTTTGAGGACACGGTACAGCTGAAGGGGGGCCGTTATGAGGTAGCCCTCCCCTGGAAACCTGTTACGGCTTTAGAGGATAACAGAGAGGTTGCTCTCAGACGCCTACACCAGCTGACAAGACGCCTGCAGAACTCTACAGAGCTATTGAATGATTATGATGCGGCTATAAGACAGTACAGCGCACTGAATATGGCAGAGATCGTCGAAACGAAAGACAGTGGCGCAAACACTGTATATCACATGCCGCATCAGGCTGTAATCCGCGGCGATCACAAGCTGCGTGTTGTTTTTGACGCCTCGTCTCACAACAGGTCAGCAAAATCTCTGAATGACAACCTGGAAAGTGGTCCAAATTTAACGGCCGACCTTGTGGGCATGCTGCTCAACTTCCGCAGGCATAAGATAGCTCTCGTAGCTGATATCGAGCAGGCGTTTTTACAGATCTCAGTGAGACCTGAGGACAGAGATTCCCTGCGTTTTTTGTGGTACGAAACGAAGCCTGAGCCAGGTGGTCCACTTCCACCAATTCTGACGTGGCGCATGAAACGAGTTCCATTCGGGACGACTGCCAGTCCGTTTTTGCTCTCTGCCACTCTCCAACATCACTTAAAGAACACGGAAGAACAGTTCCCGATCACTGCTAGTCGACTGCAACGCAGCCTTTATGTCGATGACATACTGATGGGAGCCGAAAACGAACAGGCCGCATTGAATCTCTACAACGAGGCAAACGCCATTTTCGGAGCGGCCTCGATGCAGCTGCACAAATGGGCATCTAACAGTGAAAAGCTTTGTCAGAGATTTCAGCAAGACTCGAAGGGAGCCAAGCCGCTGGGTTATCTATCAGGAGTGTTGAAGGTGTTGGGCCTCACGTGGGAACCAAGTACCGACTTGCTAACATTCTGCCCCTGCACCGATAGAATCTCCACGACAGAACCACCCACCAAACGATCCGTCCTACAAACCACAGCACGGATTTACGATCCCCTAGGGTGGCTATCCCCTTTCATTGTACGAGCGAAGGTACTATTTCAACAACTTTGGCGCCTGAATATCGAATGGGATGATGCCCTGCCCGAAGGAATTGCAGCGGAGTGGTCAAAGTGGCTTGACGAACTGTCTTACCTCCCCGAGGTCAAGGTACCGCGATACTCTGACTCAACTCAGAGAAAAATTCTGGGTGATTGGCGCAAGACAGCTGGTAAAGAAAATAGTCAAGGAGTGCGTTATCTGTCAGCGCTACCACGCACAACCAGCCAACGAGGTCTGCGCGCCACTTCCAAGGGACAGAATAACAGAGGCTCACCCGTTTCAAGTGACTGGAGTTGACTTCGCCGGTCCTTTACTTGTCAAGGGGAATGGTGCGTCAAAGTGTTACATCGCTCTGTTCACTTGTGGCGTCACCCGAGCGCTCCACCTTGAATTGGTGAGTGACATGTCTACACTCTCCTTTGTTTTGGCTTTCCGCCGATTTATCGCCCGACGAGGTGTACCTCATACTGTCTACAGTGATAATGCACTTACCTTTAAGAAGGCAAGCAAGGACCTAGCTACTCTTTGGAGCATTATCAGAAGCGACGAAGTGAAAAACTACTTCGCGAACAGCCGAGTTGAGTGGAAGTTCATAGTGGAACGCGCGCCTTGGTGGGGCGGCTTCTACGAACGACTTGTCGGCCTGACAAAGAAAACCTTAAAGAAAACGCTAGGAACAAGTTGTCTCAATTTTGAACAGCTCACCACAACGCTAATTGAAGTGGAAGCCATCCTCAACTCTCGTCCACTCACGCACGTACATACCGAAGCAGACGAACCTCAGCCGCTATGCCCGGCATCGTTTCTCACCGGCAAGAGGCTGACCTCACTGCCAGATGTGCCGCATGTCGAATTGAATGCCATTACTGGTGCGACCCTACGGCAAATGTTCACGAACAGGTCTCGACTCCTGCGCGGATTCTGGCGGCAGTGGATGAATGAGTACTTGAAGGAATTGCAAGCATCACAGTTTCACCGAAAGAACCCCACCCGGAGTCTACAGGCAGGCGATCTTGTGCTGCTTAAATAATCTCTTCAGCCAAGACAGCTCTGGAAGATGGCACTAATTGACGCGACCTTTCCCGGGCGTGACGGGCGAGTGCGGTCATGCATCGTGCGACTTCCCGGAGGAGCAACCCTGCGTCGTCCAGTTCAACTGCTCTATCCGTTAGAGCTTGTGAAGTGAGTGTGGCTGTGAAATGTCAGTGCCATTTCGGGCGGGAATGTGTTGTGAACGTTATGTTTCGTGGAAGGACGGTTTTCCGTGCGTCGACCTCTGAGACCGATTCCCCGCTTTGCGGAAACATTCGGACTTATTTATTACCGTCTGTGCCCTTCGAGGAGGGCGCCCCGCGTCCTCCTGCGCCACGCAAGGCCGCTCTCCCTGGAGAGCATCTCTCAACGCCGGAGTCCCCGAGTGGCGAGAGGGGAGGTGTCTGGCGGCTCAGACCGTGGGAGCGACGAGACAACGGCGAAAGCGTCAGTCGCAAAACGAACCTTGTACGCATCGAACCTTTTTGTAAGCTGTCTCTTTTACCCAGTATTAAATGCAGTTGTTCTTCGTTCATCGGTTGCTTACTCTTCAACGACCGTCAACGTATTCACGACATTTTATACAAAGGGCACCAAACTGCTCAAAACATTTATTTTGTTGGATCAGCGGTTCTCGCACCAAACTCACAAGGTGCGCGAGCTGCAGACACTTAGCGCGTTATTTCGGGTTCCCGCGATAAGAAAACTGCCACCCGCTGCCTCTGCGTGCGTGGCCGTCTCAGCGAACAAAACGCAGACAAACGACAAGCGTTTCGGTGCAGGCGGGCTGGAAACGCTGATTGGTCAAACAAAATGTGACGTCACTCATAAAACGTCACGTGACGTCATAATCACGTGACTTTTAATGACGTCGTGTCCGGTTGGGAAGAGACATATTTTCCCTAGGTTTTTCTCGGAATTCCCCATGTTTTTGACAGCGCGCGCGGGTTCAAAAAGCGCACCTGATGCGCCGCGCTTTCACACACTGCATGCGCGTTTCTGTCCAGAATGGCGTCAGTGTTTCCAAACCAGAGTGAACGTCAACCTGAGCACGGTGATCATGATCGACGTTGCGGCGTCTGCGACAAAGTCTTCACTCAGCGGAAAAACATGCTGCAGCATATGAGGATGGTGCACAAGTTGGAGACGAAAGGAGCCTTTCTCCACTGCGACCAGTGCAGCAGCCTGCTATCAACACTCGAAAATTTGGTTCATCACTACAACGTGGCGCACAAATTCCCAGCCGAAAATCTGCAACTGTCCTTTGGGAACGACAAAGGTAAGGAGACATGTTTGCAACGCGACGTGCATGAATTTTCCTGCGCTGCCTCTTTGGCTTTTTTTTGTTTGTTTTGCTTTAACGTTCTTAGCAAGTCTGTGCGAATGCATCTATATATGTGCGCAGCGGGCGAATTTACAGCTTTTTGCAGCGAGCTAAATCCCGCATTTTATTTTTATTATATATGATATCCTTGAACTGCTGGTGTATTATTTTAGTGCGCTCGAACGGCGCGCTTCGTTGTGCATTTATTATAATCGCCACTGCCTGGCGGACCCGATACAGCTTTTGCAGACCTGAGAGGTTAAACACGTACTATCCATGCAAAGCCACGCAAATGCGCCTACGGGTGACCACGCCCGTCTATCAGCGCTCCGTCGAGTGCCTGCATTTACAATCGAGTGCTGTAGGACTATGAACCTGACCTAGAGCATACATATTATAATTTTTCCTTGTATTCTACATTCTCTACATGCAGGAGACTACACTCATAGCTTTCGTTAGTGCAGAAATTTCGTACAACCGTGTCAAAATTTGGCGGTCCGGTTTTGTTCTACACGACGTTTTGGAGGAGAAAAGCATTGGGTCTTTGAAGGACGACAGTTTATATAAACTCCTATTCACTGTGTCGTCGTACCCATCGTAATTAATGACGACATAAAAGGCTTTTGATACAACTCTCGTGATTTAAAACAAAACTGTTCGTTTCACTAACCCGCGAAAAAATATTGCGCGCAATCATTCGCCACAGCCCGTTGCTGCGTAATTTTTGTTTTGTGCGGATTTTCTTTTATAATATGACAGCTGCACGCGATAGCTTATATATATAGTTGCGCAGCCGACCACTGCAGGTACCAGTAAACACGTACCCCGTTTAGAATGAATTTAAAAACGCGGTCGGGAGTTGGAATTATTTGTCCGGGACGCTGCGGTCAAAGTTCGCAGTTTTGAAAATTGAAACACGGAAATTTTTGCGCATAGCTAGTCACTCTTGCATAAGTAAATATCTTATTCCTACCCATCATCCCTTTGTCAGAACACATATATTAATGAGAAAAACGACCCATTTGATGCAATTAAGTTCACAGTCCTACAGGGTGGGTTCCACAACAAAGAGAGCAACGGGAGTCGTACTTTATTTACAAATTTGTAACAATTCCTCACGGCATTAATGAAAGTCCGGGTTTATTGACCTCCATCGCCCCTTTCAGAGCCAGTGCTGACCTTAGGAGTGCCGGCGCGTCAAACCTCGGTCGTTTGCCGCCAGCGGCATCTTTTTCAAGCTTCGCTGCCCGTCCGCTTACACAAAGCTCATAATTCATCCCCACCCCTGTCTTCCCAGTTCGACGTACCACCTTGTCGAGCGGGGTGCAATTGAAGAACCAAGAACCCTTGATTAAATGCTCCTGCCATTCACCTTTACCCCCCCACAGGACACTTTCGCGAACTCGTATGTTTTGCCGCCTTTTTTTTCTCTTTTGTGTGTGTGTTTCATGCACAGTGCACGTGTGTGTAGTTAAGCTAACTGCGCCGCTGATTCCGCCTTCACTATTCGTACCGAAGACGCTCCTGGAACGTCTCCTGCCCTGTCTGAATTTATTGTTTATTTGTTTGCTCGTTTTGGCCGGCGGCACGGGCAGTACATGCATCTATGATTCTTATCTGCTCCGGGACTCCGCCAAAGTCTGTCATTGTTGCTTTGAGGGCCCGGATGCCCTCCCTCCCCTCGTTATTCCTTTTTTCCCCCGTGCTGGCCTCCCGCGCAAGCTCGCTGGGCGGCAGGGGACAAAGCGTTTTTCTTTTTCTCTTTATTTCTTTCTCCTTTTTCTAGTATTTTTCTTTTGTGCCCATCAAGGGTTCTTGGTTCTTCAATAGCACCCCGCTCGGCAAGGTGGTGCGTCGAACTGGCAAGACAGGGGTGGGGGATGAATTCAGAGCTTTGTGTAAGCGGGCAGCGAAGCTTGAAAAAGATGCCGCTGGCGACAAACGACCGAGGTTTGTCGCGCCGGAATTCCTAAGGTCAGCATTGGCTCTGCAAGGGGCGATGGAGGTCAATACACCCGGACTTTCATTAATGCCGTGAGGAATTGTTATTAAATTTGTAAATAAAGTACGACTCGCGTTGCTCGAGATCTCTTTGTTGTGGAACCCACCCTGTAGGACTGTTAACTTAATTGCATCAAATGGGTCGTTTTTCTCATTAATATATGTGTTTTAACAAGGGGAGGTAGGGATAAAATATGCGCGCGGTGGTTATTAAAGCGAATTCGTATAAAGTTAACGGCCTGCCCAATGTACTGCGTACTGCACACACTGCATCCTAGGAGGTATATTACGTTGCAGAAATCCCAATCAGAGTTGTCATTAATTTTCCATTTGAATCCTGAAGCTGTCCTTATTTCACAGCTTGATGTTTGTAATGTGTTTGCAGACGTGGAATCTACTTTTTCCACAAGGTCGACACCCCAAAACCGGCTCTTTATGTGACTGAGTGTATTAGAATGTTTCGAATGTTTTTCGGTCGTCTGTAGACTGCATGAGGGACAGCAGTGAAAATTTTGGCGAGGCGCTAGCTCGCTTTGTTTGAGAATGTTGAAATGTTTTTTTGAAGATTTTGTTTACGTACGTTAGGCGGCTGGGTTACTGGTGAAGGGAAGTACGAGATTTGCCTGATGGTCTGTTTGCTCGCTGTATCGACGTCACTCCAGTATTTGCTCTCGGTTGGGTTTAGATGTCCTTTGAATGGCATCGTCGGCAATGGCGACGGGTATCGCTGCTTAATGAGGACTTCTTGCATGCGTTTGGAATTTTTTACGAAGTCTTCATCTTGGGAACATGTTCCTTTAGATCGATGTGCCTGAGAGTATGGGATGCTTGTTTTAGAGTGACGAGGATGGCAGCTTTGGAAGTGTACGTATTGTTGACGGTCCGTCGGTTTTCTATATACACTGGTGGTGAGTGAGCTTTCGTTTACCAAAATCTCAACATCTAGGAAGTTAATTGTGGTGTGGGCGCACGTGTAAGTGAAAGATATGTTGGGGTGGACGAGGTGTGTCAGTCCAAATTAAAAAGATATCATCCAAGTAGCGTTTGTATAGGGTGGGCTTAATGGGACAATCTTTCAAAAATTTAGACTTATTACTATGCATGAAGATGTTGACGTAGGTGTGGGCCATCCTTGTACCCATGGCTGTGCCGTTAATTTGTGAATAGTGTTGATTGATGAATTCGAAGTTGTTATATTCGAGTACGATTTTCAACAGTATTTATAAAACACGTGGAGCAGGGGAGCATCAAATCACTGATCGAAGCGTATGAACAAAACAGAAAGGAGGAATCCCCTGCTGCACGTGTATTAGATATGTTGTTCACAGCAACATCTTGCATGAAGCTGCAGGGAAGAGAAAAGTCGATGAGACGTAGCCAGTTGTACTTGAGCCGTCTACATCGAAGGAATCACCACCGATCCTCTCACCAGGTTTCGTGAAGCTTGCGCTTTATCGTGCCGGTTTACCACTGTCCTTCTTGCTAATGAAGCGATTATTTTCTTAATGTTCTCTTTTTGCCCCATTTGCCATCTGCCATTTTTGATCGTGCCATCTTCTGGGCAAGTACTACGTTTGAGGTTCGAAAAAGGTGCATAAGCGATCACGACCTATGCAAACAATAACAAAGACGAAACACGCTACAAGAGCACCACTAGCTGCATATCTGCTATAAAAGTAAATATTTCCAACAATACATTATCTTTTAGTATGCACCGTTTACTTGCCATACATACACACACACAAGCAAAAAAAAACACGCCATAATGAAGAAAACCGCGAAAAACAACGATAAACAAACCGGCCTCCGAACTCCACTTGCACTTTTACACGCCAGGGCGCGTGGCACATTTCGGCGCGACATCTGAACCGCGCTGTGTGTGTCTTGTGTGTCCCTCCTGTGTCCGTGTCTTTTGCGCTGTTTAAAACAAGTATGCAGCACCAACTAGCCCGCACGTCTACCCTTGTAGCCTTCATTTAAACCGCTTTGAGCGGGCGCTCGAGGCCGCGCTTCCGCAGGACTGTTCCGCATAGTGTAGTCGATTTTTCTGTGCCAAAATTCCAAATTTGATTTTTGGTGGAGGGTTACCCTACCATACTCCCTTAAAAACGCACTGATATCATTGCCTTCAATACCTTTGATATTACTTTATTCATCGGGCGCACACGTCCACAAGACAATAACGATAACACGAGGGGATCGCATTCCAGGATTCCACCACGCAATTGCATGCTTCAGCGTTAAAGTGGGTATTACGAGATAGTAACTAGGGCCACATAGCAAACACGCGTGCAGATATTGAGCAAGGTGATGGCAACAGAAGCATATAGCGCAAGTATCGCAAACCTTCGTGATATTGTTGAATTGGGCATTTGAATGCTGTATTTTCTGCAAGGTACAAAGTTCCGCTTTTTGGTATGTACAGTGTAAACATGAAATTATGGTGCACATAATCCTCCATGTTTTTCGAATATTTTTCAAGCATTGTTCATTCGTCACTGACAATGACAGTGCCTTCAGTTTTAACACCTTTCTACACAATATTTTCTAAAGTATTTTTTATGCATTTTACAGAGTTCCATGATTGGAAAGGACAGGAGGAAGCGAGCCAGGTGTGCAAGTTCGTAATATCCACAGGTGAAAAAAGGCTCACCAACGGATGTACGAGGACCTACTACGCTTGCAACAGGTCAGGAGTGGCACGACCAGGTCGAGGCAACAAGACTCGTGCGATGAAAAGTCAGGGAAGCTGCAGGAGCGGCAGGACATGCCTTTCTTTTCTGATCGTTACTAGAGACGAGGGTACTGTCAAGGTATCGTACCAAAGGACGCATTATGGGCATGATGCAGATGTTGAACACCTGAGTATGACTGACCAGGAAAGGGCAAGCATTGCGGATGACCTTTCGAAAGGAGTGCCCATGAGGACAATATTGAAGAAAATAAGGGAATCGGTGACAAGCAAGCTAACTCCTCTGCATTTGACAAATCGCATGGACTTGCACAACATCAAGCGGCAATATAACCTCACAGTTCCTGAAAGATGTCATGATAATGATGCTGTGAGTGTAAGCATATGGGTGCAAAGCATGAGGAACAAGGGGCAACCTGTTGTTCGCTTGTACAAAGAGCAGGAAGTTGTTGACCCAACGAATACCTTTAGTACAAAAGACTTTGCTCTTGCCTTAATGACGGAGCCACAGGAAGAGCTGCTGAAAGTTCTAGGTACAGGAACAGTCTGTGTTGATTCCACACATGGAACAACGGGGTACCAATTTGAACTGGTGACTGTTCTGGTGCTGGATGAATATGGAGCAGGATTGCCTATGGCTTACTTCATCTGCAGCACGATTAATGAGAAAACCCTATCAGCATTCTTTGAATCCCTGAAGTCCTCCACAGGAGCCCTGTCAGCTAGAACTTTCATGACAGATGATGCATCCGAATACTTCAAGGCCTGGTCAACAGTCATGGGCCCACCTCAACATCGACTACTCTGCACATGGCATGTGGACAAAAACTGGAAGCGAAGGATTTCTGAGAAGATAAAAGGAAAAGAACTCGCAGTAGATGTTTACCATGCTGTTCGTACACTGCTAGAGTGCCCAAAAAAAGACGAAGTGGCTGAGCTTCTCGAGTCATTTCTTGCCAACAAAGATCCCAGGCTTCAGGAGTTTATTCAGTACTTCAGAGGAAATTATGCTCACCGCCTGGAGATGTGGGCCTACAGTTTTCGAACTGGACTTGGCATCAACACAAACATGTACCTTGAAAGGATGCACAGGACTTTAAAGCATAGTTTCCTGGAAGGTAAGAAGAATCATCGTGTTGACAGGCTCATCACTGCACTGATGGACATGACATACGAGTCTTTGATGAAGAGGGTACAACACATTGTGAAAGCAAAGAGAACGAGCAAGATGAGCCGGATCGAGAAGAACCACAGATCTGCTGTGGCAATTACTACGCCTGCCAAGAGGAATGAAGATGGAACATGGACTGTGCAATCCCAGTCCACAAGAGGCCTCACATACAGGATTTCAAAAGAGAAAGGTAGTGCCTGCTGCCCTCTGAAGTGCAGCGAGTGCATGGTGTGTGTGCATAGCTATTCATGTGATTGTGAGGAGCACCGAATGAGCTTGACGATCTGCAAACACATTCACTGTGTGGTCATCGCTGGCGCACCTGAAGGAAGAGATCAGAAGATCCTGAAAGCTACTGAAGCAGTGTCATCCAATTCAAAGGCAAGCGAGGCTTTCCACATTTTGGAAAGTGTTCAAACAGCAGAAGCCTCTACAAGCATGACAAAATCTGACTTGGTCTTGGCCAAGATGGAATTGCTCAAAGAGTATGTCGCAGAGCAAGAAATTCCTCAAGAAGTGCACAACAAGGCCAGCAAGCTTTTGGACCCTGTACTGAAGATTTATGAAGGCACTAAGAAGCAAGAAATGCCCCACACATCAAGGGAGCCTGCAAACAAGAAAATCGAACACCAAGTCAGGTTTCATTCCACTAAGAAGCAGAGGCTGTCCAGCTCAGGTACAAGTTTTTCAAAGCCAACTGAGCTTCAGAAGGAGAACATAAAAAAGCAAATCCTTAACAGCAATGCTGAGGCAACTGTTATAATAACATCTCCAGGACACAACTACATATGAAAGATGAGATCGACTCTATGGCACTCTCTTCTGGTTTACAACCCGTCTACAAGTTCATCTGTGTACTTATAGACCTCGCCTATGAGGTGTGCAGCTGTCTCGAACCAGATGGATGGTGTGTGCGTTAGAGCGCGAGAGGCACCTCCATACTGGCCATATATGCTGCAGGTAAGTATATTTTCCTTTCAGCAGCAGCTTTGTGGTACCAGTAGGATGGTGTGTGCGTTAGAGCGCGAGAGGCACCTCCATACTGGCCATATATGCTGCAGGTAAGTATATTTTCCTTTCAGCTCAGTGTGTTGCACACTTAAACAACTGAAGCGAAACCTACAGCACAATGGTTTCTCTGCATCTGGCTTAGCCAGACCATTTTTTTCTCTCGGCAGAACCTGACTGCTAGAGAGCGCGTCTCCCAGGTGGCGGATAGGGAGGCTCTTACCAAGCACCTGAAGTGTGCAGCTTGCAAAAGGCACAATAAGTTTGATTAAATGAGGGAACCTTCTGGCATGGTGTGTCTTATAAGTACAGAGTGCTCGGTAAGAGTGGTGCGTGCACCCGCGGACCAACAGGGGTTTCACTGCCTTGACACATTCCCCACCTGTACATGCTTCCTTTTTCCTCAGGTCCATGGCTACACATTGCTGGCAATTCACAAAGTTGCTGTTAGGGTGCAACTTGATGCAGACATTTTCTGAACAACTCTGCTAAGTGGCACATGGTACTATTATGCGCTGTCAAATAAGAGTTCGGTGTGTGCAGAGCTAAAAGCGACGACTGTTCTAATTTGCGCTGTTGTGATTGTCTTTCAGGTGACAAACAACCAAAGAGACGTGAAGACAACATTGATGGCCTTTCATGATTGTACTGAAGATGTCATTAGCATCAGTTATTGAAATACTTGGAAGATCGCAACTTATACTATGCCTTACCTTTCCTTCAGATTCTAGTATATTGCAATCTGCCTGTCATAGCACAGAAATAAACCTATATTTATTTTGTTCCTGCAACTACGTTGTCGTCCAATCTCTTTGCAGGTACATGCATCCAGAGATTTGAATTCATTACCAGCATTGTCTGGCGTGCAGTGCAGAAATAAACAAAGCTGCAACACTTTTTAAAGATGCATTGTCACCACAAGCAATCGTAAATTATTTTTCCAATAAAAACAATCTATACATTGTAGATTGTTTACATATTTTCTTAAGCACCCACATAAATTAAAGTAGATAAACTGAGGTGTGACAACTGAACAGATGTGTGAATTGAGATATGGTTAAGTGAGTGCACAAAATAGACAAAGGGACCACAATAACACTGTTCATAACACTGCTCAAAATGCTATACTGTTGCAGTACTGTAGAATCTGCAGAAAGGGCCACACAGCATTTCACTGAGTTAATAGGTAAGATAGATTAGCCTGAATTCATAGTGACAGTCATTAGAACAGCTGCATGGCAAACTCTTTAAGAATGCATCCAAGTCATCAGAGCCTTTTTTTATTAAATAATTATTGCATTAGCACTGCACAAATATTTACTGTTTACATTACAATAGACTACATTGGTAACAATAGCTTGGATTATCATCTCCTGATATGCGTATACAGTTGAGCTTAAAGTGGTATAGACACAAAATTTTTGCTTACATCTTCTTTGAAATGATGCATCAAACATTAGTATAGACGGGTCATCACTTGACATTTGCCTACGGCCGCTAAATAATTTGTAACAATGTCACTAATTAGGTTACATTGTTCACGATACAAAATGTGTGATGCATGTTCTAGGTTTGGGCTAGGATTAGTGTAATGTATGCAAGTCATTTTTCATTTACAGGAGCTTATTCTAGATGTTCAATAAAGCCCAGGAAGGTGTTAGCAGAACACACAGTTATTCTTTTGATTCCATGACAGGTATGACTTAAGATGAACACCAAGATATTTATATCTTGTGATAAGCACGCTAATAGCTGTTATCTGGAAACTATCTGGAGGATATTCGGGTACTCTGTGAATGATGAATTCAGCATTAGAGACATTAAGGAGCAAGAAATTGTTTCATCGAGATGTGACCTTTAATATTAGCAGTCCATATGAGCAATCACACTGAGGTAAATCAAAGCATCATCAGTGAATAATCTAGTCATGCAGACAATCTTATATTACGTGTCGATCAACGACTGGTTCCATGTGATGAGTATAGGGTAAACTGTGCTTGATGACCTGCTTCAATTCGAACTTCCTCCCCCATGAAAAGTAATGCTGATATTCATATGCCCATACACACGCCCATGCCAATATTCATATGCCCATACACAGAGTGTTTAGCGTGGGAGAGTTGAGATGCAAATATGCAGCAGTATGCAGGCCTCCATTACATTTCTGCTACAAAACAGCTCGAATGAGTTCTGCACCAATTGCGTGAATTAATTATCAACTCTTGCAGGAGAAAATATACAATTTAGATTTCAACAACATATATCATACAAATGCTCACACTGAATTCGAAAATTTTGCTGAGGCTCTTGAGTCTGCCATATCGAAATGCACATTATGCACTACCCGTAGGTACGAACAATTCTTTGTGCCTGTGGATGAATCAGAACATACTTGAGGCTATACAAGAGAAGGATCAATGGTATCGTAAGTGGAAACGTCAAAAAGAAAACATTTGTTATTCAAACAAGTTCAGATCCTCCAGAAACTATGGAGTGGCATTAATACAGATGAGAAAGAAAGAATACAACTGTATGCTAATACAGAAAGCAGAAGGAAACTCCTGAAAAATGTGGGATGTGGGAAATAGCGTAATCGGTAGACAGTTAAAACAGCGCGTAGTTCCTGAACACATTGATGAAAACACAGTTGATAGGTTTGATAATTCCTTCACAAACATTGGCCCTGAGTTTGTAGCTCATATCCCTAATCTACCATGCTCTGTTAATGACCCTTGTGTTCATGACACCTTCTTACCGCAAGCTGTTGCCGATTGTGACATCACAGCAATCAAGAAAACTCGTTGCAAACAAGGCAACCAGACATGACGGGATTACTTTGAGAGCATTAAAGAGAACATCCACCAACTTGCTCCACTCCTATCAATAATAATGGATCATGCAGTTTACGAAGGTATTTATGCAAATATTTTGAGGATCGCTGCAGCTATACCAGTTCACAAACAAGGATAGTAATGATTCAGGCAGTTACCGTCCAATCTCGGTTTTGAGTATCATTAACACTGTGTTCGAAAAACTTGTCGGAAAGCAACTAAATTACTACTTGGAGAGAACTAGAATCATATCTCACTGTCAACAAGGCTTCAGAAATAACAGGTCTACATCTACAGCAGTAATGGCATTGTCTCAAGAGTTATGTTCATCTTTGCATAATTATGAAATGTCTGCAGCCTTGTTCCTAGACTTAAAGAAAGCATTTGATACTGTTAATCATAACATTTTAATTCACAAGCTAATGAAATATCTGCAGCCTTGTTCCTAGACTTAAAGAAAGCATTTGATACTGTTAATCATAACATTTTAATTCACAAGCTAGAGCACTATGGTTTTAGGGATTCCACTCTTGATTTCTTTACAAGCTACATTACTAACAGAAAACAATTTTTCCACATAAAACACTTAAAATCATCTCGACAGCCTGTGTGTGCTGGAGTGCCTCCAGGGGTCAGTCTTAGGCCCTGTGCTGTTGAGTGTTGCTTGCTAATACTTTGTTCACTGATCATTTATAACCAAGTTTCATGTTGGCATCTTCTGTTGCTGTAATAACAAATGTGTACATTGGGCCTATACTAGCTTCGGCTATTGACCCAGCAGTTTTTGCAAACGTTTTGTAGTATCTGAAGTTAAAAGAAAGTACATGCTCTGAATTAAGCATCTGTGATCACGACCACTGGTAGAGCCGGATCAAACAAGTGCATTACGTCACAAGTTGAAAGTAGTTACTTCACTTCATGAAAGCTTTGAACTGCCTCAGAGTCCCAAGCGAAAGCAACGTAGTGTCACAAGAGCCTGCGCAGAGGCTCAACAACACCTGCATAGTGAGACCACAATTGGGACCACTTGTTAAAACCACTTGTTTTGAGGTGGCACCACTTGAAAACAAGTGGGACCATTTGGAATCCCACTTCATATTTGGAATCATTGTCTATAAAGTGGGGACATTTGGAATCCCACTTCATAGACACCTCGAATTGCCATGAACTACTTAAGCGCACACTCCAAGGGAATGTTGAAAATCCGCTGCAGCACGAAGAGGCTCATGACTGAAAAAATGCAGATGCAGGAACCATTGGAAGCAAGCTGTTGTCAATGCACAGTGTTTAGAGTAAATGGTACCACAGGCCCACAAAGCGCAGATTTTGTTTAAAAAATCGGCCGTCTTGTTAGCATCAATGCCGCAGTGTCCAGGTATCCAGTGAAAGCGCATTTCTTTAACATGTAGTGGAATGAAAAATCTTAGAGAATGGCCCAGAAGAGCGTCCTTCGAGCCTTCGAGTGAGTCAGGACAGAAAGGCTGTCAGCAAGTATAATGACATCAGTAACGATGCAAGAGACCTTATCTATAGGGCCAACTGAACCCCTAGAAAATGAACAGCGAATATAGGTGTATAATCAGGGGCCCGAAACGAATAACTGCAATCTAGAGCCAATAGCTGCCTATAGGCGACTTCATGCAAACATTTAAAGCGAAAGCCTTTAATGGCTCTCGTTATCCATCCGTCCGCGAAATCTGTCACACTATGACGTCATCAATGGTATAATAATTGATATAACCCATATAGTCTTAGCAATTAAGAAGTAATTGGTGATTAGAAATTGCGCATTAGTTTGTAATTACACATTAATTTGTGAAGTAAATTAATAGCTCAACACGAAACGTTAAAAATAAAAATAAATAACAATTTTAAAGAAACAAAAATAAAAAGGAAAAATT
Source organism: Amblyomma americanum (assembly GCF_052857255.1). Taxonomy (NCBI): domain Eukaryota; kingdom Metazoa; phylum Arthropoda; class Arachnida; order Ixodida; family Ixodidae; genus Amblyomma; species Amblyomma americanum. The sequence continues at coordinate 167,917,100 of NC_135497.1, forward strand.
AACTTATGTGACAATGCAGTTTCAGAAGCGAAAAATTAAAAATAATTAAATAAAAATTAAAAGAAGCAGCCACAGTGGGCGCAGAAAGGCTTTCGCCTCGCGCACTTTACATCGCCAAAGTGACCACTGAATTTTAAAAAAAAGTGCCTCTTCGTACAAGCGATTAATCGCCTTTTCCCGGTTCGCCCTGCACCTTCGAGCAACAATTCCATCCTATGAAGTTGTCCGACGCAACGCCAGAAACGAGCTGATCACGAACAACAGTGTTCACGGAATTGTCGAAGTCGCAGTTCTACGCAGGTTCGCGTAACTGAGCAATGTAAACCTGCAGCTGACAGGCTCGCCAGGGTTCTGTAAACATATCTTGAACCGCGGTAGCGTTCCGTCGTGGCTGAGGACAGACGGTTGCAAGTGCTGAGCGCGGTTTGAAACGTATCTTCGCCTTTCGTAACTTCACTTATGGCGAATTCCACTGCTGGATCTGAAGTGAGGCGCTCGAATCGCAAAAGAGCGCCCCAAACCGCCTCGGAGCAGATCCGCCACTGGTCGGCGTATCAACCTTGTGAGCTCCGTTGGAACGGAGTTGCTCCAATCGACCAGCGGAATTCGCGCGGTCGGTCCAGGTCGACCAGTTGAACTCGAATTCGTCGTCGCGGAGCAAGAAAAGCTGCTCCAGCACGACCAGTGGAAATCGCCATTAATTTAGGTCCCTGCTCCTTCATTTTGCGCTCGTGGCAGGAGGCGTTAATTGCGGAACGACGCTGACCTTCGACGCCGCGCGACTGCAAAGGCATGGCTTTGCGCCGGGTTGCAGCAAACTCAGGCCAGACGTCTCCTGAAAGTAGGTAGAAAACAGTGCCTTCCACTGGTTCCATGGTACTGGTGACTGGCCCGGTGTTTCTAGGAATGTACGAGGGGGCGTAAGATCCCGTGCAACTCATAGGTTTACCTCGTCGACACGTTGTTGTATTGTAGATGCAAGATCGAACGACACACCGGAGCGAGCGATGTCATGATGACGCCAAGTTTCCGCCGAACCCCCCCCCCCCCCCTCTACTTTTCTTGCGTCACGTATACGTGGTGTCAAGAGACATGCATGTGACTGAAACTCTGAAGAAGCGAAACTGAAAGTAAGACAACCGAAACTGAAAATAAGAGAAGAGAAACTGAAACTGCCGCACAGTTCATTGCCTGATGGACACATGCAGTATCACGTATTATTTAACGTCTTCATAAAACCGCTGTTTGTTCTTCTATAGGATTAGCAGCATTAGTATATGTTTGCTATTAATGACACCCAGGTAATGAACATGATTTACCAACTTAAGTAGTGTTGGTTCTGGTGTAACGCACGAATAATTTATAGACATGCCTTTGTGTATACGCCAGAAATGAAATTGTGAAGCAAGCCTTGAAACTGCCTGTGCATTTCTCATAAAAAAAAAGAAAAACATTATCTTGTTTTCAAAGCATGCGTGTCATCTATATCAGATGTGACTAATGTTGAGCTATAACTTTAAATGGCTCATGCTGGCTGCCATCAAAAATCACTTTTTTTGATTCAACAAACCTCATAACTCATTTCTGTCACGAAAGCAACGAAATGCTTCACTTATATCTCATTGCTTTGGTGCAGTCATGGTTCATTATGCAATGTAAAATCTGATTCACGAATATTTTTGTTACTTGTTGCACGATACGTTTGTTCCTGAAATTCAGCACATCCACCAGTATTGCGTTCCCGCGCGGCTTTCTTTTTTTTAACTGAGTACAGGTGAATAGCCACCGGATTCTTGGCTGATCGCCCAGTGTAGGTATGTGCCATCTTTTGATAGGCTAACAACATCAACAAAATTCGTCTTTCACTTCCAATCATGTGTGCTGCGGTATACTTTTTCTTCGACTTTGTATTGATTCCATCCGTAGTAGGCATGGGAGGCATTGGCCACGCTATCAGCTTCCGCAAGTTAGGTTCACGCAGAATTTGTTAGCTCCGCTTCAAGTTGATCTGATCTCCTTGCAACGAGTTGCTGAAGAAAACGGGTGGACGGGGCAGTGCGGGAAGAAGAGTCGTCGAAGGAAGACATTTGTAATGTTTCTTGAATATAGCCAAAGTTTCTGTTACCGTTATTCAGTTTTTGTCCCCCTGTGATTTATCAGCTATTATTCGAACCCCCAAAGTTTAAAGTTCAAAGTAGTAGCATTACTTTTAAATTCAGAAGAAGCTACTAAACATTACAATTGGGATATATTCGCAGGATCTGGCTTGGAGCTATTCTGCTTGTATCCCTGATTATACTCCTATATTCTTCGTAGAGTTTTTGGTTATTTTGGCTCTTCTCTTAATTCCCAGGCATGTAGCTTGAGTTCTCATTCTTGCAGACTGCCTTTCAGTTCTAGTCTCCAAAATTCCGGAAAATCGTTATTGAATTGGTCGCTTAGGTTTTATGTTCCGTGCACAGTGCGTGAGATCCACTTGGTCTGAGTACCTGCCTATTCGGGTGTTTATTTTAACGAGGTGGCTGATTTATTGGCAAGGTCAGCTCTCAGCGCTCCTGTAATCTTTCCTGTCCTTCACCTCATTATGTTGGAAACTTCACGTTTCCAGCGGTTCCAACATATTTCAGCCAGCTTGAGTGATCCGTTGCTCAATACCGTGGATTTTCACCACTTAAATTACCCATGGAATGTCCAGTGGTGTAAATCAAGGCGTTGCGAGGTGTCAGTGACGCTTCTGCGATGCAAAATCCCTCACTTAAATTTATACTTGCGCCGATGCGGGTTCGCTGCGACAAACCTTTGTGTCTCATGTGGGCAAGTTGAAACAATAGGTCATTTTCTCCTCTCTCGCCGGCGGTTCGCAGTTCAAGGAAAGCAGTATTTGGAGGTCCCTCTTTCGAGGTTAGGACTCCCTCTGTCTCTTCCAGTTCTTCTCTCGTTCGGTGCGAGCGCCAAGGAATTCCCGTTAAGCAGTGTTTGTGGCTACCTTCATGATTACATAAGTGCGACTGATCGGTCACCTTGTCAGCTGCATACAAAATTCTGTTGCATGTCTAAAATGCTTGATTCTATTCTCGGTAATTCATATTTCTTAAATTTTATTGAATTTTCCAATTTTTATCCTGATTCAGTCTTCTACGCCGCCGCCTCACGTCTTTTTTTTCCCCCGTGCAAATATTTCATTGGCAATCTCCACTGTACCTTGGCAAATCCCCCCGCGTGGGTATGTGCCATATATATTTACTGACGTGAAGAAGAAGAGTGTGGGCTACAAACACTGTCTGTACTTGTGCTCTTCCTTTTATTTGTTGTCTGTTTGCATTGTAAGGCATTAATAGGTAGAAAGGCATGCACGTAATGGGCATACCCTGTACGCATGAATGCGGAAGATGGTCATGGTTGTCCAAGCATTGCCATCAAAGCAACGGGACCTTCAAGAAACAGCTAGGATATGGTTGTGACCCCTCACATGCAGTGATGCTCACACAATTTGAAAATGTTGCAAGTTACAGCAGTCCCGTGGTTATATTGCTGCAAAACAATTAAGCTAGCCCATTCATGCGGAAATATTTTTAGAGGCTGCCAAAAAGGAACATGTCAAAAAGTTACACGTCCTGTTTCATTGTGTTTGAAATGAGGCTTAAGATTAAATTAATGTTACAAATACGCGCTGAAGAAATGAAACGATTAAACTCTCATGTGAAGGAAATACAAAAGGGTATATTTACGAAAACTTATTTACAAGCTAAAATAGCATCGCACACACACTCTCACGGGTTCCTTGTCGTCTGTCACTTGACTGAGTCGCCTCCAAGCGCTGCAGGTTACCGCGCACCTGCAGTGCACCGGAAGCGCACACACACACAAACACACACACTCTCACCCGCACACGTGCATGGGTCCACTTGAAAGGAGACGCCGCACGGCTCTCCGGTTCGTACTTCTGGCAGCGGCGGCATTTCCCGCGGCCCTAACGACCACACCAATAAGCTAACGAAGCGGGCGCCCATCGGTCCGTTCGCAGAACGGAGGGTGCCGCCAAGGACGCCCTCCCGCACCGAAAGCACACATGCGGGCACAAAAGAACGCTCGCTGCGCAGAACGACACTCGCAGAGAAACACATGTATATGAGAAATGGCCCCTTCTTACAAATGATGGTGGTAAACGAAATGAACAAGCAACTGCTGTGCAATCCATGCACTGTCATGCAGTACTTACACAATCACAGTCCAGTGACTGCAGAGCGGTCTGCAACCAGTAACTTGCAAAAAAACTATACTATGCAGCGAGCTTGTTTGCACGGTATTTGTTACATTTATCGAACGATCACATGAAATTGGTATGGCTATTTCTACACAGTGTATTTCCTAAAGATTCCTTTCTGCCATACTGTACTTTTTACCCAAAATGCTTCTTACAGAGTCATAAATTGTTACGTACGCGTATAAAGATGTTTGTAGCAGGTGTGTGAGCGTGAACAAAAAAAACTTTTTATTTTCCTTAATTCTTCAGTATTCCTGATTATGACGACATATGGGCATTTATAAGTTAGTACAATTTTTTTCACGCATCACAATTAACTGATGCACCGATGTGTTTGGTACACATTCATCTTCAGACATTTCATGTCTGTTTGGTCAAAAAAATACGAAATAATAGTTGACTGCATTAGTTTTGACTAGCATCACACAGCATGCTCTTGAAATTCCTCTAGCTGTTGTACAGAAGTCTGTAATTGGCTTCATTGCATAGCTTCATACTTGAACCATTTAAACTCTGCAAACTGTTCTTTTTACCGCACATGGCGACATGGCATGCGAAGCCGCGTGGGAACGGGCGAGGAGGATTCGGAGGTACAGCTGCAACTTCGCTGGAATCCAAAGACAGCTAGGCACTTGTCACGGTTAATTTCGGAAAGGCGGCTATGCCCCAGTAAAGTTGCGTAAGGTCTTTCCTTGCAGACCTTACTAAGTCCCTTGACTTCGCACCAGAAATGCTCACCGCCCGAGACGGTTACTTGGTTGGATGACCAAAGGCTTCTTGGCACCAAAGGTGCTCCGTCAGAGACGATATTGCGACTTTGCAGAATGCAGGTATTTCAGGGGAGTATAACTTGACTGTATTTACACAAATATTTACATTGCAAGCAGATTGATACACATGAAAGACAAGTTAAAAGTGGCAAAAAGGTTAGAAAGGTTAAACAGCAGAAAAGTGGAACTGGCTACCACTAGGGGAGGCCCCTACTCGGCATAGCCGAAGATGCATCACATCAGACCGTAGCCCAGAACCCTTTTCCATGGCTCCGGGCCCTGGTTTTAAAGACCTAAAGGCCCGGCCCATCCCTTGCATCACCCAATCACAATATACCACATGATTGGTTCATGAGCCGCGTGGCACGCCTTCAAGTTTCAGCAAATTTCCAAATCTGCTCTCAAAAATATATAGCATGAAAAAACATCAAAACTACTATGAGCAATTGAATTCCGAGAATGGACCCTCGGAATCATTGGCCCACCAGGTTTGCATGCCGTGCCCCCTACATCCACAGCATTGCGGGACTCTCTCCCCAGGTAGTACCGAACATTAGAATAGTGTTATAAAAATGTTATCCAAGTTGCAGTAACGTTACATGTTTCATTGTAATACGTTAAAAATTAACATATAACGTGTGTTATGCAGAAAACTCTATTTTAACGCTCTAAAGAAACGTCTTAATATAGTCTTCAACAAAAATGTAACACTATTGCAACGTTTCGGTGCTACCTGGGTCCCTCAGGAGAAGGCAAGCAAATACCACCCGGCGTCGTGTCCGCATGTGCACTCGGTTAGCTCTCCTCTCGGAAGGAAAGCAAACACAAGTGCGGTTGGTTTCGTCTTTCTCGGGAGACGAAAGCACCAACGCTTCGCTGACTGATTTTCGCTGACGATCGGCCGCTCCCGCTGTATTCAATTAGCTGTGTCGCCAGATCGTCTGTCGCGAGGCGCTTTCGCTGTGCCCGCATGACCGCTTGTCTTGACCTTCCCGGGGAATTGCGCGTTGCTCGCGCGCGGCTTAGCCCGAAGCCGGTAAACCGGCTGGCCACCGCCACATCTGGACCTGGTTTGACTCAAATTGGTCTCAGCCGCGTCTTGTTCGGTTCGGGCGCGAACAATACGCGAGATTCAAAGCGCTCGGCCGTCTCTGTCTCTATGGGGGGGGGGGGGGGGGGGGGCACTTGACCCCAAGGGCGCTCCTTTTCAACACCACCCCGCCGTCGCCCGCCTCCGATTGAACAGGCGGGGGGTTCAAAGGGGAGCTGCCGCGGAGAGGCCGGGCGGGCAGCTCGTCCTAATGACAGCGCAGAACATGCGTCACTGACAGCCCCCTTCCTTTCGCCGTCTTGTCCATCGTGCGTCGCGCCGAGCCCGAGAAAGAAAAGGCCGTCACCCCCCCCCCCCCCTTCCCCTTCTGAATCGGGGGGCGGGGGGCGGAAATTCCGCAAATAGTTTCCCAGAGGCATCCTTTTTTTTTTTTCATGGGGTCAAGAGAAGCAAGCTTACACTGCAAAATTAAACCTTGTCTTTCTCTTCCAAATGCAATTAACTAGGAGTCCTGTCCAACCATTCCAGCTTGTTATGGGGGCACCCCCAACCATTTTTTATTTCCGTGTAACTCGCAGCCCTTCTTCACCTTGGTCATTGTAGCCGCTATTGTTTCTCAAGTACCATGCAACATCTTGTTATTAGCAGTTGCTAATTCAAGCCTTCTGCAGGGTTTGAAGGACCTTTTTAATTGGAAATGAGAACATGTGCACAGGGTGGAAAGCGCGTGATCTGCCAGGAAACACTAAAGCGGCCCCGAGAAGGGATCTTTATTAAGGATGACAGCCATCTTGCGCCTCTCCACTTGGCAACGACGACACAGCGTGTGCGGTCCCTATGGTTAGGCCCCAGCTGTGGAAGCCATCCTCGGACACGACCATGACCTTCGACATCTGATGTTTTTATTTAAAAACACAGGGACCAAAGTCGTGCTGTATGCAGTGCGATCGCCATGTGGTTCCATAATCATCCACCTAGCCCGGCTCTTTGGACGGATTCAGGAAACGACTGAAAAGAACAAAAGTAACGAGCAAACAAAGGTGCGCTGCATAAAAGTTAGAACGCAAAGAAACGAAGGCGCGCTGCGCTGGGATAATGCTGTAGCGAGGTCTAATATGTAAATTTTCATGGCTGGCGTGGATTTCCACAAAGCGCAAGTAGTCGCTACGGAGACAAACAAAGGCGCACTGGAGCTGGGTATGTATCATGTTTAACTGCGAAAAGAAACGAAGACAGAGAACAAGAAGCACGACACGAGCGCAGACTATCAACAGATTTTTTCTTCAAGGAAAAAAGGCCTATATATGCATCTTCATCCCGCGAAAAACATGCTAAAAACCCGAAAGCGCAAACCCTATCACACACCATCTTGGCACATGTAACGTGATGCCACTGATCACAACCTGAAAGCAATCTCCGCATCGTCAGAGACAAGATACAAAACAAACAAACAGCGAACTCACAGGCACACTCCTGCCAAGCTAGCGCTCCACACCGCCTGCTTGCGCTAAAGAAACTGCGCAAAAAAGGTATCTCCCCATCAATGAGGCCTACAGATGGTGATGCTACACAGTCATCTGATTCCTTGATCTGGTACGCTTCCACCAACTCCCTGCAAACCTGATCCCTGTGTTTAAACAAGACGCTGGTCTTGTTCAATCGTGGGAAGCAATCTTTGCACTCTCTGCAGTGCAGGGCGAGATTAGAGGAAGGTGCGCCCTTCAACGACCTGCGATGTTCTGCTAACATCTCGTTAATACATCGACCCGTCTGGCCGATGTACTTCTTCCCACACGAGAGGGGGACTTCGTATACGACTCCAGTCTTACACTCTGTGAGCCTGGTTTTCTGTCTGTGCGCTATCGAGCACTCAGCTCCAGCACGATTGCTCTCAGGCTCGAGCTTCTTTTGCACAGCACTACAAATCCTTGAAAGCTTATTCTTTGCCATGAAAATCACGTCCGCCCCGTATCTCGCCCCAACTTTTTTGAGCCGGTGTGAAATTACATTCCCTGAACGTTCAGGACAATCATATCCGAGCGCAACACTTGGCAGCATGTTGTGTCGGGATTTCTACAGCGACATTTGAGCTCACTCAAGCTTTCGGATCCTTTCTTGGTGAACAATTCCGCAAGTGTGGTTAAGTACCTGTCTGGGTTGGATAAGAAAAAGTACTCTACCTTCAGCATCGATGTGGAGGACTTATTTTATTCGCTACCCCATGCTCAGCTCATGCAGAGAGTGAAAGACTGCATTGTAAAAGACAATGACGAGTTGGTGTTCGTGGCGGGGTGCGGGGGTTTCCATAGAAAGTTTCCTGGAGCTGCTATCATTTTACCTAGAGTCAACCGTTGTTGGGCGGGGCGAAAAGGTGTACGTCCAAAAATCGGGTGTGTGCATCGGCTCCCGTGTGGCACCCGTTTTGAGCGATATTTACTTGAGCAGGATGGATCAAGAACTGGCACAAAATCTTGCTGACCTCGCGCTAAAAGTGTTCCGTTACGTCGATGATTTTTTTATCATTCTTAAGTCGAACTCTCCCAGGGCAGTTCCGGACGTCGTCAAAATCTTCAAAGATACAGGTAGTGGCCTGCGATTCACCTTCGAACTACCCAGCTCAGCTACCCTACAGTTTTTAGACCGACCGCAGCGGTGGCCAAGTGGTTGAGCATCCGCCTCGCATGCGGGAGGTGCGGGGTTCGATCCCCAGTGCCGGGGATACAATGGGTACAAGCTTTTCTCTGGTCTGGTGCTCGGCTTATTTAGGGTGAAATGCTTGGGAAATGGGTCTTTGACCCCACCTTGAGAAAAAGAAAATACCTTGTGTCAAGGCGTATTTGGCCATAGATGCCCTTGCGCCATAAAAAAAATTTTATACCTCCGGATCCATTATCTAGAGAGCAGGGTCTGTTGCGAATATCACCATAGGACAAAAAAAACCTCTCTTGAACGTCAGTTAGGGGCATTCCACACTCGTCAAGGCGGGTATAGCGACTTCATGCTTAAAAGAGCTCTTGGGAAATCCTGTACACACAGAGCGGAGGCTAGCTTCCTGGGGCAGGTAGAGAGGCTGAAAGAAGCCGGGTATCCTGATCTGAGTTGGCTCAGATCTCCGAAAGGATCCTGTTCAAAGGAGGGAGGCCCATGCTAGTAAAAAAGAGGACGGTGGACGTAGACAAGTGGTGTGGGCATTCCATACATCCATTGAATTTCACACCGGCTCAAAAAAATTGGGGCGAGATACGGGGAGGACGTGATTTTCACGGCAATGAATAAGCTTGCATGTTATCGGCGGTCGCACGTGCATGACAATCCTTTCGACATGCGTGACGATGCCCACCGAAGGCATTTCAGGCTGTCGAAGGGACTTGTACGCTGGCTAAGCGAAGAGCGCGGAACATGCGTCACTGACAGCCCCCTTCCTTTCGCCGTCTTGTCCATCGTGCGTCGCGCCGAGCCCGACAAAGAGGAGACCGTCACCCCCCCCCCCCCCACCCACCCTTCCCTCCTGAATGGGGGGGGGGGCGGAGATTCCGCAAATAGTTTCCCAGAGGCATCCTGTTTTTTTTTTTTTTTCATGGGGTCAAGGAAGGTGGCCCAAGCAGTGTGAGGCAACGTTCTCTGTTCATTCTAGAGAAGCAAGCTTACACTGCAAAATTAAACCTTGTCTTTCTCTTCCAAATGCAATTAACTAGGAGTCCTGTCCAAAACCATTTCAGGTTGTTATGTGGGCACCCCCAACCTTTTTTATTTCCGTGTAACTCCAGCACTTCTTCACCTTTGTCATTGTAGCCGCTATTGTTCAAGTACCATGCAACATCTTGTTATTAAAGGACCTTTTTAATTGGAAATGAGAGCATGTGCACAGGGTGGAAAGCGCGTGATCTGCCAGGAAACACTAAAGCGGCCCCGAGAAGGGATCTTTATTAAGGATGCCAGCCATCTTGGGCCTCTCCACTTGGCAACGACGACAAAGCGTGTGCGGTCCCTATGGTTAGGCCCCAGCTGTGGAAGCCATCCTCGGACACGACCATGACCTTCGACATCTGATGTTTTTATTTAAAAACACAGGGACCAAAGTCGTGCTGTATGCAGTGCAATCGCCATGTGGTTCCATAATCATCCATTTAGCCCGGCTCTTTGGACGGATTCAGGAAACGACTGAAAAGAACAAAAGTAACGAGCAAACAAAGGTGCGCTGCATAAAAGTTAGAACGTAAAGAGACGAAGGCACGCTGCGCTAATGCTGTAGCGAGGTCTAACATGTAAAATTTCGCGGCTGGCGTCGATTTCTACAAAGCGCGAGTAGTGCCTACGGAAATAAACAAAGGCGCACTGGAGATGGGTAAGTCTGTATACAAGCACGAGTTTTTGTCTCTACCAGCGATTTACTAGCTCACACCACGCGATTTTGATGTCTGGCGTCGATTTCGACAGAGAGGGAATACGGGCACGAAACGGGACGCTCGCGATCTGCCAGGAAACAATGAGGTGGCCCTAAAAAGGGCCGTTTGCAGGAGCACTTCAACCGCGACCTGCAGCGGCGTGGCGGCGCGGTGAGCAGTAGGCCCAGCAGTGGTCCGTCTTGTGCCCTTTGGCTCCGCACCGACGACACCGGTGCACGACGTACACCTCTCCTGGTCTTGCCCTTGAAGCCGACGCTATCCCTGGTCCGTAGATCTTGACGAGGGCCGCGACGATAATCTTTGACATCTGGTCGATGCCCCGGTCTGCGGCAAACAAGGACAGCATCGGCTCGCCAGAAGCATCCAGGAAACGATGCTGCAAAAAAAGTTACGTTACAAGCGCCGCAATTTGGCGAGTTCTGCACGAGAAAACTTGCGAAAACGTTGTTCAACCCTTACCTCGTGAGTGAGAACGTGCACGCCCGACAAGCGCTTCATCGTGGCTGTCAGACGGCGGTTCAGATGGCGACGCCGGCGGTCCTCAAACCGCACCTTATGTGGGTCGTCGTAATGGAGTTGCAAAATTTTGAACACCAGCACGACGTGCTCCTGCAGCAGGAAAACGAGGTCCTGGAATGCGCAAGGCATGTAGGTAAGCGGTACAGCACTTCATGAAGCGAAATTTGAGATAAAATGCGTACCTTTATGTCGCTGGCGATTTCTCGCGGGTCAGCGCCTTTTGGGGGTCGTCGCAATGTCGTGGAAGCAAGAACTGTACAGAAATTTCAGCTGGCTGCGCCGACGAGCGCACCACGCAAAAAAAAAAAAGCCATACCTGGACAGCTTCCGAAACGCGCGCGCCGCCGCCTACGCTCACGAAGAGAATGCCCGCAGACCACGCACGCCCGGCGGCCGGCCAGCCGGCCCTAGCGATTCCCTAGGCACTCTAGGGACAGGCCGAGAGAGGCGCGGCGAACCCACGTCCGGTTGAGAACGAGGGAGAAGCAGAAAAACGTCACGGAGAAGCGCATCCCATCGACCAATCAGCGTTTCCAGCCCACCTGCACCGAAACGCTTCTACTGCCAGGCCCTCTGTATTTAGGGCAGCGGCAATCCCACAAGCGTTTCGGTGCAGGCGGGCTGGAAACGCTGATTGGTCAAACAAAATGTGACGTCACGTCTAAAACGTCACGTGACGTCATGGCCACGTGACTTTTAATGACGTCGTGTCCGGTTGGGAAGAGACATATTTTCCCTAGGTTTTTCTCGGAATTCCCCACGTTTTTGACAGCGCGCGCGGGTTCAAAAAGCGCACCTGATGCGCCGCGCTTTCACACACTGCATGCGCGTTTCTATATTTTTATTATATATGATATCCTTGAACTGCTGGTGTATTATTTTAGTGCGCTCGAACGGCGCGCTTCGTTGTGCATTTATTATAATCGCCACTGCCTGGCGGACCCGATACAGCTTTTGCAGACCTGAGAGGTTAAACACGTACTATCCATGCAAAGCCACGCAAATGCGCCTACAGGTGACCACGCCCGTCTATCAGCGTTCCGTCGAGTGCCTGCATTTACAATCGAGTGCTGTAAGACTATGCACCTGACCTAGAGCATACATATTATAATTTTTCCTTGTATTCTACATTCTCTACATGCAGGAGACTACACTCATAGCTTTCGTTAGTGCAGAAATTTCGTACAACCGTGTCAAAATTTGGCGGTCCGGTTTTGTTCTACACGACGTTTTGGAGGAGAAAAGCATTGGGTCTTTGAAGGACGACAGTCTATATAAACTCCTATTCACTGTGTCGTCGTACCTATCGTAATTAATGACGACATATAAAGGCTTTTGATACAACTCTCGTGATTTAAAACAAAACTGTTCGTTTCACTAACCCGCGAAAAAATATTGCGCGCAATCATTCGCCACAGCCCGTTGCTGCGTAATTTTTGTTTTGTGCGGATTTTCTTTTATAATATGACAGCTGCACGCGATAGCTTATATATATAGTTGCGCAGCCGACCACTGCAGGTACCAGTAAACACGTACCCCGTTTAGAATGAATTTAAAAACGCGGTCGGGAGTTGGAATTATTTGTCCGGGACGCTGCGGTCAAAGTTCGCAGTTTTGAAAATTGAAACACGGAAATTTTTGCGCATAGCTAGTCACTCTTGCATAAGTAAATATCTTATTCCTACCCATCATCCCTTTGTCAGAACACATATATTAATGAGAAAAACGACCCATTTGATGCAATTAAGTTCACAGTCCTACAGGGTGGGTTCCACAACAAAGAGAGCAACGGGAGTCGTACTTTATTTACAAATTTGTAACAATTGCTCACGGCATTAATGAAAGTCCGGGTTTATTGACCTCCATCGCCCCTTTCAGAGCCAGTGCTGACCTTAGGAGTGCCGGCGCGTCAAACCTCGGTCGTTTGCCGCCAGCGGCATCTTTTTCAAGCTTCGCTGCCCGTCCGCTTACACAAAGCTCATAATTCATCCCCACCCCTGTCTTCCCAGTTCGACGTACCACCTTGTCGAGCGGGGTGCAATTGAAGAACCAAGAACCCTTGATTAAATGCTCCTGCCATTCACCTTTACCCCCCCCCCCCACAGGACACTTTCGCGAACTCGTATGTTTTGCCGCCTTTTTCTTTTTCTTTTTCTTTTGTGTGTGTGTTTCATGCACAGTGCACGTGTGTGTAGTTAAGCTAACTGCGCCGCTGATTCCGCCTTCACTATTCGTACCGAAGACGCTCCTGGAACGTCTCCTGCCCTGTCTGAATTTATTGTTTATTTGTTTGCTCGTTTTGGCCGGCGGCACGGGCAGCACATGCATCTATGATTCTTATCTGCTCCGGGACTCCGCCAAAGTCTGTCATTGTTGCTTTGAGGGCCCGGATGCCCTCCCTCCCCTCGTTATTCCTTTTTTCCCCCGAGCTGGCCTCCCGCGCAAGCTCGCTGGGCGGCAGGGGACAAAGCGTTTTTCTTTTTCTCTTTATTTCTTTCTCCTTTTTCTAGTATTTTTCTTTTGTGCCCATCAAGGGTTCTTGGTCCTTCAATTGCACCCCGCTCGACAAGGCGGTACGTCGAACTGGGAAGACAGGGGTGGGGGATGAATTATGAGCTTTGTGTAAGCGGACGGGCAGCGAAGCTTGAAAAAGATGCCGCTGGCGGCAAACGACCGAGGTTTGACGCGCCGGCACTCCTAAGGTCAGCACTGGCTCTGAAAGGGGCGATGGAGGTCAATAAACCCGGACTTTCATTAATGCCGTGAGCAATTGTTACAAATTTGTAAATAAAGTACGACTCGCGTTGCTCGAGATCTCTTTGTTGTGGAACCCACCCTGTAGGACTGTTAACTTAATTGCATCAAATGGGTCGTTTTTCTCATTAATATATGTGTTTTAACAAGGGGAGGTAGGGATAAAATATGCGCGCGGTGGTTATTAAAGCGAATTCGTATAAAGTTAACGGCCTGCCCAATGTACTGCGTACTGCACACACTGCATCCTAGGAGGTATATTACGTTGCAGAAATCCCAATCAGAGTTGTCATTAACTTTCCATTTGAATCCTGAAGCTGTGCTTATTTCACAGCTTGATGTTTGTAATGTGTTTGCAGACCTGGAATCTACTTTTTCCACAAGGTCGACACCCCAAAACCGGCTCTTTATGTGACTGAGTGTATTAGGATGTTTCGAATGTTTTTCGGTCGTCTGTAGACTGCATGAGGGAGAGCAGTGAAAATTTTGGCGAGGCGCTAGCTCGCTTTGTTTGAGAATGTTGAAATGTTTTTTTGAAGATTTTGTTTACGTACGTTAGGCGGCTGGGTTACTGGTGAAGGGAAGTACGAGATTTGCCTGATGGTCTGTTTGCTCGCTGTATCAACGTCACTCCAGTATTTGCTCTCGGTTGGGTTTAGATGTCCTTTGAATGGCATCGTCGGCAATGGCGACGGGTATCGCTGCTTAATGAGGACTTCTTGCATGCGTTTGGAATTTTTTACGAAGTCTTCATCTTGGGAACATATTCCTTTAGATCGATGTGCCTGAGAGTATGGGATGCTTGTTTTAGAGTGACGAGGATGGCAGCTTTGGAAGTGTACGTATTGTTGACGGTCCGTCGGTTTTCTATATACACTGGTGGTGAGTGAGCTTTCGTTTACCAAAATCTCAACATCTAGGAAGTTAATTGTGGTGTGGGCGCACGTGTAAGTGAAAGATATGTTGGGGTGGACGAGGTGTGTCAGTCCAAATTAAAAAGATGTCATCCAAGTAGCGTTTGTATAGGGTGGGCTTAATGGGACAATCTTTCAAAAATTTAGACTTATTACTATGCATGAAGATGTTGACGTAGGTGTGGGCCATCCTTGTACCCATGGCTGTTGTCAATGCACAGTGTTTAGAGTAAATGGTACCACAGGCCCACAAAGCGCAGATTTTGTTTAAAAAATCGGCCGTCTTGTTAGCATCAATGCCGCTGTGTCCAGGTATCCAGTGAAAGCGCATTTCTTTAACATGTAGTGGAATGAAAAATCTTAGAGAATGGCCCAGAAGAGCGTCCTTCGAGCCTTCGAGTGAGTCAGGACAGAAAGGCTGTCAGCAAGTATAATGACATCAGTAACGATGCAAGAGACCTTATCTATAGGGCCAACTGAACCCCTAGAAAATGAACAGCGAATATAGGTGTATAATCAGGGGCCCGAAACGAATAACTGCAATCTAGAGCCAATAGCTGCCTATAGGCGACTTCATGCAAACATTTAAAGCGAAAGCCTTTAATGGCTCTCGTTATCCATCCGTCCGCGAAATCTGTCACACTATGACGTCATCAATGGTATAATAATTGATATAACCCATATAGTCTTAGCAATTAAGAAGTAATTGGTGATTAGAAATTGCGCATTAGTTTGTAATTACACATTAATTTGTGAAGTAAATTAATAGCTCAAAACGAAACGTTAAAAATAAAAATAAATAACAATTTTAAAGAAACAAAAATAAAAAGGAAAAATTAACTTATGTGACAATGCAGTTTCAGAAGCGAAAAATTAAAAATAATTAAATAAAAATTAAAAGAAGCAGCCACAGTGGGCGCAGAAAGGCTTTCGCCTCGCGCACTTTACATCGCCAAAGTGACCACTGAATTTAAAAAAAAAAGTGCCTCTTCGTACAAGCGATTAATCGCCTTTTCCCGGTTCGCCCTGCACCTTCGAGCAACAATTTCATCCTATGAAGTTGTCCGACGCAACGCCAGAAACGAGCTGATCACGAACAACAGTGTTCACGGAATTGTCGAAGTCGCAGTTCTACGCAGGTTCGCGTAACTGAGCAATGTAAACCTGCAGCTGACAGGCTCGCCAGGGTTCTGTAAACATATCTTGAACCGCGGTAGCGTTCCGTCGTGGCTGAGGACAGACGGTTGCAAGTGCTGAGCGCGGTTTGAAACGTATCTTCGCCTTTCGTAACTTCACTTATGGCGAATTCCACTGGTGGATCTGAAGTGAGGCGCTCGAATCGCAAAAGAGCGCCCCAAACCGCCTCGGAGCAGATCCGCCACTGGTCGGCGTATCAACCTTGTGAGCTCCGTTGGAACGGAGTTGCTCCAATCGACCAGCGGAATTCGCGCGGTCGGTCCAGGTCGACCAGTTGAACTCGAATTCGTCGTCGCGGAGCAAGAAAAGCTGCTCCAGCACGACCAGTGGAAATCGCCATTAATTTAGGTCCCTGCTCCTTCATTTTGCGCTCGTGGCAGGAGGCGTTAATTGCGGAACGACGCTGACCTTCGACGCCGCGCGACTGCAAAGGCATGGCTTTGCGCCGGGTTGCAGCAAACTCAGGCCAGACGCCTCTAAGTAGGTAGAAAACAGTGCCTTCCACTGGTTCCATGGTACTGGTGACTGGCCCGGTGTTTCTAGGAATGTACGAGGGGGCGTAAGATCCCGTGCAACTCATAGTAACTGTTTACCTCGTCGACACGTTGTTGTATTGTAGATGCAAGATCGAACGACACACCGGAGCGACCGATGTCATGATGACGCCAAGTTTCCGCCGAACCCCCCCCCCCCCCCCCTCTACTTTTCTTGCGTCACGTATACGTGGTGTCAAGAGACATGCATGTGACTGAAACTCTGAAGAAGCGAAACTGAAAGTAAGACAACCGAAACTGAAAATAAGAGAAGAGAAACTGAAACTGCCGCACAGTTCATTGCCTGATGGACACATGCAGTGTCACGTATTATTTAACGTCTTCATAAAACCGCTGTTTGTTCTTCTATAGGATTAGCAGCATTAGTATATGTTTGCTATTAATGACACCCAGGTAATGAACATGATTTACCAACTTAAGTAGTGTTGGTTCTGGTGTAACACACGAAAAATTTATAGGCATGCCTTTGTGTATACGCCAGAAATGAAATTGTGAAGCAAGCCTTGAAACTGCCTGTGCATTTCTCATAAAAAAAAAAGAAAAACATTATCTTGTTTTCAAAGCATGCGTGTCATCTATATCAGATGTGACTAATGTTGAGCTATAACTTTAAATGGCTCATGCTGGCTGCCATCAAAAATCACTTTTTTTTATTCAACAAACCTCATAACTCATTTCTGTCACGAAAGCAACGAAATGCTTCACTTATATCTCATTGCTTTGGTGCAGTCATGGTTCATTATGCAATGTAAAATCTGATTCACGAATATTTTTGTTACTTGTTGCACGATACGTTTGTTCCTGAAATTCAGCACATCCACCAGTATTGCGTTCCCGCGCGGCTTTCTTTTTTTTAACTGAGTACAGGTGAATAGCCACCGAATTCTTGGCTGATCGCCCAGTGTAGGTATGTGCCATCTTTTGATAGGCTAACAACATCAACAAAATTCGTCTTTCACTTCCAATCATGTGTGCTGCGGTATACTTTTTCTTCGACTTTGTATTGATTCCATCCGTAGTAGGCATGGGAGGCATTGGCCACGCTATCAGCTTCCGCAAGTTAGGTTCACGCAGAATTTGTTAGCTCCGCTTCAAGTTGATCTGATCTCCTTGCAACGAGTTGCTGAAGAAAACGGGTGGACGGGGCAGTGCGGGAAGAAGAGTCGTCGAAGGAAGACATTTGTAATGTTTCTTGAATATAGCCAAAGTTTCTGTTACCGTTATTCAGTTTTTGTCCCCCTGTGATTTATCAGCTATTATTCGAACCCCCAAAGTTTAAAGTTCAAAGTAGTAGCATTACTTTTAAATTCAGAAGAAGCTACTAAACATTACAATTGGGATATATTCGCAGGATCTGGCTTGGAGCTATTCTGTTTGTATCCCTGATTATACTCCTATATTCTTCGTAGATTTTTTGGTTATTTTGGCTCTTCTCTTAATTCCCAGGCATGTAGCTTGAGTTCTCATTCTTGCAGACTGCCTTTCAGTTCTAGTCTCCAAAATTCCGGAAAATCGTTATTGAATTGGTCGCTTAGGTTTTATGTTCCGTGCACAGTGCGTGAGATCCACTTGGTCTGAGTACCTGCCTATTCGGGTGTTTATTTTAACGAGGTGGCTGATTTATTGGCAAGGTCAGCTCTCAGCGCTCCTGTAATCTTTCCTGTCCTTCACCTCATTATGTTGGAAACTTCACGTTTCCAGCGGTTCCAACATATTTCAGCCAGCTTGAGTGATCCGTTGCTCAATACCGTGGATTTTCACCACTTAAATTACCCATGGAATGTCCAGTGGTGTAAATCAAGGCGTTGCGAGGTGTCAGTGACGCTTCTGCGATGCAAAATCCCTCACTTAAATTTATACTTGCGCCGATGCGGGTTCGCTGCGACAAACCTTTGTGTCTCATGTGGGCAAGTTGAAACAATAGGTCATTTTCTCGTCTCTTGCCGGCGGTTCGCAGTTCAAGGAAAGCAGTATTTGGAGGTCCCTCTTTCGAGGTTAGGCCTCCCTCTATCTCTTCCAGTTCTTCTCTCGTTCGGTGCGAGCGCCAAGGAATTCCCGTTAAGCAGTGTTTGTGGCTACCTTCATGATCGCATAAGTGCGACTGATCGGTCACCTTGTTAGCTGCATACAAAATTCTGTTGCATGTCTAAAATGCTTGATTCTATTCTCGGTAATTCATATTTCTTAAATTTTATTGAATTTTCCAATTTTTATTCTGATTCAGTCTTCTACGCCGCCGCCTCACGTCTTTTTTTTCCCCCGTGCAAATATTTCATTGGCAATCTCCACTGTACCTTGGCAAATCCCCCCGCGTGGGTATGTGCCATATATATTTACTGACGTGAAGAAGAAGAGTGTGGGCTACAAACACTGTCTGTACTTGTGCTCTTCCTTTTATTTGTTGTCTGTTTGCATTGTAAGGCATTAATAGGTAGAAAGGCATGCACGTAATGGGCATACCCTGTGCGCATGAATGCGGAAGATGGTCATGGTTGTCCAAGCATTGCCATCAAAGCAACGGGACCTTCAAGAAACAGCTAGGATATGGTTGTGACCCCTCACATGCAGTGATACTCACACAATTTGAAAATGTTGCAAGTTACAGCAGTCCCGTGGTTATATTGCTGCAAAACAATTAAGCTAGCCCATTCCATTCATGCGGAAATATTTTTAGAGGCTGCCAAAAAGGAACATGTCAAAAAGTTACACGTCCTGTTTCATTGTGTTTGAAATGAGGCTTAAGATTAAATTAATGTTACAAATACGCGCTGAAGAAATGAAACGATTAAACTCTCATGTGAAGGAAATACAAAAGGGTATATTTACGAAAACTTATTTACAAGCTAAAATAGCATCGCACACACACTCTCACGGGTTCCTTGTCGTCTGTCACTTGACTGAGTCGCCTCCAAGCGCTGCAGGCTACCGCGCACCTGCAGTGCACCGGAAGCGCGCACACACACAAACACACACACTCTCACGCGCACACGTGCATGGGTCCACTTGAAAGGAGACGCCGCACGGCTCTCCGGTTCGTACTTCTGGCAGCGGCGGCATTTCCCGCGGCCCTAACGACCACACCAATAAGCTAACGAAGCGGGCGCCCATCGGTCCGTTCGCAGAACGGAGGGTGCCGCCAAGGACGCACTCCCGCACCGAAAGCACACATGCGGGCACAAAAGAACGCTCGCTGCGCAGAACGACACTCGCAGAGAAACACATGTATATGAGAAATGGCCCCTTCTTACAAATGATGGTGGTAAACGAAATGAACAAGCAACTGCTGTGCAATCCATGCACTGTCATGCAGTACTTACACAATCACAGTCCAGTGACTGCAGAGCGGTCTGCAACCAGTAACTTGCAAAAAAACTATACTATGCAGCGAGCTTGTTTGCACGGTATTTGTTACATTTATCGAACGATCACATGAAATTGGTATGGCTATTTCTACACAGTGCATTTCCTAAAGACTCCTTTCTGCCATACTGTACTTTTTACCCAAAATGCTTCTTACAGAGTCATAAATTGTTACGTACGCGTATAAAGATGTTTGTAGCAGGTGTGTGAGCCTGAACAAAAAAAAAAACCTTTTATTTTCCTTAATTCTTCAGTATTCCTGATTATGACGACATATGGGCATTTATATGTTAGTACAATTTTTTTCACGCATCACAATTAACTGATGCACCGATGTGTTTGGTACACATTCATCTTCAGACATTTCATGTCTGTTTGGTCAAAAAAATACGAAATAATAGTTGACGGCATTAGTTTTGACTACCATCACACAGCATGCTCTTGAAATTCCTCTAGCTGTTGTACAGAAGTCTGTAATTGGCTTCATTGCATAGCTTCATACTTGAACCATTTAAACTCTGCAAACTGTTCTTTTTACCGCACATGGCATGCGAAGCCGCGTGGGAACGGGCGAGGAGGATTCGGAGGTACAGCTGCAACTTCGCTGGAATCCAAAGACAGCTAGGCACTTGTCACGGTTAATTTCGGAAAGGCGGCTATGCCCCAGTAAAGTTGCGTAAGGTCTTTCCTTGCAGACCTTACTAAGTTCCTTCACTTCGCACCAGAAATGCTCACCGCCCGATTTTCACGGCAATGAATAAGCTTGCAAGGAATGTTATCGGCGGTCGCACGTGCATGACAATCCTTTCGACATGCGTGACGATGCCCACCGAAGGCATTTCAGGCTGTCGAAGGGACTTGTACGCTGGCTAAGCGAAGAGCGCGGAACATGCGTCACTGACAGCCCCCTTCCTTTCGCCGTCTTGTCCATCGTGCGTCGCGCCGAGCCCGACAAAGAAAAGGCCGTCACCCCCCCCCCTTCCCCTTCTGAATCGAGGGGCGGGGGGGGGGCGGAAATTCCGCAAATAGTTTCCCAGAGGCATCCTTTTTTTTTTCATGGGGTCAAGGAAGGTGGCCCAAACAGTGCGAGGCAACGTTCTCTGTTCATTCTAGAGAAGCAAGCTTACACTGCAAAATTAAACCTTGTCTTTCTCTTCCAAATGCAATTAACTAGGAGTCCTGTCCAAAACCATTTCAGGTTGTTATGTGGGCACCCCCAACCTTTTTTATTTCCGTGTAACTCCAGCACTTCTTCACCTTTGTCATTGTAGCCGCTATTGTTCAAGTACCATGCAACATCTTGTTATTAAAGGACCTTTTTAATTGGAAATGAGAGCATGTGCACAGGGTGGAAAGCGCGTGATCTGCCAGGAAACACTAAAGCGGCCCCGAGAAGGGATCTTTATTAAGGATGCCAGCCATCTTGGGCCTCTCCACTCGGCAACGACGACAAAGCGTGTGCGCTCCCTATGGTTAGGCCCCAGCTGTGGAAGCCATCCTCGGACACGACCATGACCTTCGACATCTGATGTTTTTATTTAAAAACACAGGGACCAAAGTCGTGCTGTATGCAGTGCAATCGCCATGTGGTTCCATAATCATCCATTTAGCCCGGCTCTTTGGACGGATTCAGGAAACGACTGAAAAGAACAAAAGTAACGAGCAAACAAAGGTGCGCTGCATAAAAGTTAGAACGTAAAGAAACGAAGGCACGCTGCGCTAATGCTGTAGCGAGGTCTAACATGTAAAATTTCGCGGCTGGCGTCGATTTCTACAAAGCGCGAGTAGTGCCTACGGAAATAAACAAAGGCGCACTGGAGATGGGTAAGTCTATACAAGCACGAGTTTTTGTCTCTACCAGCGATTTACTAGCTCACACCGCGCGATTTTGATGTCTGGCGTCGATTTCGACAGAGAGGGAATACGGGCACGAAACGGGACGCTCGCGATCTGCCAGGAAACAATGGGGTGGCCCTAAAAAGGGCCGTTTGCAGGAGCACTTCAACCGCGACCTGCAGCGGCGTGGCGGCGCGGTGAGCAGTAGGCCCAGCAGTGGTCCGTCTTGTGCCCTTTGGCTCCGCACCGACGACACCGGTGCACGACGTACACCTCTCCTGGTCTTGCCCTTGAAGCCGACGCTATCCCTGGTCCGTAGATCTTGACGAGGGCCGCGACGATAATCTTTGACATCTGGTCGATGCCCCGGTCCAGGAAACGATGCTGCAAAAAAAGTTACGTTACAAGCGCCGCAATTTGGCGAGTTCTGCACGAGAAAACTTGCGAAAACGTTGTTCAACCCTTACCTCGTGATTGAGAACGTGCACGCCAGACAAGCGCTTCATCGTGGCTGTCAGACGGCGGTTCAGATGGCGACGCCGGCGGTCCTCAAACCGCACCTTATGTGGGTCGTCGTAATGGAGTTGCAAAATTTTGAACACCAGCACGACGTGCTCCTGCAGCAAGAAAACGAGGTCCTGGAATGCGCAAGGCATGTAGGTAAGCGGTACAGCACTTCATGAAGCGAAATTTGAGATAAAATGCGTACCTTTATGTCGCTGGCGATTTCTCGCGGGTCAGCGCCTTTTGGGGGTCATCGCAATGTCGTGGAAGCAAGAACTGTACAGAAATTTCAGCTGGCTGCGCCGACGAGCGCACCACGCAAAAAAAAAAAAAGCCATACCTGGACAGCTTCCGAAACGCGCGCGCCGCCGCCTACGCTCACGAAGAGAATGCCCGCAGACCACGCACGCCCGGCGGCCGGCCAGCCGGCCCTAGCGATTCCCTAGGCACTCTAGGGACAGGCCGAGAGAGGCGCGGCGAACCCACGTCCGGTTGAGAACGAGGGAGAAGCAGAAAAACGTCACGGAGAAGCGCATCCCATCGACCAATCAGCGTTTCCAGCCCACCTGCACCGAAACGCTTCTCTCGCTTTACCACTACCTGCGCGCCCTGATGGCAACAAAATGTACCCTACAGCAAATTTAATTGCAAAACTGAGAGCGCCTCTCATTTTCCTTCCCGTTTTTAAGTTATCAACACGCTTTTTTTTAGCAAGATACAACGTTATTGTTTTAAGTCATTGCGACGCTGTTTTTTTTTTTAAGATGACATGTTCACGCCGCTGTCAGCGTACCTTCGCAGCAACAAAAGTTCTTGCAAGTGCGAATTTAATTTCAAAACTGAGAATGCTTATTTTTTTCCATTAGTATTTTTGAGTTCGAAACAGTTTTTTGACAAAATAAAAGATTGCTAATTTTATTCGGGACAGCTTCACAACAAAACGTTACCTAATGGCCCCTTGTACAAATAAATGCTTCCGTGGTGGAGCCTTGCTGGTGTCTGATTGATTAGCTGATCCGTCAGAAGTGCTGTCAAACAGTTTAGAGATTTTGACGTCACGCTTACAAGCTTGCGGTATGTAATATGGCCCCAGAAAACTGTAAAATTGGTTTTAGGGGAAAGCAAATGGCGCAGTATCTGTCTCACACATCGGCGGACGCCTGAACCGAGCCGTAAGGGATGAGATAAAGGAGGTACTAAGAGTAGAAAGGAAGAAAGCGGTGCCGTAGTGCAGGGCTCCCGAATAATTTCGACCACCTGGGGACCTTTAATGTGCACTGACATCACACAGCACACGGGCGGATTTGCGTTTCGCCTACACCAAAACACGGCCGTCGCGGTCTGGTTCGAACCAGTGTACTCCGAATATGGAACAGCTGTTTTTCTTTTTCTGGCTGTCATGTTCACGATGAATGACTTTGTGGATGAATTGATAAGGCTGAATCCCTCAAGTTGGGCAGCAGCTCACGCCACCTAGCCAACGCTTTTCCGCTGTCAGCGCATACCCGCACGGGAGCAGAAGTGACTGAATAGCAAACTTAAATGCAAAACTGAGGGTACTGCTTGTTTTGCGGGGCGTTGTTGAGTTTTAAATACAGTTTCTAAACAAAATAAAGCATCACTTATTTTATACACTGCGTCTATACTGCAAAACGTTAGCCTAAGGTCCCTTGTCGTGCAAATAAATGCTAACGGCGCGGAGCCACCGCAGAGTTGCTGCTATTTGGCTGATTCCACTGTCAGAATCTAGTGTTGTCTTTTTACCGCGACAGTGTCAAGGAGCTCGTTTCGCAGAAAAGCAGCTGTCGTCGGCGGCGTTGGCCGTGAGCGAAAAATGACTCATCTCAGTGGACACCTGAACCGCGTGGTACGGGTGCCAGCGAGAATTGTGAGACAGGGGTAATTTCCTTTCTTTAAAACCCCTTTTCATTTCATTTTCTTTCCCTTACAGCCCCGTTCGGGCGTCCACCGAAATATGTGAGACAGGCGTCATTTCATTAAATTGCCCAACGGGGAACGCGTCGCGCCGAACGGCCAAAGGCGATCCGTGCACTCCTTGGGAACGCTGCAACATGCTTTCGCGTCTCACTCTTAAAGACGAAGCTTAAGTGTCCTCCAAATTTTTGACGTGAAGCTCTCAAAACTTAGTTATATTGAGAGCGCTCCGTAATTCGGCCCCTGTCATGTTAGAAGTCGAGATGGCAATTCTCCTTGTTTGTATTCTTTAATTGTTGCCGCGCAAAATTATCACCACCATAGCGCTAACGACCCTCGAATATTTAAAACGCTTAGCGTCTTCCGGTTTACGGAGCACGATTGTTGGTAGTGCAGAGCTCGAAGCGCAGAAGGACGTACGACACATTAGAGACTAGCAGCGCACGCATACAAGGCGTTTCGTAGTTCGCATGTGTATTCTCTCATTTGTATTCTTCTCTTATGTGTGCTCAATGTGTTCTTGTGCCTTATTGATCTCATGCAACCCTAGCAATCCCACCAAGGAACCTTTGTTAATAGTTGCAGACTTCCTGCATTAGAAAGGAGATTGTTCAGGGTAGTGGGTGAGTCACACGAGGTTCCATAGCGCAAAAGCTGGGACACGACAGAACACGAGCGCATTAAAGACATCCCCTTGATATTCTGTTTAGCTTATGAGTTAACTTTATGGGGCTTTAACGTCCCGAAGCGACTCAGGCTATGAGGGATGCCATATTAAAGGCTTCAGGAAATTTCGACCACCTCGGGTTCTTTAACGTGCACTCACATCGCACAGTACACGGGCCTCTAGAATTCGACCGCCACGGGCGGTATCGAACCCGCCTCTTTCGGGTCTGCAGCCGAGCGGAATAAACCACTGTGCAACGGCGGCGGCTTGCCCATGACATTCAGAGACACTTGTTTCTGGACAAATCCTGTATTTCTTCGAAAAACAGTGCTCGAGTAATTATCAGCAACAAATCGAAGAAAAAATCCGCATCAGTAAAATTATGTAACGAAATCAAGCGAAAATTGGAGAAATTCTGATAACGTTTACATGACTAGACAGTAAATATGAAATAGTCTATCATCCGGAAGCACATGCAACGTCGAATGATTGCGCCCGACGCCACGTCCACGAGGCCTACCATGGGTGCTGGTCTTCACGCATCCGCATATATGTTATTGAGCAGCAGGTGGCCGGTCATCTTCAGCTTCAAGTACATAATACCGCCAGAGGGTCGGCTGGGCGCAGAAGCCGCCCTGAGCTCGAACGCCAGCGCTTGCCTCATCTTCTGAAGACGATGAAGCGCGGCCCATCAGTGGCGTTCGAGCTCCTTCGCCTGTGCGGCTTCCTGCAGCCAACCCGAAAGCGCCTCCGACGCCATTCTAGCCGTCGAATACGCCGGCCGTATACCACAGGACACGCGGCACGACGAAACCCAGCTTGGAAGAGAACCAGCTTGGAAGAGACCCAGCTTGGAAGAGAACCAGGCGGAGGTCGACGAGGTGTTCCGCTTCTTCGGAGGCCTGGAGGCGACCACGGGCACCAGATTCTTCGACAGCGGTGTCTCTCGCAAGACGGCGGACTCGAGCAGCAGCGTGTCCGGCAGCCAGAAGCACGAGGCGGCTACCTTCGATGCGTTGGCGGTGCGGACGGCGCGGACGCAGGCGACGACCACGGCGTGCGAGGCGGCGGCTGGGGCTATGACCGACCCGCTTGCCACGTTGACCAGCGCGGCCATTGTCAGGTGCAGTCACCTCGCGCCGATGGAGAATGGCGAGGAGGTTGGTCTGCGCAAGACAGAAACGGCGTTTAGACGACTGGGCGGAGAGCACAACGTATTCTATTATGTCGATGAGACGAACGCAAGCCACGACCGCGCGAAGAGTGCACGTAGAACGTACCTTAACATCTGGCCGCTCACTTTTTGGCTGCCAGGCTTGAAGCTTGAAGGAGTGGTTCCACTGTGGCTGTTGCAACTCCAAGCTGTGGGCGTGATGCGGCTTCATAGGGGAAGGGCAGACAGCAAGAGCTCCCAGAAGAACGCTGGCGCTCCGCGCTCGGGTACCACCGTGGGCTCGTGCGTCAAGAACGACTCCGCGGCTGTGGCAAGGGCCGGCGTTGTCTCCGAGCATTGCCGGTGGCTCCAGTAATAGTTCAGCAGAGCGCTGGAACATCGTAGAGTTGCACCGAGATGAGGACAGCGAGGCCTACGTTCGCCGGTGTTTTCTTGCAGTGCAGCAGCAGTGACGTGGCTCTTGGGGCTCGAAAACGGACTGCGTTCAACGAAAGATGTTCGACGCGTGACTAGCGCTGAGCGTGATTCGATGGCAGGTACGCCGCGTGACACGTGCGGTGGCTACACCTGATTGGTGAAAACGTCGGAAGCGGATGTGGTGGTTCGTATGCAACGAAAAGAGTCGAAGAAACCGGATGGTGACGTCAAACCAAAGAGCCGGGGGCGGGGAGGAAAGCGCCGTTTTTTTGATGGGAATAAAGATTGTTTCAATCAATCAGGAAAAATTTAGAGCAGAGGCCGTCATGCATGCAGGAAGGAAAGCTCAGGAGAGGCCCTCGCTGTCCAGCTGCATGCCAAAAAGTTTTTCACGTGTTTTGGCAAGGACTACTGGGAGTCTTTAGCCGACGGCGAGGCAGCCAAGAGTAACGCTGCACGCCGCGGCGTCGTGTGAGATAATAGGACCATTTTTTTACCTACACTGGCTACACTAGTGTAGCTAATGTAGCATTGTATCACTTTTTTTTTGCCAGTGTAGAAAAAGTGTTGCTCCGCCCATCTCCACGGACGCATTTGTTTTATGCGTAGTGCAGCAAGAGGACTACACTTTCTACACCGCTTTTTGGGAGGTGTAGGCTAGTAGACGAAAAAAGAAGGAGCGCGTTTCAAACGAAAAATAATAATTATAATAAAAATTGGAAAATTGGTTTTTGGTAAAATAAAATGGCGCAATATGTGTTTCACATATCAGCGGACACCTGAACCGCGCAGTAAGAGAAGGGATAAAGGAGGGAGTGAAAGAAGGAAGTAATAGGTGCCGTAGTGAAGGGCTCCGGGATAATTTCGATCACGTGGGGATCTTTAATGTGCAACAAAATTTTCTGACTAAATGCCGCAAGCGGTTGCTGTGCAGCCTCGCAAGTCTGGGATGATCGTCCGCCTGGTCGACTGCAGCTTTATGGCGGTGCACCCACGATTCGAAGACAGTGGCAACCTCACCTTCTACGAATATAAAAATTGCTTACAGGACTGAAAGTGAGGATTTTAGTGCGCTCAACGCTACTTCGCGCTTAGGTAAGCCGCGTTCGTTCGGTTGGTATCGGCGCTCAGCGACCCACGTGAAAAATGTATTTTGCGTACATGGTCGTGTATATGAATCCATGTATGATAGTGCGAAGCTCCCTAAGCTTACAGTATCGTTTTTCACGCCTGTGTATTAATATGGCGGCGCCTCATGTGGTCGGTCAGGCCGCTGTCTGAGAGCGGAGGGACAGTCATCGAAAGTCGCACCCTATATGCCGCGGAACGCCGGTTTCAACGCGGCCCAGAACGCTGTTTCCCTAGTCACGAAATATGGATGGATGCTTTGCATTTCGCGCGACGAACTCGTCGTCGGCCCTTCATCCGACGATGAACTTACTGTGCAAGTAGCGACCGCTGCAGAGCAGGCGATACAAGTTTGTGTTTTACGCCCCATTTGAGGAGAAACAAAAATGACCTTTGCATTTCTCTACCGACCCGCCGCGGTGGCTCAGTAGTTAGGGCGCTCAACTACTGGCCCGGACTTCCCGGTTTGGACCTCGACCGCGGCGGCTGCGTTTTAATGGTGGTGGTGGTAGTGGTTTTATTAAAAATAATAGTAAAAAGGAAGGAAAAGATTTTTGCTAGCCCCGGCATCTGCCATCGATACTGAAGCACCTGAGCTGGGGCAGCGGAAATAAAGGACAGCAGGCAGAATGGAGGAATGAAATGAAAGAGGTGAGGGGACAGGAATAGAGGACAGGGGGAGAAGTAATATGTACAAACTATTTACACAATAAGAAATGTGTCCAGGTTGTGCGCGTGATTAGTTCATTTTAGAGGAACTAAATCACACACGCGCACAGCACTGTGTAGGTTACAACTGGAGTGGGGCGTCCAGTTATTAATCGTTCAAGGTAGAACTCGCGGAGCGTTCGGTCACTGCGTGTAACTACCTGACGGAGAACAGACGGGACGTCAAGCCCGTGTGTTCGAGGAATGCACAGAGGCTCACCAAAGTTCGCTCACGAATGCGCGCACTGCCCTGCGGCCACAATAGCGTCTTGATGGAGTCTGGTAGTATGCCCTGCGCCCTATAGGCCGCGAGCATATCGCGACGAGCATCGGCGAACGCGGAGCAGCGAAGGAGCAGATGTTCTAGTGTTTCCACTGCACCTCATCCGTCACACACATCACTCGTCGCGATTCCGTGACGCACCCGTCGTTCCCCGGGCCACACGCAGCCAATGCGCGCGCGGAGGATCATTGCACGTGGTGACCGTGTAAGTGCGCGACAGCCGGTGACACTGTCGATGCGCTCACCTCCCGCGATGCGTGGGTCGGGGTGCTGCTTTCGGAGATGGTCGTGAATGGCCGCACGCACGTCCTCCAGCGCAAGGGGCAGATCGCTGGCAGGTAGTTGGTGTGCAGCGGTCGTGAGGTCGTCAGCTTCTTCGTTGCCGGCGATGCCGCAGTGACCGGGCACCCACTGTGCACGCACGGCACAACCTCTCTGCGCGAGGCGCTCGATGCGCGAGCGAATTTCCCGCACTAGTGGGGTATCGCGGCCATTAGATTGCAGGCGGCTGAGGGCGGCGCGGGAGTCGCACAGCAGAGCACTCCTGGGCGACGGAGGGCCGAGGGTGAGCAGCGGGTCCAGCCCGAGCCGGATCCCCATCAAATCCGCCGTGGTGGAGTAGCCCAGGAAGGCTGCGTGTTGCTGGCTGTGCAGTCGCAGGGCGGGGATGGTGGCCGCCGCAGCAAGGGAGCAGCTGTCGCGGGCCACTGAGCCGTCGGTGTACACGAGGAGATGGTCCTGGAGCTCCTCGTGTATGACGGCTCTGGCCAGCTGCTGCACAGCGCAGAGGGGTGTGCTCCGCTTTCCCGCAATGCCGACGATCTCTCGCTGTACCTCCGAGGCAGCAGGCCAGGGCGCGCAGGAGCCGTAGGGGGGTGGGCCTTGGGTCAATTGCTCATACTCGAGCAGCGCCGCGCCCATTCGTGAGCGCGGGTGCGAGCGCATACGCTGTAGCAGCAAGCCGCCGTCCGGTGCGCGGTGAAGCCGATGTGATTCAGTGCCCTGCGCGCTGCTTGGAGCTCAAGGGGCCACGCTCCTGCCTCGGCCAACGTTGCGGCGCACTGCGAGTTTTTGGGCAGGCCTAGGCACACGCGCAGGGACTTGCGGTGCTGAAGCTCGAGCTTCTTCCAGCACGGCTTGCGCACCGTGACGAGCGGCAGCGCATAGAGCACCGCCCCCAAAGCTGCGGCATTGTATAGACGCAGCGCGGCTTGCTGGGAGATGCCCTGGCCTCGAGCGGTGAGCTCGTGCACGCGTTTTAATGGAGAAAAAACAATAAGGTTCCCGTGTGCTGCGCGATGTCATTGTACATTAAAGGTCCCCAGGTGGTCGAAAATTATTCCGGAGCCCTCCACTACGGCACCTCTCTCTTGCTTTCTTCTTTCACTCCCTCGTTTCACTCCCCCTTTACGGCGCGGTTCACGTGTCCAACGATAAATGAGACAGATACTGCGCCATTTCCTTTCCACAAAAAAACAATTATTATTATCTCTACCGTAATGAACACAACGCGAAAACGTTTTGCAGCATATATTTCTTCATTTCATCTTATAATAAATTATGAAGACTAAAAATTCAGAGGTTGTCGTCTGTTCCCGAGGAAAACGGCGCTCCGTATCACGCTATTGGCTGACGCTCGTGCAGACGAGTGCAGCGCCTTACGCCATAGCTTTAGCCCCGCCTCCACAGGCCTACACGAGCTTGCACGAAGTGTAGGTTAAAAATATTAATGAGGATTACCTGAGATAATGCAGGATGTACAAAGCGAAAGATGTCGGCCTTTACTGTGTTCATTGACGTTGGCGTTAACAATGTTCTAGAAGGCGAAAACTTTGAGCAAAGGAAGGAAGCATAACTGGCTCGCTGGATATGCGGATGCCTCATTCGTGCTTTGATACATGTGGCGCTGGTGAGAGAGATGTGGCCTGAATGCATTAGCGCTGACAGCGTTGTGGCTGAGATGCGATACTGCAGCAAGAGCTAGGCCGCAGCGTTCATTTGGTGATCAATCTCTCGCGATCAAGCATTAACTGCATGCCACTTCTGAGGGTAGTAGGGAGGGCGCGCTGCCTATTCAGTGTGAGGAACGCAATCAAAGCAGGCATTTTCGGTTGCTGTTTTTAAAGCGAAAGCTTTAATGGCTACGAACTTGCGATTTCGCCTTGGCGGTGCTCCGAGGAGACACATGGCGTCACAACTCGCCTGGCCGCGGATATTTCTCACTCCATCGCTCCCTAGTCACTACTGCGCATGCGCCGCGAGTAGCACCGAGCCCCAGGTGTTCCGCCTCTGCACCTTTCCTCAAAATCTAACTTTAAATTTTAAGTTCTCTCTTTCTTCTTTCCCTCCCTCATTTATCCCTTCCTTTACGGCGCGGTTCGGGTGTTCACCGAGATATGTGAGACGGCTACTGTGCCATTTCCTTTCCTCAAAATACAATCTAAACAAGTGAGCCGACATCGTTCATAGAGTTCTTTGGCATTGACAACTTTTCAAAGACCGTTCATTTTCACGAAATGAAAGGCGCACAACCGGCTCCGTGGTTCAGTGGAGACCTCATTCTCGCTTTCATGTACGTGGCGTTGGTGTTTGAGTGAAAATTGACATTTTGGGGAGAGGAAATGGCGCAGTATCTGTGTCACATATCGGAATACACCTGAATCGGGCCGTAAGGGAAGGCATAAAGGAGGGAAGAAAGAAAAAAAGAGGTGCCGTAGTGGAGGGCTCCGGAATAATTGCGACCACCTAAGGATCTTCAACGTGCTCTGACAAAGCACAGCGCACGGGCGCCTTAGCGTTTCGCACTTATCGAAATGCAGCCGCCGCGGTTGGGTTCGGAGTTCCCGGGTCAGGCCTTGGTGATAATCGAGTAGCATTCGGCGAAGGGGCTTATCACAACTGCGGTAAGCGCGGGAAGGAACTTTCATTTGTTGTGGTAGCCCACCATGGTACGTAGTATCTGTCGTCGCTTTTGTCTGCTTCGTTTTGCGACGGCGGATGTATGCGCCCCTGGGACCTTGGCAGGTTAAACTTGGAAAAATATGCTGTTATACTTACATCGGGTTCATTGTAGTGTCGTGTTAATCTCAGGGCTAGAAGGTTAACCTCAATACATGAAGTGAAGGGACAAAGTTTTTGTTCAGACAAACTGTGTATATATACACACCCTCTGACAATTGACAGAAGGAAAGAAAACCAAATCTAGCGTACACTTCGTAGAGTATGCTTGTTTGTGTTCTTGTTTTTTCTCATATAAACTGTTACACGTGTTGCCACTGAAATAGAACTTGTTGCTCTGTGCCATGTGTCACGTTTCATTCCTTTTCTTTAAACTGTGTGTCTAGGATCAAGGTGTGTATTTAATGATGCTTCCGAACCAACTATCCCACCTTAGTGCAGTGTATAGACTGCTTTTAAACTTTAGCTGCCTTTGCTAGGCTGCGCCAGGACAAGGTGGTCTCCCGATCGAGAAAAAAAAATTAAGCCAATGTTTAACACGGGTAAACGTAAGTAGGTGCGTCAAAAAAATTCGAACTTGGAACCTTGTAGATCTGGCCGCTCAAGCCGTCGCGGCCGGTTGAAACTGGTTTCAGAACGATACCTCTACTCTATGCATTAATCTAATTAATACGAGGCATTATTTGCCAACAATCATTCCTGAACATACGCGGCTAACGGGTTAATATCGAGCGCGAACAGTCTTGTGCGCGACAGTTTCTGCAATGGCAGGGTTATTAGGTATTCTGATATTACATTTTTTATTTACGTAAAGAAGGGTATAGGTGATATGATGATGTAATGCGAATTCCATTTCATTATGATTCGTTTAACGTGAGAGCGTTACGGGTCCTTTGTTGCAGAAAACCGGGATCATGGTTGTCCGTGAGCGAACCCACGAAAAATCCTCAGAGGAGTCTAGGAGGCAGGTGGACCACTTAGATCACTTGACCTTGCGACGTTATCACAACTGGCCACCATGGCAGTTGGCAGTTAAATTAATGATTGGTCGCGAGGGTTTGAAATTGGCCAATTCCGCATATACGGGGACTAAATGCATCATTGGTATCGCGTCATGCCCTTACGGCGTAGCGGAAGTGTCCCTTAGTTTTTGTGCGAACGCAATATAATTCACACGGTCGAACCCAGCCCCGGAAATTGTGCCTTGCATGACCTTGAGGTTGATCTTGGCAAACGTGCAGAAATAAAGTAAATAATGCCGTGTCTGGGTCTCGAACCCGCGGCGGTCCGCACAGTACGGCTTCGCTGTCCACTGCACGAGAGCACTGTGCTATCGCCGCAGTAAACCGCACCCCCTGTTGTACCCCTAACGCTCTATCGCTCAGAGAATTGCACGTCGTCGTCTAGGGGACGTGCACTTGGTAGGAAAGTTTAAAAGAAATTGTTTTCGAGGACGATGTAAGGCAATGTCTTGGCAAGAGCCAAGAGAATTCGAATGACATTTTAAGACATTGTGTTGGCAATAGTCAAGAGAATTCGAAACCAATGCTTTCGCATGCTCTACTCGATTTAATGCAGTTAAAGTGCGATTTCTTTCCACTTCGTTATTGCTGCATGGCACCGCTATTGCTCTATTCAGTCAGTCAAATGGACGAATGATAAGAATCGATTATTATCTGACGGAAATTATTTTATCACCGTGACACTACATTGATTCCGCGTCTTCCTTTTCACTACCCTACAAACCAGAAGTCGCGGTTAATCGCTCCGAAAAGGCGAGGACACGAAAAACGAAATTTAAGAGGACGAGAAAAGACACAAGGGAACAGCTTGATCAGTTACAACTCAAGCAAAATTGACTGGCCACGTCTTCCATCTCGTTTTTTGCGAAGCAGCATGACGAATTGATAACCGCTCGGTCTTGCTTACCTGATATATTAGTTTTTATCACTCACCCGTCCAGAAGTGCCTTCATCCCCGATGTGATTGATTAAAACCCTTTTAGACAAATTAAAAATGAACATTGCTTTCGAGGAAATGAAAGGCGCAGTAACTGTCTGACTTATCGGTGGGCAACTCAGCCGCGCAGTGAGGGAAGAGAGGAAGGTGGGAGTGAAAGAATTAAGAGAGAAAGATTTACTGTAGTGTAAGGCATCGAAACGCGGCCGCGGTCGCTTGAATTTTTACTGAAAAAGCTGAGCCTTTGTATCTTTTCTCGTCCTCATAAAATTAATTTACGATGTCCTACTTCAACTATGAGTATTTATTTCTTATCGTGTGCAAAGGTCGGAGCCGAGAACAGAGACTTTGGATTTCCCGCCCACTGTTTCCTCGGGCGATTAACCGCGACTTGTGGGCTCACTTCGTCTTCCAAAAGATGTCTTGCAATGTAAATCAGGTCATAATTCTTGCTGATAGCCTTTCTGTCCTGAGCCGTTCGCTAACATTTTTTCATTCCACCACATGTGAAAGAAGTGAGTTTTCAGTGGGTACCCGGTCATTGCGGCATTGATGCTAATGTGATGGCTGATTTTTAGCAAACTCTACCCTTTGCGGACTTGTGGTACCATTAATTTCTGACACTGTTCTTTGACAATAGCCCTAAGCGGTTCCTGCAACTTCGCTCCTTGTGTCATGAGCCTCTCCTTGCTACAGCAGATTTTCAGCATTTGGGATTTCCTTAGAGTGTCCGCTTATGCAGTTCAAGGCAATGCGAGGCACCTATGACCCTCTTGCTGTGCAGAATACCACGATTGAATCTATATTTGTGCCGATCAAGTGATCACGTACTTTATCTCTTTTTCTCCTGCAGTCGGTGGTTTGCTTCTCTGCGTAGAGTTCTTTTGTGGATTCCCTTCGCTCGATTAGAACCTCCCTCTTTCTATTCCGGTCCTTTTCTCGTCTGGGGCACACGCCAGGGGATATGTCCTAAAACCATTGCGCGATTATCTTCATA
Organism: Amblyomma americanum; assembly: GCF_052857255.1. Classification (NCBI taxonomy): domain Eukaryota; kingdom Metazoa; phylum Arthropoda; class Arachnida; order Ixodida; family Ixodidae; genus Amblyomma; species Amblyomma americanum. Next base: position 167,951,455 of record NC_135497.1, read on the forward strand.
ATTTCATCATTGCGTCAGGGAGATTCCTTTATTAGTTACGATTGCCTGAATTTATTCCACTACAACATAATTTAATCTACGTCAAACTTAACTGTTCCTAATGTTTGAATGTGCAAGGCACCCTGGCCAATCCCCCATTGTGCGTGTGTGCCATTCCTCCAGAGGCCAGCAACAACAACGCGGCGGCCGCGTTTGCATGGAGAAGCGCGAAAGGCTCCCGCTTGCTTTAAAGCGCCCGTGGACCACCCTCCGCCGCGCTTCCACACCGTCCAATTTCAAACACCAGACAGCGGTCTCTTCCTTGTAACCGGTGTATTCCTTGATACCGTCGAGAAAAGACTGTTTGGGCTACACAATGGTGTCAACGTGACAAACAAGGGCCAGCTCATCCCAAAATTATAAAAAAAAGAAATCGCGATGCTGTGCGGGCTGACCCCGGAGGGAGTCCTCTGTGGCGTCTCTATATTGAATAAATGTGGCGCCTATCTGGATCGTGAAAATCGCCGATAGCTGCAAAGGCGCTAGACGGACGCATCCCGTCCAGCAGACACATTGCTCATCTAACTCAAAAACCCAGCATCCAATATAGCCGCCGCGGTGGCTCAGTGGTTATGGCACTCGGCTGCTGACCCGAAAAACGCGGGTTCTATCCCGGCTACGAATTTCGATGGAGGCGAAATTCTAGAGGCCCGGGTGCTGTGCGATGACAGTGCACGATAAAGAACCCCAGCTGGTGGAAACTTTCGGAGTCCTTCACTACGGCGTCCCTCGCAGCCAGAGTCGCTTTGGGACGTTAGACACTCATAAACCATAAACCAACAACTAAACTAACACAGGTGGGTAATCCACACCTTAAAGGCACACTGTGGACAAAGAAAAGTTGGCCTGCATCATTAGGGTCATCATTATCATCATGAGCCAAATTGCACCCACTGCAGGGCAAAGGCCTCTCCCATATCCCTCCATTTAACCCGCGCCTGTGCATGCGGCGGCCCTTCTACCCTCGCGATCTTCCTAACCTCATCCGTCCCCTGCTGCGCTTCTCTTCCCTTGGAATACAGTCTTTTACCCTAAGAGCCATCGGTTATCTTGCCTTCGCATTACATGCCTTGCCCAAGTCCATTTCTTCCTCTTGATTTCGACTAGGATGTCATTAACCCGCCTTTGTTCCCTCACGCACTCTTCACTTCCTATATCTGGACGTTACACGTATCATTTCCCCTTTTCATTGCTCGCTGCGTTGTCAATTTAATTTGAACCCTTTTCGTTATCCTCCATGTTCCTGCCTAATAGGTGACTACAGGAAAGATATAGCTGCTATATACTTCTCTCCTGAGGGATCTTGGTAAACTGACTTTCATGATCTGCGAGTACCTGCCAATTCACTCCACTCCAGCCTTATCTTTGTAGTTATTTCATTGTTGTGGTCCGGATCTGCGGTCTCTACCTGCCCTAAATAGACATATTCCCTTGCAACTTCCAGCGCCTCGCTACATATTTAAAAATGCTGTTCCATTTCAGGGACTGTTAAACATATTTCTGCATTACGATTTTTCTACTCACCGTTTTGTTTTCCCTGTCTAGCTCATTGATCAATTTTTGCAATTCCCCGCTGGGATAAATAGGAAGGCAATGTCATCAGCGAGTTGCAGATTTCAAAGGTATTCTCCATTTGCTCTTGTTATCAACTGTTCGAAATGCAGGTATCTGAATACCTCGTGTAAACAGGCGGTAGATATCTCGCTGTCTGGCACCTTTCCTGATTGGGATTTTATTACTTTTTATGGAGGTTTATGATGGCTTTGCAGACCTATTGATATCTTTTAGAATGTTTATACCAGGCCCATCTACACCCTGATTTAGTAATGCCGGCATGACTGCCAATTGCTTGGCTGAGTCAATTGTTTCCTTGTAATCTGTGAAGGCTGCATATAGGCGTTGGTTAAGTTCTACGCATTTCTCTGTCACCTGATTGATGGTGTGGACGTGGTCTATTGTCGAGTAACCTGTACGAAAGCCAGCCTGGTATCTTGGTTGATTGAAGTTTAAGGTTGCCGTGGTTCTATTGGCGATTATCTTACCAAGTACCTCGCAGACAACGGACAGAAAGCTGATCGGTCTGTAAGTTTTCATGTTCTTGATGTCCCTTTTCTTATGGATTAAAATAATATTAGCGTTCTTTCAAGGTTCGGGCACGCTCGAGGTCATGAGGCACGGCTTATACAGGGCGACCAATTTTTCTAGCATAACCTGCGCCCCGTCCGGCACCAGGGTAGCCAAATCCTGCTCTGGTGAGGGAATGTGTCGTCGGCTTTGGCACCAGGATCAGGCCACACCTCAGGCCTGGTTATATAATTCCATCAACAGGCTAATTTTTTTCATATATGCGGCAGAAACTGCGTGACACCAGGATTCGAACCTCGCTCCTCTTGTATGCCAGGCTGATGCTCTAGCTTTACGATGTCATTCCTCGTTGTTGATTTTCCGTTTAACTTTGCTTAAAAGGAGGTCATTAACTCTCGTTTGTCAGCTGACCCACTTGCTCTTTACCTGTCCCCTAACGAGTACCGCCTTCTAATAACAAAGAGACCACACAGTGAAAACTGAGCTTTCGTAAGTTAGCAAAGGCCACAAAACGAAATGCACGCGTTTCCTTGCATCCCCGGTCGATTTCCAAAGTGAAATTCGTGCGTGGACAGCGAATTTTGGGCGTGGATCCCAGAGGCTAGAATACACCACCATTCCATTCAAAAGGGTGGCAACCCGCCCTTTCGGTAAGGATGTCATGAAATTCAGGATTTTCGAATCAAGTTTCTTAGTAGGCGTCTTGAGCACGCTCCGAGGCGTTACCGCGCTACCACGGCCACTCCGCGCGCTCCGCAGCCGGCGGAGGTAGAGAGGGGCCGAGTGGTTGGGGCCGGCGGGGCAGCGCCGCCATTTTGGCGCGCGAAAGAAGAGGGACAGGCGCGAAGACGCGGAAGTTCAAATTTTGTCTGCATATAACTCAGCTTCCACAAAACACATTAGGATAATTCTTACTGGGGGATAATTATGAACCGTCGCCTTTTAACATCCTAGACATATCCCACCTTTATTGAGACCCTCTTTCTGGGTCCCTTAAGGACAACCTCTTGCAATTCATTGAGAGTTTTTTTCTGGACAAATCCTGTATTTCTTTACAAAAGAGTACTGCAGTAAATATCAGCAATACATTGCAGAAAAAACGCGCAGTTTTAGAGCATTGAGCCAAGACATCTGAGCAAGAATTTGAGAAATTTAGACGTAATTGCCATGTTAAGGCCGTAAAATATAAATATTCTATGAAGCGGAAGCACCACTAATGTCGAGACACTGTGAAATTGTGAACGATGACATGTCCACGAGGTCGATTATGGGTCGATGTTTTCATGCGTGCGAAAATGTTTTTGTCCTTGAAAAGCAGGCGGCCAGGTCTACCTTCAGCCTCAAGTACATAGTCACACCAGCGGGGCGGATGAGCGCAGAAGCCGCGAGCGCACGTTGGGTATCCAGAGCTCGAACGCCAGTGCTTGCGTCATCTTCGTTGTTCTGGCTCACTACTCATTCGATCTGAAGACGATGAAGAGCGGCCCATCACTGGCGTTCCACCTCCTTCCCCTGTGCGGCGTCCTGTAGCCACTCCGACGGCGATTCCGACGTCATGCTAGCCGTCGACTGAGGCCGTATACGGCAGGGAATGTGGTACGACGCCACGGAGGCCAGGTGGTACCAGCGCCGCAGACCTACCAGCAGCAATGTCAATGGCGAGGTGGAGTCTTCGAGAGCCAGTCTCTAAGAGAACCGGGCGTAGGTCGACGAGGTGTTCCGCTTCTTCGGGGTCCTGTTGGCGACCGTCGGCACAAGGTAGATCGACGGCGGGGTCACTCGCAAGACAGAGGCAGAGAAGGACCACGACGAGGACCGCGGGGGCAGACGAGGACCACGGCGTGCTTGGCGTCGAGTGCGGTTACGACCGACCCGCTGCACACGTTGATCAGCGCGATCACCTTTGCCGTCAGGTGTACGCACCGCGCACTGATGGAGAATTGCGAAACGGTGGACGAAGAACACGTTTTCTGCTGCGCCGGTGAGATGAACTCTGCTCACAGCCGGACAAAGAGTGCATGTTGTACCTCCATTGACAAATGGCCGCTCTCTCCCTGGCTGCCAGGCTTGAAGCATGAAGGAGGGCTTGCACTGGGGCTGTGGCTGTTGCAACTCGAACCTGTAGGGACCCTGCAGCTTCATTGGGGCAGGGCACACGACAGCCTTTTCCCGTAGAACTGGGGCGTTCCGCGCTTGGGTACCACCGTAGGCTCATGCGCCGCAGCAGGCTTTGAGAAAGGCTCCGCAGCAATGCCAAGGGACGGCGTGGTCGTCTCTGGGCGTAGCCGGTGTCGTCAGTATTGGTTCAGTATTGCGCTGGAGCATCGTCGCGTTGCACCCAGGTGGGGACAGCGATGCGCTACCTTGGCCGGTGTCTTCGAGCAGTTCAGCAGCAACGACGTGGCTCTTGGGGCTCGAAAACTGTTTTGCGGCCAGCCCGACACGTTCGTCGCGTCACCAGCGCCGAACGCAACTTGAAGAAGGGCGTGCCACGTGACGCGCGATAGTGGAACGAGCTCCCTTCATCGTTCTCTTTGTCGTGAGTATCTCGAACGGGGCCCAGATACCGACTGATGCGCTCTTTGTGGGCCGGATATTGCTCGATTTTAAGAAGAGGACTTTTTATATACTGTGAAACGGATTAAGGGTCATAATTCGCAATAAATGTTGGTGTAATCTTTCGCTTCGTGAAGTCACTAATAAAAAAGGAGTAGAAAAGAAAGAGGAATAATAATGATAGGCAGTAGGGAGAAAAAGACGAATACCTGAAATTGTTCTGGTGCGGTGCATCACCTCATTTGTGGACATCGTCTTGCCATATTAGTGCAATGCCAAATTAATGTCTTTCCCATTGTTCAATAGTATGTTACAAGACTACTTGATGACCTTCCGTTCACATGCTTCAATTGCAACTGATGCCTCGGTGTGTCAAGAAACGCACATCATAGGCATTTACTCCTAATCCCTTGACTGGCCTTTTTCTCTCCGTCTTCAAGATTTCACGCCTATTTATTTGGCCGAGTTTCTAGCGGTGGTTCTTGCACTGCACAAAGTACCCAACACTTTCTCCGCGGTAATAATAATTACAGTCTCATTATCCTTATGCACTTTCCTGTCCGCGTCAAAGAAGAAAGAAAGTCAAAGAAGAAGAAAGTCAAAGAAGAAAGAGTGAAAGAGTTGCTGTAGTGGAGGGCGCCGGAGTAATTTCGAACGCCAGGGGATTATTAACGTGTACTGACATCGCACAACACACGGGCGCCTTTTGCGTTTCGCGCACGTTTAGAGAGTCTCATTATTATATTTTTTCATCCTCACTACACCCACTGCAGGGCAAAGGTGTCTCCAGGTCTCTACAATTAACTCTGTCTTTTGCCAGCTGCGCCGACCGTGTGCCGGCAAGCTTCTCACCCGCCCACCCGACTTTCTGCCGCCCCCTGCTACACTTGTCTTCTCTTGGAAACCACTCCGTTACCCTTAAGTCATCTTGCGTTCGCATCACATGCCGTTCCCAAGCCCATTTCCTTCTCTTGATTTCGACTAGGATGTCATAAACCCGCGTTTGTACCCTCACCCACTCTGCCCGCTTCCGGTCTCTTAAAGTTACACCTATACATTTTATTTACATAGTAATGCAGTACAAAACAGACGAGTTAGGAAAAGGTTAGACGCAAAAATGAGCGCTGCTCCCATTTTGCGCACTCATGATGCGTGTGGCCATTGGACGTAGCGAGTTCAGGACCGCGAGGTCGCAACGGCTTTCACGCTCTGTTGGGGCTGGCTAGGCGGTCGGTGGCGCGGCATCATTCTCCCTTCTGCTTTCTAATAGTACTTTAATCTGAGGGGGTTCTGAAATTGCAAAGTGTTTGTATACATTTTTTTATTTTTTCGCCTAGTAATGTGGATACGCGCATGCATGTATGACTCATCGTATGAACCTGAATGAGAGAGCACCAGCTTCCATGTTTTCTATGCTGTGGTAAGGCGCATATGCTTTGAGGTGTGCTGAAAAATATCTGAGAAGTGCCACACGTATGCACCATTTGGCTCATTACAGAAAATGTTTTACCGTGCGGGTCATCACGCATGCAGTACACGGTACGCCGGAAAGAAAGGCCAGATTTTAGCGCCTCAGATTGTAGCGCTCATAGTGAAGTTGGGGCATACAGATGCGATATGCAGTTGAATTGGTATTAACGGTATACGCACTTCCACGAGAAAAAACGTTCAGCTAATGTGCGCTCGTCATGACTATGCCTGCCTTATAGATCGTACCCCGATTCTTTTCCCGCTTAAAATTGACCGTAAACAATTCGCGAACTTAGAAACCGCAACAACCACAGCACAGTCATTCACAAGCGTCGTCTGAAATCATAATTACAGCATCACCGCTCGGCAAACACATGATAATGGACTTCATAGCGTGCCGTTTGATTAACATTACGCGTACAATTTTCATTCATATGTGGTGTTGATACAAATACGTCAGAGCGCGAATGATTATCGTATGTTTTTGATTGTCTCTCGAAGCTTATGCTGTACATTTCACGCCGGCACACAACGCACCGAAGGCCACACACTCACGTTATAGTCGCCGATATATATAGATGCGTAAACGCGATAAGCAGTTTTTTTTTTTGCGATCTGCGGCTCCCTCCGATAACTTCAATTGGTTTTTTTTTTCTTTTTTTCATCAACAGAGCCTATTTCTACCGTACACATGCGTAGCAACAAGACAAAGCCGCGCGCGATGCAGCGGAGAGCCGCCACCGAAAGAGCGGTGGAGGTGCCCTGCACTTGCACCCTGCCGCTGTCACCACTGATCTGTTGAGTTTCGGTTTTTAGTTTCCGGCCGCTTTTTCTGGTCTTTAGAAGTGGCGTCGGATAGGTCGGAGGGCTCCATTGCAAATACGCCACAAAAATGACGAAACTGTGCTGCACTCGCGCGCTGCAAAGAGTGCTGCTCTCGAATATTCTACAAAAACACGGCCGCTCAATCCGGCTACGATCGGACTAAAGCCCTATAGAGTAGCTATGCTAAGTAGCGACAAGTTCCTCTTCAAACTGCCACCTTTTCTACTAGGCTCGCGGCCGTCCGCGCATATATATATATATATATGTATATATATATATATATATATATATATATATATATATATATATATATATATATATATATATATATATATATATATATATATATATATATATATATATAGTGGCATTCTAGAAAGATAGCCTCGAAATAACGTAGCATACTTTGCCACGCTCTTCTTTAAAGCACGTGCCAACTCTTAATGAACAGCCGCCTCTATGGGTACTCTGTGAAACAAGAAAAATATTATTGAATATTTTGCTTACATGTGTCTCTATGGGCCGCGCTCCGCCACGTCCGTACCCCTAGCCGGGAATGGCCCTCACTAGTACGTAACGCAATGGTTGCAAAATACATTGCACTCGAAATGACGCTTCATACTTTCAGAATATGTTCTAGGATGAACTTGATTGTTCTTCACGACATCTCACGGTGTCGTGGGCTAAGGCTGCATTCGAAAGTAGCTGCCGTCCCAAATCATGAATTTCTTTGATGAACTGCCTGTAGGTAGCTCCTACACTCTAAAGACAGATGAGTAAAAAGGAAGTAAAATGTCTTCTGACGAACCCTCTTTTTAGGTGGTGCGTCCTTGGGACATGCCCGTAAAACATGTGATTAATCAGCCTTTTGGCCACATAGTTTACATATGGGGGAGTATGCGCCGCAAACATGGCCGCATACAGCGCCGGGTTAAGGAGCGATCCCCATTCAAGTTGCCTCGATACGATTTCTTAGACTTCGTTTACGGACTTGTGTCCCGGAGGGTAGCGGGTCTGAGCTATAGAAGGTAGGATATTGCAATTCTCAGATATTAAACCATGCGGTCCTTCGCGGTCCTCAGCGAATGACGAAGATATTAATTCCTTGCGCGATCCGTTATTCCTCTGGCTGTACTGTGGGCAACCACGTAATCGGGGAGTTAGGAGGTGCGCACGTGCACCCTTATGAATTGCATAGGCCGTGTGCTCTGCTGGAGAAAGCGCTAAAGAAAAGAGACAGCGATGGCGGATACCCGTCCCTTGGCGGAGTAACGAATGGCTGATCCTGAAAGGAAAGAAAACTCAAGGCTGAAAGATTTAAATGGGATGACGGACGGCGGGGATCGGAGGAGAGCCGGTGGTTAAGATAAGCGAAGGGTACTAGGGGACTGTCGCCCAGCAAAGACGGGCCCGCAGCCGATCATAGTGTTGCCAGTCTCTTAACTGCCAGTGTTCAACTGCCTTCAACTTCAGTCTGTGTGCAATGTATCCAGAACACTCTGCTATCGCATAGCCCTCTTAAGATGACTTCGGCTTCCCCATAATTTAAAATCAACCGTGGTGTTCCTTCTAGGTAGTGACGACGTAGCGCACATAATTATGCGGGCTGAATGTGACTGAAACTTGCGAGCGAAAAACGCAGCCCCTAGTACGCCCACAATCTTTGCGAGGGAAAATGGCGGCAAACGTAGCAGCGTACTGCGGCGGCGCGAGTAACGAGGAGAGTTCGCGAAGACGCTTTTGGCTTGCCGGTCGGGTTGTTTCGACGTGAGTTTCGCCTGGACAGGGACACTGCACGGCGGTCGTGTCAAGTAATTGCTGATGAACTGGAAGGTTTGCGAGGGAATGCGCTGTCAGTGGAGCGGCAGGCCTTCTGTACGGGCTCCGCCTTTTCGCCACCGGCGGTTTTCAAAGCGCGTCGGGATAGCGCAATTGACCGAAGGCTAGCAAATGTGTGCGGCGGGCTGCCGAAGCCATCGTGAAGGTTGAGACGCGGAACGGGTGGGCGCGCTTTCCGGCGAGCCCCGAAGAGAAGGCGGCAGCGAAGGAGGGCTTCCATCGCCACGGCAGCATCCCCGGCGTTGTTGGGTGTGTCGATGACACTCTAATCGCCATCAAGGCGCCGCGGGGCAATGCTGCACACAGGGCAACCTTCTGCATCCGCAAGGGCTATTACGCCTTGAGCTGCATGATAGTGAGTAGACTTCGTCCTCTGCTGTTTTTGACTGCATGTGTTCGGCTCGAGGTCCGGGCTGCGACAGCGGAAGTTTATGCCTAAACCTGCGTTGTATCTGTTTTCTTTCAAATCTGGGACTCCAACCTTCGAATCCTGGCCGTAGACCCCCGCTGCCCCGGCTCGTGCAACAACGCGTTCGTCTGGCGCTAGTCGTGGCTGCGGTGTGAGGTGGTGAGATGCATGTTGGAGGAAAATGAAAACTGATTTTAGAGGAAAGGAAATGACGCAGCAACTTTCTCACCTATCTCAGCAGACACCAGAACCACACTGTAAGGGAGGAATAAAGGAGGGAGTGAAAGAATAAAGGAAGAAAGAGTTTCCATAGTGGAGGTGTCGAGAACGAATCCGACCACCTGGGGATCTTTAAGGTGCACTGACATCGCACAGCACACGGGCCCTTTTGCGTTTCGCCACCATCCAAACGCGGTCGCCGCGGTCGGGTTTGACCTCTGGTACTCCGGCTCAGTAGACGAGTGTTTTAACCACAGAACCACCGCGGCAGGTGCCTCTTGGAGGACGGAGAGTTTCTTCAGGGTAAGCAGTAAGAAAGCCCTGTCTCGATTACATATATCGAGCTACAGTGGTCCGCATGCACTGAAGCTACCAGAATGGAGCATGCTCGTTGCACTTAGGAATATGCATTGCGATACGATACATACGCCTTGTGCGAGTTGCCCCTGTGTTGTTACTGAGTGCAGCAGAAACACAAAGGCACATAAAGCATTGTTGAAATGCATAGTATTACAGGCTTAAACAAAGCCATTTGGCATTTGTACGACACTTGTGGTGTGTTGGAAATAGCAGTGAATCATTGTCATCAATATGAGCTTGCAAAAGCATCCTTTTAGGGGTGTTTGCCTCAACATCTGTCTTGCATAGGTTTCGGATGCTCCATTACAAGCCGGAATGAGTGGCTGTCATCATGGCAGCATGTGCAGCGCTGCACAACCTCTGCTTGGAGGCCCCTACATCAGTGGACGACGAGGATGGCCCCTGCCCGAAAGACAATGACCCGCCTCACCTACCTCCGGGGAAAAGTCGTGCGTGCACATGTTATCAGCCAGCTGTAGAGAAAGCGTCTCCAGCAGCGACTGGTACGGTTGAGCAGGCTATAACGTAGGCAATGAACAAGCCGGCCAAATCTTCGCAGCCAAGGCAGTGTCCAGGCAATGCTTGTGTGTATGTCATGGTTGTTTTGGCTACAGCTAACGAAGTGGCAGCCTTTTTTTTTCCTCCTTCTTCGTGGTGTGTCTGGAAGCCTGCAGTGGCAAAGACGCAAAGGTGCACACCAGCTGCCACATCACTGACAGTGTATTTACCATACATCATAGTTCGCCACACAGCCACATCAGTCTCCTTCTCCACTTGAAACTCGAGCCGAAACAACTTGTCCAGTAAGCCAATAGACTCTTCATTCACCCTCCTATGCCGTTGCCCTTGTGGACCCATCTGGCCCTCCACTGCCGTCATCTTGCAGCCTGCCTGTGCTGTGTGGAGAGCCACCTGTCTTCGCTGTTTGCATGACAAAGCACGTGAATAAATAGTGTAATGTTGAAGCAAAGCAGGCAATGTTTGATCAAATCAGAAAGTACCACTGAAAGTTTATTTAGTGCACACCACTAATTGTTTTACTGCATACTGCACCATTTCACACAGGTGGTCACATGAGCACAGGCATAAGCAAACCATATTGCATGCCATAACATCGACAATAATTCCATACGTCTTGTCAAGTGCAACAGAAATTGTCATGCAGACATGATAAAAAAAGATTGCAAGACTACAAGCTCGACTGGTAATTATCACAGCTTCTGCACAGCTTGTGCAGGCAATAAGCCCACTTTTGCAGTAAGTGCACAAACCTAGTACACAAGCAGAGCAATGTTCAGTAAGCACTACATAATAGATTTTACAAGACTACAAAACCTTTAACATGTATAAAAGCATTGATATAGATGATGTAGCCAAATCTTTGTTATTTATGCAGACGACACGACATTACTATTTTCTGCCCCTTTGCCCAATCAACTAGTTAACCAGGCAAACAGAGCCCTTGTAAGTATTGAAGAATGGTAGGCTTGTGCGAATATTTGTACGATTCGAACATCGAAGCGAATAATGTGGTATTAGATTTGGGCTTCGAATCGAATAGCAGTGTTCGGAAATCTCGAATATTTTCGAAGTGTTTCGAAGTTTGAGTCTTTAGGAACAGTGCCCTTATATAGGGCTATGACAGAGTTGTAATTGTTAAATATACTGAAAGTGGCGATCAGCGACATGTAGAATCGCGCCAATGAGTGCTTGAAGCTAGACTTTTACCCTGTGATCCTTAATCAACCTTGAGGAGCCGTGTGCTTTATAGAATATTAGTCCCTCGTGGTAGCACTGGACTAATGTCATAAGATATAGACTGCAAGTTCAGGAAATGTAACCGAAATTAGTCGTCAGTGCATCTTCTATGCAAACAACATGTGAAGTTCATGGCGGCACCATTGCACTGCGTCACTGCGATCAGGTAGATTGGGCTCCTAGAGCACACTTGCCCTAAATTAGAAAATCGACTCCGAATTGTCATTTCGCAGGGTTCGCGACTATTCCGGAATCACAGAAACTCGTAAATCAGCTCAAATATATGCACAACATTCATAAGCACTCCGTAGAGGATGCGGCAACGCAAAGCGAAGACCACCCAGAAAACTCCCTGGCCGCGGCCATGGATTGGATTGGATTGGCCATATTGGTGATTTTTTCTGGCTGCTTTTTAGACGGTTTGGCGTTGTGGCTATTATTGGGCTATACGCTCCCAGAAAACCTGATTGGTAAACGAAACTTGTTTCAAGGAGTGCTCTATGTTTGCTTTGCTGTTGATGGAGTTTTTTTTAAGCAAAAGCTTCACTATGCTTTGTTTTCAAGAGGGCAGCGTCACTGATCTCCACTAGGTGGCTAAATGCCGCATTCCTGCTTTCTGAAGTGGGCGCAAGTAAGGTGGCTAGAGTACCCTAGCGCAAGTGAAGCCATCGGAAGTTCAGTGGCATGTCCTGGAAGTTCGGCATCTGCAGTGTATTTCAATGTAAAAAGTCTGGTCTTTCGGCCTTCCATTCTCAGTTTTTCGCGTTGTTTTCGTGTAACGTCTACTGTAATATCAAAGGAATAAGCAAGCTCAACACAAGAAATGTGTGCATTGTTTGGGGAACCCTGTAATTTTAGTGAAAATGAAAAAAACAGGCATGCCACTCCGCACCATCTGGCAACACTGCATGGTTGTCGCTGTGGGAACCAACGTTACTAGATTCTTTCCAGTTCTCAAACTGTGGAGCCCGCCTGACGCCTTTCAGTGGTGCGCCGCGTGGAGGCGCGCGCGACGGCGTTTGCCTGGCAAGGCGTCGAACCGGCCGCCCCCGCCGGTGTGGGCTGCGAGCGGCAGTGTGTCCGTTTGGCAACGTTTGCGCTCGTATCCGCAGATGCGTAGTGTTTGTGCACCGTGCTTGCAACCGCATGAATCATGCCGCACTGTTTCGTGCCAGGTTGTAAAAGCGGTTACGATTCTGTGCGATCTGCGGGAGAGAAGAGACATTTTTTCAGACCGCCCCGCGACGCTGAACGCCTTCAACTATGGGAGCGCACAGTACCAAGGCTGGACAAAAAGCTTTCAGGCTCGTGTTCCGTTTGTGATCATCACTTCCAGGATGACGACATTTTGAAGGTCTTCGAGCACAACATTTCCGGTGAAGTGGTCGCGATACCGTGCGACAAATGGGCGCTGAAAGACAACGCCGTGCCTCGCGTGTTCCCGAATTGCCCGAAGTATCTTTCTAAACCGACACGGAAATGTAAAGCACCTTCTCGCAGACTCTCTCCTGCAAAAAGCAAATGCCGAAAAGAACAAGGTGAGCGTACGAGTGCAGCATTCGGAGATAGCTACGACGAAACAGAAAACGGCCTGTCGCTGGATGGTACTGAATTTTTGTTTGACATGCTGGCTCGGTTAGCCAAAGGGGGACAAAAACTTGAAGGTTGGTCTCTTGATGTTGCCGAACAAACGGCTCTATTGTACAAGCTCAGCATAAGAAACAATATTCCCCGTGTGGAAACGTCCGTGGCGCTGTCGGAAAACCTCGATTTGACCGTGTGTGCAAATGGTCGACTCGTGCCACGTAGTGTCTACGCCGGGAAGCAGGGCATTGAGTTGAAGTCATTTGATGACTTGAAGTGTTTGATACAGTATCTGAAAAAGCTGAGGCTGTGCCAGGGATGCCCTGCTAAAAAGTACCCCAAAATCACATCATCAGTGGTGTCAACAAAACAAGGTGAAACGTGGAGGCGCAACACATGCACTATATTGAGCCTTAATGCTACATGTGCTCAATGCCGGACCTTGGACAAGCTTTTTTTGCAACTGATTTGCAACGGCAAAGCAGCAAAAGGACTGCAAGAAAAAGCAGAGGGCCTGCTTGAAGTCGGTGCGACGCAAAGCAATTCGTGCAACCTCAAGGCGAGAAAAACTGAAAGAAGAGCTTGTTTTGATGAAGCGGAAGCTTAGCGCAATCCCGGAGGAGACAATTGACAGCACCCTTGGCGTTCTTCCAGCCAGACAGCAGTTAGCCTTCAAGACAGCTTTCATGGCAGCGTACAGCAAAGTCAAGAAATGGGAGGCGGTATGATGCCGAGTGGCTGATGACGTTTGCTACTGCACATCTCAAGTCCAAAAGCCTACACTTTAATTGCTGACATGCAGCTGTTAGCGCTGCCATCAAAGGCTCGCCTTCGCCAAATAATAAAGGGAATTCCATGCAAATATGGTTTCAACCAAGTTGCACTGAACAGCATCAAAGGCCATTTCTGTGATAAAAGCCATCTAAGACGGCTAGGAGTATTGCTCCTCGGTGAGGTAAAGTTAAAGCAGGGTATCTCCTTCAATAAAACCTCATGCAAGATGGATGGATTCGTGGACTATGGCGACGTTACAGCACCAAACGCAAATCAACTTGCCGACCACGCATTGGTACTGATGCTCGTGCCTCTGTTTGAAGACTGGGTGCAACCAATCGCAAGCTTTGCGACAAAAGGAGCAGCACCCGGAAAAGTTCTTGCAGAACTCGTAATGAGTGCTATCCTGGAACTTCACAAGAACAATGCGTCAGTCCTGGCTGTGATCAGTGACGGGGCTGGTAACAACAAATCTATGTGGACCCAGTTTGGAGTGTCAGGCAAAATGGATGCACCTCACCACTTTATTGAGCATCCATGGGAGCCATCACAAAACATCTACTTCGTATGCGATGTGCCACATATCGTCAAGTGTATCCGAAATCACCTGAGGAAGCACACCTACGCAATGGTAAAGAAAAAAGCATGAGCAAATGTTCATCAGTTTAACAGTTGGATTTTGTTTCTTCCAGGCAGGTGACCTTCGCATCAATTTCCGGCATTATGTGACCCTGTATGAAGCAGAGAAAAATAAGCATGTGCGAGTTGTGCCAATACTGAACGAAGCACATGTTGCCCCTGATAACCTGCGCAAAATGAGCGTCAGACTAGCTACACAGGTAGATCTTGTTTTTGTAAAAGCATGCTGTTTTTATTTTCTGTCCTCATATGTGAAAAATGCAATTCTTTTTTTCTGCAGCTCTTTAGCCGTGGGACGGCTATTGGAATACGCGTGTACAGGGAAGCAAAAGCCGCTGGCTGAGAAGATTCAGAAGGCACTGAGGCCTTCACAAGAATGCTGAACGGCGTATTTGATGCGCTCAACATCAACCTTCCATCTAGGGGAATCAGGGGCCATTCCAAAGAGATAGAGGCAAGCAGCTCAGCTGCACTTCCTGGAGCCTAGGCTTATACTATTACATACGCCTTTGCGTGTCCGCATGGTTTGATTATTCACAATTTTTTTCAGATCATGAAGCAGTTACTGGAAGTCTTGAACGTGACTGAGCGAAATGCAGTTGAGAAGGGCACAAGCCTCTTTGCCTCTCAGCTGACAACGGAGTCCCTACGTGTCACATTGATGTCGACGCTAGATATTATCAATTATCTCTTCGACAAGGGCGCATATTACGTACTCACCGCCAAGCTTAACCAGGACCCGTTGGAGGTAACATGAATTTTTTCACTTCTAGTTTGGACTTTAGAGACATTATGCACTTTTACTCAAATGCTTGTGATTTCTCTTTCAGCGGCATTTTGGCCTCGCTCGTTCATTTGGAGGTGATGAGTCGCACCCTACCGTCATGAACTTCTCGCAGATATTTCGCCTGCTGAGCCTGTACATGCCCATCAAGACAGCACTACGTGGAAGTGTTCAAGGCGAACCGAATGCTGTACTTGTCAGTGTAGAAGAAATATTGAAGACTGCTGCAGAGACTCATCGATCAAACAAAGCTAGCTTGCGCAATGAGATTGAGGCTAGGCTGTTGGAAATGACAACATTTCCATGTGTTACCCCTGACCAAATGAGCGATGAGCACAGCTACTTCAGAGGTTCACCAGATGACAGTGTTGTTTATTACTTATCTGGGTATATTGTACACAAAGTAAGCAAGCGCACAGAGTGCCAGTTGTGCCTGCATGACATTAGCTCAGCAGCTCCTGTCGTCTGTTCCGACGCGTACTTGACCAGGTATCGGAGCTTTAAGGAAGGTAGCCTGAGGCACCCCAGCATCAAGATGCTACACTTCGTGAGGGTTGTAAATGAATCAGTGTCACTTTCTCTTAATGAGGAAGGTCTCTGCGGGGACCTGTTTTGGAAGGTCCTGGACGAGCTGGATGAGTGCTACCTAACGCGGCTGGGTTGTGATCAGCACAAGCCCACGTTCAGGTGCCAAGTGCTATATTTTTCATTGTCACGCGGATGCATTTCTATGCCAGGGATGTCAACCGGCGCCTTCAAACCCGCGAGAAAGTCGCCATCGCCAGCAAAAAAGCTCGTCTATTGTGAAGCAATGCTTAACAGTTTCATTGTGGGTGCGTCCTTTGTGCCTGGCAATAAATGCTTTTCATGCTACTGAGAAAAGGCAAGTTTCTTTGCTTTGCTTATTTTTCATTTTGAGTAGTATATGCATGCAAACAACGGCAGTGAATGAGTTTCGGGGCAGCATCGCTCCTGGTGCTTTCTCCTGTTCATTCCGTCAGTTATAGCCTCGCCCCAATGTTCGAAGAGGTCCCTAATTACTGCAAAAATCTGAGGAGCAGTGCATGACAATTTCAACGCAAAGAATGCCATCTATAATACACAAACCGGCAGCGCAGGGCACCGGGCTAACCGTGGCCGCCGCGCCATCTGGCGACCGGAAACGAAAATGGGCCACACATCGACGGCCGCCGCGGTGGGGAGTTTGACAACTGAAGGGATCTAGTAATGTTGGTGGGAACGTTGAGTGTCAGTTCTGCTGCGCGTGAGCGTGGTTAGTCAGTTCTGTCGCATTAATTCTGCCGATTTTTTTAAACAGGTGCGAGTACGATGAAACCATGGATGAGCTGCCTTCTAAGATATGCCGGAGCGCGATCTGGGGTTTTTTTAGCGTGGACCGAAAGACTCGAAGTGTTGCACGTGCAAGATGAAACTGAAGACGCCGAGCGGCACTACCACAACTCTGATAAATCACTTGAACCATCATCCACAATTCAAGCGGTTTGAAAAGATGCGCAGTGCCCAGAGTGGCAAAAAGGCAAGAGATATGAACAAGCTTGAAGCAAGTGTTCTGGTACCTGGACCTTTCAGGGCATTGCTCAAAAGTAACAGCGCTCGAGCCAGGTTGCTAACAAAGAAAAAGGCATTGTTCCTTGCTACCGGCCTTCATCCATACTCAGTTGTAGAAGAGCTAGGGTTCGTAGCAATAATGCAAGCTGCTGCTCCCGAGTACCAGCTACCGTCCAGGACTACGTTTTCCCGGAGTGTTGTGCCGGAACTATACTCTAAGGAAGTGGAGCGAATAAAAGGAGAACTTCGGCACCATTTTCAGAATGGAGTTCAGTGTTATTTGTTGACAACGGACAGCTGGATGTCAAGGGCAGGAGACAGCTATATTTCATTGACGTGCCACATGCTGAATGCCAACTTCGAACCTCACAATTTCAACCTTTCCTGCAAGCACATGCCTCAAGGCCACACAGCTGAAAACTTGAAAAATACTCTGCCAGAGCTTGCTGCTGAATGGGATCTACCGCAGGACATTCCGGTTTATACTGTAACTGACAATGGGCGGAATTTTGTTTCTGCGGTGACGCGGACACCGTGGCATGGACTTCAATGCTTTGGACATACACTGCAGTTGTGCATCAATGACGCTAAGAAGCAAACGCCCCATTCGAGGTGCTTTGCACCAAGGCACGAACAATAGTCGGACATTACAAGAGGAGTGCTGTTACAAGAACACGCCTCAAGGATGTGCAAGCCAGCATGGGAATAGAGCCCCTGGAGGTCATTCAAGACGTTCCCACACGGTGGAACAGCGAGTATGAGATGCTGGTAAGGCTCCTGAAGCTGCGCCCGGCAATTTCCTTGGACTTGTCGGAACAAGACACGATTGATAATTTGTCGTCAACCGAGTAGCGCCTAATGGCTGCAGTAACATCAGTGTTGAAATGTGTAGAGGAAGCTACTAGGGAGAGCTGCTCAGAGAAGCACCCGACCCTCTCACAAGTTGTGCCACTAATACATTGCATGCAACTCCTGTTGGCATAGAAGCAGCATGGCGGTGGCGAAGATTCCATATTTGCGGGAAACCTGCTCCAGAACATGAAGTCCCGCTTTGTGGATATAAAAATGCAAATCCCATATGCTTTGAGCACAGTGTTAGATCCTCGATTCAAGTCAGTGTGCTACAGTCATGCTAGTGAGGCACAGTGGCTGAAGAGTCAGGTTTGTTCGGCATTGGAGAAAAGTCTTCCACTGAAAGCAGACATGGATTCCCGCATTACTGCGTCTACACCAACTACCGACAGTGATGTGTGGAGCGTTTTTGGAGCTTTGGCCTCGACCAGCACTGTGAGCACTGCATCAAGACGGCCACTGCTAGAGTTAGAGGACTGCCTGCACTCACCGCTGAGGCCTAGAGCAGAAAACCCCTACCTCTGGTGGAGGACCAGTGGCAAGGACACCTTTCCACAGTTGGCAAAGGTTGCTCAATTATACACTGGGATACCAGCAACACAGGTGTCCAGTTAAAGGCTATTTTCAGCATCTGGAAATGTTATCACGAGAAGGAGGGAGCTCCTGCTTCCTGAACATGTGGAGCAGTTGGTGTTTCTGCACAGCAACATGCTGTGAGCATCTCGGCCAGAGAGCATGCAGAAGTGCCAATAAATATTCTAGACTATTCTAGATCCTTGTACTAGTTGTGCTTTTCTTTCATTCAGTTACCTTGTGAATTCTAGAAACTACGACCTCCAGTGTAAATATTTTTTTTACAGCTGTGTTTGCATTCGCAAACCATTCGCTTTGCTTCGAAAATATTCATTTCGATTCGAAAATATTCGAACAGAATGACTATTCGCTTCATATTCGCTTCGAACTTGAAATTCACTATTCGCACATACCTAAAGAATGGTCTAAATGAAAAAAGTTCAATATATATGCTAATAAAACAAAAGCTATTTCCTTTCATCCAAAAAATAGGAACATATTCATCGATGAAGATATCTGCCATATTAATATACAGAAGTTGTAAGCTCATTTAAAATACTTGGTGTCGTCTGCACGGAACAGATGTCATGTGATGCTCAAGTGGATCACGTTATACAGAAGTTGTCATGACTCATTAGCTTGACTAATATAAACAAACATACCTTCCCTGCCAAGCTTAACACTCTGTTACACCAAGCATTGTTCTACTCGCACATAAAATATTGTCACTTTGCCAGGGGAACGACAACCCTAAGTAACATGCATAAAATATATGGAGTGCAGAAAAAAATGCTAAGAAATATTTCCAACGCTCCTTATGACCATCCGTCTCTTCCGCCCTTTCAGAAACATAACATAATGGCCATATATGATATGTACGCTTACTGCTTAGCTTTAGCCTATAAGAAGGAAATTAAAAACAATGTTGATTTCTTGAATGAACTGGCTTCCTTACAGAGAAAAGTTGCACATTATCCTGCCAGCACCGCCACATATATGGAATAAAGTGTTATGTTGCACAATTTATGACAAACAGCTGATATGGTATCACCTTCAAAACTTGAATTTATTAAGAAAACATAGCCTTCATCTCCAGCAAGCAATGAAAGCTGATATCAGATTAGTTTTATTGGTGGCTGAACCTGTTTCCTGATATTTTCTACATATGTTCTAGTAGGAAATGTTTTTGTTCATTTTATTTGCTGTCATTGTGATTCTTCATTCATTTCTCTTCACCTAAAACCTGCATTTTGTAATCTAAAAAGTGGCATTTGTATTGTTGCATTTCCTTATTTTCAGAGTGCAAAAGTGCGACATGGGGGTGTTCAAAGCTTTGAACTTTCACTTTGTCTCACTATTTTGCAGCTAGTGGGAACAAAATGGGTCTTTTTGTTTGTTTATCTTTTTTTTCTTGCATAAATGGTGGCCACTTTTTTTGAAGAACCAAATTTCTGCGCATGTTTCGTGCAAATGTCCTCACTTTTGTTTGTGAATCTCGAACTGACAATCTATGATTATAACGGGTTGTCGAGTGAACTTTTATTTTCTGCACATGGTACACTGTTCTCCTCATGCCTCTTTCTCATTTTATTATTATTGATTGGGGGGGGGGGGGCACGTCAAGCCAAGTGCCAACTTTTTCTCCCTAGCTCCCCCATCACTATGATGGAAAGTAAAAATAAAATATTACTATTACATTACAAATGGCCATTATCACTGCATATGATGAACAGTGCAGCAGTTTCGATGCAAATGGTGCATCATAAAGCGTATCGCACTTAATGCAAGTCGCATTGCTCGCAATGAATGCAGCATTAGCAATGAGTCCTCTTACATATATAGAGACGTGTAAACATCACAGTTACATCAGTTAGGTGGTATGCGTGTAGAGGTTTTTCATGAACAGCAGAACATGGAGCACAGTCATGCCGAGACGTACAAAACATGCAGCTTGTTACAATGCAGGCAATACTGCATGAAAAGTCCCGTAGCAGCAACTCAATCGTTAGGCCATTAACACTTCTGCATCTTGCAGAAGTAAAACAGTACCATCAGAAAAAAGCAGATACAGACTTACTAGATATCATATATCAGCGTCTTGCAAAATTTAAAAAGGCACCATTACAATTATGCAAAAACAACTTGACTGGAGAATATCACATGCCTTCTGCATCACACGCTGACTAGAGAATATCACACACCTTCTGCATCTTGCAGAAGGTAAAGAGGCACCATTGAAAAAATACACAGAGGCCGACTAGATATTGTCAAAGACCTTCTGCTTCTTGCAGAAGGTAAAAAGACACCATAAGAAAAAAACCACGCATTCTGCGTCTTGCAAAAGGCTGTAAAAAAAGTGCCAGCAAACAAGATTTAAAAACAATAAAAAAAACATAAGTTGATGGCGGCTGTAGCTGGTTTTGCAGCTGCACCACCATGAAAGAGATGGACAGTACGAGCTGCTCGTGCAGGCTCGCCGATTCCCTTCTGGCGTCCCGCACTGTTGTTGCAAGGTCTGACATAGTGGCTGTTAGCTGCCTTCTGTCTGCAGCAGCCTGGTTGAGGTGCTGCACATACTAGAAAGTTCAATAGCAAATCTTTGCTCCCAATACATTCAATGCTCATTTCACTTTCATGTTATAGATGACCTACTGAAATATATGAAATATACTGGGCCACATCCCACAACAGACGGCCATAGTGAGGTTAAGCACAGGTTTGGAACGGTGGACGTAGGAACATTATGTTGCATGCAGCTGCTTCTGTTGCACAAGATGTGGTGCATTTTGTCAGCCCATACCTCCAGGAGACATGTCTGAAAATTCGGCATCCTGCCCGTTGTGTGCTTTAGCGATGTCTGCTGTGCATCTTGTCTCCTTAAGCAGCTCGTCCACCTCCTCGTCCTGCTACTTCCTCCACCGCAATGGACGGCCTGGAACTGCCTGCCGATGAGGGTGGTGCAGTGGGCTGCTGCTGGTGGGTGCCTGTCAGAGCGCAAACAGACTGAATGTACACTTGTCATACGACACAGCACGATGTGCAATAAGCAAACCGTTTGCTGCAACGTCTAAGGGGAGCAGCAGTACATAAAAGCAGTTGCAGTCAGTCATATGACAAATGCAGCATTGTTTCAGTGAACTCAAAGTGCACGTCAGCGTTGTCACAGCTCCTGCTGTAAGAGGGAAAAAGCTTGCACAACGTGTCAATATGCCGGATCTGAAGGAAACTTTTTGTGGACATAGTAAAACAACTGTGGCTCTATGGCGCTCCTGCAAATGCTATTTATTAGAAGCACTTTGAAAAGAGGGTAATGTGGAGCCTGCATACTGGCAGGTCAACGCACTGGCAGTGTCAGCACGCTGCCGATGCTGCTGCAGCTCCTCCACCAGCAGTTCAGCAGATGTCTCCCCCGTCTCCTCCAGCCAGGATGTTTCACTGGCGTCGTCTACATGAAATCATTACACAAGACAGAACTGCATAGTAAACAGTTTCAGCAAAATGTGACATGTGTACGACTAAAATGTGTGGTCAGTTGGCACTGTGGCTGAAGGCGAAAAATCACTACCAGAAAAGGAAGGTAAAGAAGCTGAGGCTGCATTTGCAATCTCCAGTTTACGCACTACTACACCTTCCAAAATTAGCAAAACTGCAGATGAGGTCATCAGCAGTGTACACAAGCTGTAAGACATACACATAAAATGGTCTGAAATACAGTTTACCTACCAACTGCAGACTGGCCTCCCTCTGCAGGCTGCTTGTCCCTGGCTCGCTGCCCACTGAAACTCTGACGGGAAGAGAGGTGTGCTGGGCTGCTCCTGCAAGAAGGCACAGTGCTTCACGTTCAAACATGAATGTCTTGAAGTTCATCACAGGGTTGCATTGCTTAGAGCACATGGCACTGAGGTTCGGTCAAGAATCCTTCATCACCACCAAGCTGCAAACTTTGCAACTGTCTGTAACGTCACAGCAGTTGACTAACGATCGTGGTCAAACCTGCTGGAGATGGAAGGAGGGGCTACAACCTGCTCAAAATAAGATCCCGCGACGCCCGTGACGCTCACTGGCCCGATAAGCTGAATGGCTTGGCCACCCACAGCCGGCAGTCTGCCGCCACCGGCGCCACTGCGACAGGACCGTTCACGCGGTCCTCCACAGAACAATGTTGACAGGCTTACCTCTGGCCAGCTTGCAGGCGCGCCAACTCCGCTCGCCGCGGGCAAGCCACTACTGATGGACTGCTGACAGCTCCACGAGCAAAGCCCAGTTGCGGTGACCTCTTCGATGGAGGCAATTACCGGGCAGAGGTAACCCCTATTTTCCTCCCCCGTCCAGTACCTAACAATAATCTCTCTCTCTCTCTACATATATATATATATATATATATATATATATATATATATATATATATATATATATATATATATATATATATATATATATATAAATATATATATATATATATATATATATATATATATATATATATTGTAATTTTACGGCGGCGGCTGACGATAGCTGGTGAGCAGCTGGCTTTGCTTTTTCGCATGTGCCCGATCACCTGTGCCCTCGCACGCTCTGCGTTGCAGTTTTTGTTATCGCAGGAACCCGAAATTGCGAGCTAGGCTGCCTCATTTCGCGCGCCTTGCGAGTTTGGTCCGAAGGCTGCAGTCTAAAAAAATAAATGTTATGAGCATTGATTGTGGTGCGCTGCGTGAAATTCTCGCATATATGAGCGAACTTGTAAGGGCACCAAACTGCTCAATACATTTATTTTGTTGGATCAGCGGTTCTCGCACCAAACTCACAAGGTACGCGAGCTGCAGATGCTTAGCGCGTTATTTCGGGTTCCCCCGATAAGAAAACTGCAACGCGTTGCCTGTGCGTGCGTGGCCGTCTCAGCGAGCAAAACGCAGACAAACGACCCCCTAACGGATGTGCCTATGATTGTGCTGTCTACGCGGCGATCGGGCACAGGCGAAAAAGCGAAGCTGCGCACCAGCTATCGCTAGGCGCCGTGAACGTGCAGACAGCACTATCTCGCACCCGATGACTATCATTTCGCGGCACTGACTCCAGTGCAAGACACGGTTTCCGTCTTTCGTGTTAAGTCTTGTGGGCTCCTGTACATGCCACGAATGGCGCCAATGTTCAGCCGACATGACTGCCAGGCCCTTTGTATTTAAGGCGGCGGCAATCTCCTCCTAAAGCTCCTGCCTGCGAGCCGCCGTGTACTCAGGCGAGAGCTCTGACGAGGCCCGTGCCAAGGGCGGATGCTCTTCGATATTCGGTGAGCAACCGCTCTATCCGTCGCCTCTTTGGTGGTGTTGCCATTTCAAATGATAACAGTATTTCATCTCCCGATTCCCTAGGCGATTTCTCGGTATCGGCCAAGGAAATTTGTTCCTTAGAAAGGGAATAAATATTCGGGAATCTACAACACTGTTCATTCACTTGCACATACGTGCGCTGCATTAGAACAACTAGTAGAGTCATGAAAGAGCAAGGACGAGCGATATGGTTTAAACTGTGCACCTGAAAGTTTCCCTCGCCCTCATTCTTTCCCACGGCCGAATTCGCTCAGTTTTCTTATCGATAGGGAGCGACCACGGACAGCAAACTTACCTCAACAAGTCGTCTTCGTCGAATTTCGTGCCAAGAGCTCCTTTCTAGCTGATTCTTGCGCACCTACAGTCTTCACTGCATTCAATCAGATTTTTCTACGCTTAAGACATCGGCACAACACTTTGATTTTAGTCGACACGAAAAAAAGGAGGAACTTGTCGTGGAATCAGCTGTTTTCTTGCATGTCGCCATGCTCTCGCTTTACCACTACCTGCGCGCCCTGATGGCAACAAAATGTACCCTACAGCCAATTTAATTGCAAAACTGAGAGCGCCTCTCATTTTCCTTCCCGTTTTTAAGTTATCAACACGCTTTTTTTAGCAAGATACAACGTTATTGTTTTAATTCATTGCGACGCTGTTTTTTTTTTTTAAGATGACATGTTCACGCCGCTGTCAGCGCACCTTCGCAGCAACAAAAGTTCATGCAAGTGCGAATTTAATTTCAAAACTGAGAATGCTTATTTTTTTCCATTAGTATTTTTGAGTTCGAAACAGTTTTTTGACAAAATAAAAGATTGCTAATTTTATTCGGGACAGCTTCACAACAAAACGTTACCTAATGGCCCCTTGTACAAATAAATGCTTCCGTGGTGGAGCCTTGCTGGTGTCTGATTGATTAGCTGATCCGTCAGAAGTGCTGTCAAACAGTTTAGAGATTTTGACGTCACGCTTACAAGCTTGCGGTATGTAATATGGCCCCAGAAAACTGTAAAATTGGTTTTAGGGGAAAGCAAATGGCGCAGTATCTGTCTCACACATCGGCGGACGCCTGAACCGAGCCGTAAGGGATGAGATAAAGGAGGTACTAAGAGTAGAAAGGAAGAAAGCGGTGCCGTAGTGCAGGGCTCCCGAATAATTTCGACCACCTGGGGACCTTTAATGTGCACTGACATCACACAGCACACGGGCGGATTTGCGTTTCGCCTACACCAAAACACGGCCGTCGCGGTCTGGTTCGAACCAGTGTACTCCGAATATGGAACAGCTGTTTTTCTTTTTCTGGCTGTCATGTTCACGATGAATGACTTTGTGGATGAATTGATAAGGCTGAATCCCTCAAGTTGGGCAGCAGCTCACGCCACCTAGCCAACGCTTATCCGCTGTCAGCGCATACCCGCACGGGAGCAGAAGTGACTGAATAGCAAACTTAAATGCAAAACTGAGGGTACTGCTTGTTTTGCGGGGCGTTGCTGAGTTTTAAATACAGTTTCTAAACAAAATAAAGCATCACTCATTTTATACACTGCGTCTATACTGCAAAACGTTAGCCTAAGGTCCCTTGTCGTGCAAATAAATGCTAACGGCGCGGAGCCACCGCAGAGTTGCTGCTATTTGGCTGATTCCACTGTCAGAATCTAGTGTTGTCTTTTTACCGCGACAGTGTCAAGGAGCTCGTTTCGCAGAAAAGCAGCTGTCGTCGGCGGCGTTGGCCGTGAGCGGAAAATGACTCATCTCAGTGGACACCTGAACCGCGTGGTACGGGTGCCAGCGAGAATTGTGAGACAGGGGTCATTTCCTTTCCTTAAAACCCCTTTTCATTTCATTTTCTTTCCCTTACAGCCCCGTTCGGGCATCCACCGAAATATGTGAGACAGGCGTCATTTCATTAAATTGCCCAACGGGGAACGCGTCGCGCCGAACGGCCAAAGGCGATCCGTGCACTCCTTGGGAACGCTGCAACATGCTTTCGCGTCTCACTCTTAAAGACGAAGCTTAAGTGTCCTCCAAATTTTTGACGTGAAGCTCTCAAAACTTAGTTATATTGAGAGCGCTCCGTAATTCGGCCCCTGTCATGTTAGAAGTCGAGATGGCAATTCTCCTTGTTTGTATTCTTTAATTGTTGCCGCGCAAAATTATCACCACCATAGCGCTAACGACCCTCGAATATTTAAAACGCTTAGCGTCTTCCGGTTTACGGAGCACGATTGTTGGTAGTGCAGAGCACGAAGCGCAGAAGGACGTACGACACATTAGAGACTAGCAGCGCACGCATACAAGGCGTTTCGTAGTTCGCATGTGTATTCTTCTCTTATGTGTGCTCAATGCGTTCTTGTGCCTTACTGATCTCATGCAACCCTAGCAATCCCACCAAGGAACCTTTGTTAATAGTTGCAGACTTCCTGCATTAGAAAGGAGATTGTTCAGGGTAGTGGGTGAGTCACACGAGGTTCCATAGCGCAAAAGCTGGGACACGACAGAACACGAGCGCATTAAAGACATCCCCTTGATATTCTATTTAGCTTATGAGTTAACTTTATGGGGCTTTAACGTCCCGAAGCGACTCAGGCTATGAGGGATGCCATAATAAAGGCTTCAGGAAATTTCGACCACCTCGGGTTCTTTAACGTGCACTCACATCGCACAGTACACGGGCCTCTAGAATTCGACCGCCACGGGCGGTATCGAACCCGCCTCTTTCGGGTCTGCAGCCGAGCGGAATAAACCACTGTGCAACGGCGGCGGCTTGCCCATGACATTCAGAGACACTTGTTTCTGGACAAATCCTGTATTTCTTCGAAAAACAGTGCTCGAGTAATTATCAGCAACAAATCGAAGAAAAAATCCGCATCAGTAAAATTATGTAACGAAATCAAGCGAAAATTGGAGAAATTCTGATAACGTTTACATGACTAGACAGTAAATATGAAATGGTCTATCATCCGGAAGCACATGCAACGTCGAATGATTGCGCCCGACGCCACGTCCACGAGGCCTACCATGGGTGCTGGTCTTCACGCATCCGCATATATGTTATTGAGCAGCAGGTGGCCGGTCATCTTCAGCTTCAAGTACATAATACCGCCAGAGGGTCGGCTAGGCGCAGAAGCCGCCCTGAGCTCGAACGCCAGCGCTTGCCTCATCTTCTGAAGACGATGAAGCGCGGCCCATCAGTGGCGTTCGAGCTCCTTCGCCTGTGCGGCTTCCTGCAGCCAACCCGAAAGCGCCTCCGACGCCATGCTAGCCGTCGAATACGCCGGCCGTATACCACAGGACAC
This sequence comes from Amblyomma americanum, assembly GCF_052857255.1. Taxonomy (NCBI): domain Eukaryota; kingdom Metazoa; phylum Arthropoda; class Arachnida; order Ixodida; family Ixodidae; genus Amblyomma; species Amblyomma americanum. The sequence goes on from NC_135497.1 coordinate 167,978,410, forward strand.
GCGGCACGACGAAACCCAGCTTGGAAGAGAACCAGCTTGGAAGAGACCCAGCTTGGAAGAGAACCAGGCGGAGGTCGACGAGGTGTTCCGCTTCTTCGGAGGCCTGGAGGCGACCACGGGCACCAGATTCTTCGACAGCGGTGTCTCTCGCAAGACGGCGGACTCGAGCAGCAGCGTGTCCGGCAGCCAGAAGCACGAGGCGGCTACCTTCGATGCGTTGGCGGTGCGGACGGCGCGGACGCAGGCGACGACCACGGCGTGCGAGGCGGCGGCTGGGGCTATGACCGACCCGCTTGCCACGTTGACCAGCGCGGCCATTGTCAGGTGCAGTCACCTCGCGCCGATGGAGAATGGCGAGGAGGTTGGTCTGCGCAAGACAGAAACGGCGTTTAGACGACTGGGCGGAGAGCACAACGTATTCTATTATGTCGATGAGACGAACGCAAGCCACGACCGCGCGAAGAGTGCACGTAGAACGTACCTTAACATCTGGCCGCTCACTTTTTGGCTGCCAGGCTTGAAGCTTGAAGGAGTGGTTCCACTGTGGCTGTTGCAACTCCAAGCTGTAGGCGTGATGCGGCTTCATAGGGGAAGGGCAGACAGCAAGAGCTCCCAGAAGAACGCTGGCGCTCCGCGCTCGGGTACCACCGTGGGCTCGTGCGTCAAGAACGACTCCGCGGCTGTGGCAAGGGCCGGCGTTGTCTCCGGGCGCTGCCGGTGGCTCCGGTAATAGTTCAGCAGAGCGCTGGAACATCGTCGAGTTGCACCGAGATGAGGACAGCGAGGCCTACGTTCGCCGGTGTTTTCTTGCAGTGCAGCAGCAGTGACGTGGCTCTTGGGGCTCGAAAACGGACTGCGTTCAACGAAAGATGTTCGACGCGTGACTAGCGCTGAGCGTGATTCGATGGCAGGTACGCCGCGTGACACGTGCGGTGGCTACACCTGATTGGTGAAAACGTCGGAAGCGGATGTGGTGGTTCGTATGCAACGAAAAGAGTCGAAGAAACCGGATGGTGACGTCAAACCAAAGAGCCGGGGGCGAGGAGGAAAGCGCCGTTTTTTTGATGGGAATAAAGATTGTTTCAATCAATCAGGAAAAATTTAGAGCAGAGGCCGTCATGCATGCAGGAAGGAAAGCTCAGGAGAGGCCCTCGCTGTCCAGCTGCATGCCAAAAAGTTTTTCACGTGTTTTGGCAAGGACTACTGGGAGTCTTTAGCCGACGGCGAGGCAGCCAAGAGTAACGCTGCACGCCGCGGCGTCGTGTGAGATAATAGGACCATTTTTTTACCTACACTGGCTACACTAGTGTAGCTAGTGTAGCATTGTTTCACTTTTTTTTTTGCCAGTGTAGAAAAAGTGTTGCTCCGCCCATCTCCACGGACGCATTTGTTTTATGCGTAGTGCAGCAAGAGGACTACACTTTCTACACCGCTTTTTTGGAGGTGTAGGCTAGTAGACGAAAAACGAAGGAGCGCGTTTCAAACGAAAAATAATAATTATAATAAAAATTGGAAAATTGGTTTTTGGTAAAATGAAATGGCGCAATATGTGTCTCACATATCAGCGGACACCTGAACCGCGCAGTAAGAGAAGGGATAAAGGAGGGAGTGAAAGAAGGAAGTAATAGGTGCCGTAGTGAAGGGCTCCGGGATAATTTCGATCACGTGGGGATCTTTAATGTGCAACAAAATTTTCTGACTAAATGCCGCAAGCGGTTGCTGCGCAGCCTCGCAAGTCTGGGATGATCGTCCGCCTGGTCGACTGCAGCTTTATGGCGGTGCACCCACGATTCGAAGACAGTGGCAACCTCACCTTCTACGAATATAAAAATTGCTTACAGGACTGAAAGTGAGGATTTTAGTGCGCTCAACGCTACTTCGCGCTTAGGTAAGCCGCGTTCGTTCGGTTGGTATCGGCGCTCAGCGACCCACGTGAAAAATGTATTTTGCGTACATGGTCGTGTATATGTATCCATGTATGATAGTGCGAAGCTCCCTAAGCTTACAGTATCGTTTTTCACGCCTGTGTATTAATATGGCGGCGCCTCATGTGGTCGGTCAGGCCGCTGTCTGATAGCGGAGGGCCAGTCATCGAAAGTCGCACCCTATATGCCGCGGAACGCCGGTTTCAACGCGGCCCAGAACGCTGTTTCCCTAGTCACGAAATATGGATGGATGCTTTGCATTTCGCGCGACGAACTCGTCGTCGGCCCTTCATCCGACGATGAACTTACTGTGCAAGTAGCGACCGCTGCAGAGCAGGCGATACAAGTTTGTGTTTTACGCCCCATTTGAGGAGAAACAAAAATGACCTTTGCATTTCTCTACCGACCCGCCGCGGTGGCTCAGTAGTTAGGGCGCTCAACTACTGGCCCGGACTTCCCGGTTTGGACCTCGACCGCGGCGGCTGCGTTTTAATGGTGGTGGTGGTAGTGGTTTTATTAAAAATAATAGTAAAAAGGAAGGAAAAGATTTTTGCTAGCCCCGGCATCTGCCATCGATACTGAAGCACCTGAGCTGGGGCAGCGGAAATAAAGGACAGCAGGCAGAATGGAGGAATGAAATGAAAGAGGTGAGGGGACAGGAATAGAGGACAGGGGGAGAAGTAATATGTACAAACTATTTACACAATAAGAAATGTGTCCAGGTTGTGCGCGTGATTAGTTCATTTTAGAGGAATTAAATCACACACGCGCACAGCACTGTGTAGGTTACAACTGGAGTGCGGCGTCCAGTTATTAATCGTTCAAGGTAGAACTCGCGGAGCGTTCGGTCACTGCGTGTAACTACCTGACGGAGAACAGACGGGACGTCAAGCCCGTGTGTTCGAGGAATGCACAGAGGCTCACCAAAGTTCGCTCACGAATGCGCGCACTGCCCTGCGGCCACAATAGCGTCTTGATGGAGTCTGGTAGTATGCCCTGCGCCCTATAGGCCGCGAGCATATCGCGACGAGCATCGGCGAACGCGGAGCAGCGAAGGAGCAGATGTTCTAGTGTTTCCACTGCACCTCATCCGTCACACACATCACTCGTCGCGATTCCGTGACGCACCCGTCGTTCCCCGGGCCACACGCAGCCAATGCGCGCGCGGAGGATCATTGCACGTGGTGAGCGTGTAAGTGCGCGACAGCCGGTGACACTGTCGATGCGCTCACCTCCCGCGATGCGTGGGTCGGGGTGCTGCTTTCGGAGATGGTCGTGAATGGCCGCACGCACGTCCTCCAGCGCAAGGGGCAGATCGCTGGCAGGTAGTTGGCGTGCAGCGGTCGTGAGGTCGTCAGCTTCTTCGTTGCCGGCGATGCCGCAGTGACCGGGCACCCACTGTGCACGCACGGCACAACCTCTCTGCGCGAGGCGCTCGATGCGCGAGCGAATTTCCCGCACTAGTGGGGTATCGCGGCCATTAGATTGCAGGCGGCTGAGGGCGGCGCGGGAGTCGCACAGCAGAGCACTCCTGGGCGACGGAGGGCCGAGGGTGAGCAGCGGGTCCAGCCCGAGCCGGATCCCCATCAACTCCGCCGTGGTGGAGTAGCCCAGGAAGGCTGCGTGTTGCTGGCTGTGCAGTCGCAGGGCGGGGATGGTGGCCGCCGCAGCAAGGGAGCAGCTGTCGCGGGCCACTGAGCCGTCGGTGTACACGAGGAGATGGTCCTGGAGCTCCTCGTGTATGACGGCTCTGGCCAGCTGCTGCACAGCGCAGAGGGGTGTGCTCCGCTTTCCCGCAATGCCGACGATCTCTCGCTGTACCTCCGAGGCAGCAGGCCAGGGCGCGCAGGAGCCGTAGGGGGGTGGGCCTTGGGTCAATTGCTCATACTCGAGCAGCGCCGCGCCCATTCGTGAGCGTGGGTGCGAGCGCATACGCTGCAGCAGCAAGCCGCCGTCCGGTGCGCGGTGAAGCCGGTCGATGTGATTCAGTGCCCTGCGCGCTGCTTGGAGCTCAAGGGGCCACGCTCCTGCCTCGGCCAACGTTGCGGCGCACTGCGAGTTTTTGGGCAGGCCTAGGCACACGCGCAGGGACTTGCGGTGCTGAAGCTCGAGCTTCTTCCAGCACGGCTTGCGCACCGTGACGAGTGGCAGCGCATAGAGCACCGCCCCCAAAGCTGCAGCATTGTATAGACGCAGCGCGGCTTGCTGGGAGATGCCCTGGCCTCGAGCGGTGAGCTCGTGCACGCGTTTTAATGGAGAAAAAACAATAAGGTTCCCGTGTGCTGCGCGATGTCATTGTACATTAAAGGTCCCCAGGTGGTCGAAAATTATTCCGGAGCCCTCCACTACGGCACCTCTCTCTTGCTTTCTTCTTTCACTCCCTCGTTTCACTCCCCCTTTACGGCGCGGTTCACGTGTCCAACGATATATGAGACAGATACTGCGCCATTTCCTTTCCACAAAAAAACAATTATTATTATTATCTCTACCGTAATGAACACAACGCGAAAACGTTTTGCAGCATATATTTCTTCATTTCATCTTATAATAAATTATGAAGACTAAAAATTCAGAGGTTGTCGTCTGTTCCCGAGGAAAACGGCGCTCCGTATCACGCTATTGGCTGACGCTCGTGCAGACGAGTGCAGCGCCTTACGCCATAGCTTTAGCCCCGCCTCCACAGGCCTACACGAGCTTGCACGAAGTGTAGGTTAAAAATATTAATGAGGATTGCCTGAGATAATGCAGGATGTACAAAGCGAAAGATGTCTGCCTTTACTGTGTTCATTGACGTTGGCGTTAACAATGTTCTAGAAGGCGAAAACTTTGAGCAAAGGAAGGGAGCATAACTGGCTCGCTGGATATGCGGATGCCTCATTCGTGCTTTGATACATGTGGCGCTGGTGAGAGAGATGTGGCCTGAATGCATTAGCGCTGACAGCGTTGTGGCTGAGATGCGATACTGCAGCAAGAGCTAGGCCGCAGCGTTCATTTGGTGATCAATCTCTCGCGATCAAGCATTAACTGCATGCCACTTCTGAGGGTAGTAGGGAGGGCGCGCTGCCTATTCAGTGTGAGGAACGCAATCAAAGCAGGCATTTTCGGTTGCTGTTTTTAAAGCGAAAGCTTTAATGGCTACGAACTTGCGATTTCGCCGTGGCGGTGCTCCGAGGAGACACATGGCGTCACAACTCGCCTGGCCGCGGGTATTTCTCACTCCATCGCTCCCTAGTCACTACTGCGCATGCGCCGCAAGTAGCACCGAGCCCCAGGTGTTCCGCCTCTGCACCTTTCCTCAAAATCTAACTTTAAATTTTAAGTTCTCTCTTTCTTCTTTCCCTCCCTCATTTATCCCTTCCTTTACTGCGCGGTTCGGGTGTTCACCGAGATATGTGAGACGGTTACTGTGCCATTTCCTTTCCTCAAAATACAATCTAAACAAGTGAGCCGACATCGTTCATAGAGTTCTTTGGCACTGACAACTTTTCAAACACCGTTCATTTTAACGAAATGAAAGGCGCACAACCGGCTCCGTGGTTCAGTGGAGACCTCATTCTCGCTTTCATGTACGTGGCGTTGGTGTCCGAGTGAAAATTGACATTTTGGGGAGAGGAAATGGCGCAGTATCTGTGTCACATATCGGAATACACCTGAATCGGGCCGTAAGGGAAGGCATAAAGGAGGGAAGAAAGAAAAAAAAAGAGGTGCCGTAGTGGAGGGCTCCGGAATAATTGCGACCACCTAAGGATCTTCAACGTGCTCTGACAAAGCACAGCGCACGGGCGCCTTAGCGTTTCGCACTTATCGAAATGCAGCCGCCGCGGTTGGGTTCGGAGTTCCCGGGTCAGGCCTTGGTGATAATCGAGTAGCATTCGGCGAAGGGGCTTATCGCAACTGCGGTAAGCGCGGGAAGGAACTTTCATTTGTTGTGGTAGCCCACCATGGTACGTAGTATCTGTCGTCGCTTTTGTCTGCTTCGTTTTGCGACGGCGGATGTATGCGCCCCTGGGACCCTGGCAGGTTACACTTGGAAAAATATGCTGTTATACTTACATTGGGTTCATTGTAGTCTCGTGTTATTCTCAGGGCTAGAAGGTTAACCTCAATACATGAAGTGAAGGGACAAAGTTTTTGTTCAGACAAACTGTGTATATATACACACCCTCTGACAATTGACAGAAGGAAAGAAAACCAAATCTAGCGTACACTTCGTAGAGTATGCTTGTTTGTGTTCTTGTTTTTTCTCATATAAACTGTTACACGTGTTGCCACTGAAATAGAACTTGTTGCTCTGTGCCATGTGTCACGTTTCATTCCTTTTCTTTAAACTGTGTGTCTAGGATCAAGGTGTGTATTTAATGATGCTTCCGAAGCAACTATCCCACCTTAGTGCAGTGTATAGACTGCTTTTAAACTTTAGCTGCCTTTGCTAGGCTGCGCCAGGACAAGGTGGTCTCCCGATCGAGAAAAAAAAATTAAGCCAATGTTTAACACGGGTAAACGTAAGTAGGTGCGTCAAAATAATTCGAACTTGGAACCTTGTAGATCTGGCCGCTCAAGCCGCCGCGGCCGGTTGAAACTGGTTTCAGAACGATACCTCTACTCTATGCATTAATCTAATTAATACGAGGCATTATTTGCCAACAGTCATTCCTGAACATACGCGGCTAACGGGTTAATATCGAGCGCGAACAGTCTTGTGCGCGACTGTTTCTGCAATGGCAGGGTTATTAGGTATTCTGATATTACATTTTTTATTTACGTAAAGAAGGGTATAGGTGATATGATGATGTAATGCGAATTCCATTTCATTATGATTCGTTTAACGTGAGGGCGTTACGGGTCCTTTGTTGCAGAAAACCGGGATCATGGTTGTCCGTGAGCGAACCCACGAAAAATCCTCAGAGGAGGAATCTAGGAGGCAGGTGGACCACTTAGATCACTTGACCTTGCGACGTTATCACAACTGGCCACCATGGCAGTTGACAGTTAAATTAATGATTGGTCGCGAGGGTTTGAAATTGGCCAATTCCGCATATACGGGGACTAAATGCATCATTGGTATCGCGTCATGCCCTTACGGCGTAGCGGAAGTGTCCCTTAGTTTTTGTGCGAACGCAATATAATTCACACGGTCGAACCCAGCCCCGGAAATTGTGCCTTGCATGACCTTGAGGTTGATCTTGGCAAACGTGCAGAAATAAAGTAAATAATGCCGTGTCTGGGTCTCGAACCCGCGGCGGTCCGCACAGTACGGCTTCGCTGTCCACTGCACGAGAGCACTGTGCTATCGCCGCAGTAAACCGCACCCCCTGTTGTACCCCTAACGCTCTATCGCTCAGAGAATTGCACGTCGTCGTCTAGGGGACGTGCACTTGGTAGGAAAGTTTAAAAGAAATTGTTTTCGAGGACGATGTAAGGCAATGTCTTGGCAAGAGCCAAGAGAATTCGAACGACATTTTAAGACATTGTGTTGGCAATAGTCAAGAGAATTCGAAACCAATGCTTTCGCATGCTCTACTCGATTTAATGCAGTTAAAGTGCGATTTCTTTCCACTTCGTTATTGCTGCATGGCACCGCTATTGCTCTATTCAGTCAGTCAAATGGACGAATGATAAGAATCGATTATTATCTGACGGAAATTATTTTATCACCGTGACACTACATTGATTCCGCGTCTTCCTTTTCACTACCCTACAAACCAGAAGTCGCGGTTAATCGCTCCGAAAAGGCGAGGACACGAAAAACGAAATTTAAGAGGACGAGAAAAGACACAAGGGAACAGCTTGATCAGTTACAACTCAAGCAAAATTGACTGGCCACGTCTTCCATCTCGTTTTTTGCGAAGCAGCATGACGAATTGATAACCGCTCGGTCTTGCTTACCTGATATATTAGTTTTTATCACTCACCCGTCCAGAAGTGCCTTCATCCCCGATGTGATTGATTAAAACCCTTTTAGACAAATTAAAAATGAACATTGCTTTCGAGGAAATGAAAGGCGCAGTAACTGTCTGACTTATCGGTGGGCAACTCAGCCGCGCAGTGAGGGAAGAGAGGAAGGTGGGAGTGAAAGAATTAAGAGAGAAAGATTTACTGTAGTGCAAGGCATCGAAACGCGGCCGCGGTCGCTTGAATTTTTACTGAAAAAGCTGAGCCTTTGTATCTTTTCTCGTCCTCATAAAATTAATTTACGATGTCCTACTTCAACTATGAGTATTTATTTCTTATCGTGTGCAAAGGTCGGAGCCGAGAGCAGAGACTTTGGATTTCCCGCCCACTGTTTCCTCGGGCGATTAACCGCGACTTGTGGGCTCACTTCGTCTTCCAAAAGATGTCTTGCAATGTAAATCAGGTCATAATTCTTGCTGATAGCCTTTCTGTCCTGAGCCGTTCGCTAACATTTTTTCATTCCACCACATGTGAAAGAAGTGAGTTTTCAGTGGGTACCCGGTCATTGCGGCATTGATGATAATGTGATGGCTGATTTTTAGCAAACTCTACCCTTTGCGGACTTGTGGTACCATTAATTTCTGACACTGTTCTTTGACAATAGCCCTAAGCGGTTCCTGCAGCTTCACTCCTTGTGTCATGAGCCTCTCCTTGCTACAGCAGATTTTCAGCGTTTGGGATTTCCTTAGAGTGTCCGCTTATGCAGTTCAAGGCAATGCGAGGCACCTATGACCCTCTTGCTGTGCAGAATACCACGATTGAATCTTTATTTGTGCCGATCAAGTGATCACGTACTTTATCTCTTTTTCTCCTGCAGTCGGTGGTTTGCTTCTCTGCGTAGAGTTCTTTTGTGGATTCCCTTCGCTCGATTAGAACCTCCCTCTTTCTATTCCGGTCCTTTTCTCGTCTGGGGCACACGCCAGGGGATATGTCCTAAAACCATTGCGCGATTATCTTCATAATTTCATCATTGCGTCAGGGAGATTCCTTTATTAGTTACGATTGCCTGAATTTATTCCACTACAACAGAATTTAATCTACGTCAAACTTAACTGTTCCTAATGTTTGAATGTGCAAGGCACCCTGGCCAATCCCCCATTGTGCGTGTGTGCCATTCCTCCAGAGGCCAGCAACAACAACGCGGCGGCCGCGTTTGCATGGAGAAGCGCGAAAGGCTCCCGCTTGCTTTAAAGCGCCCGTGGACATGTGCACCCTCCGCCGCGCTTCCACACCGTCCAATTTCAAACACCAGACAGCGGTCTCTTCCTTGCAACCGGTGTATTCCTTGATACCGTCGAGAAAAGACTGTTTGGGCTACACAATGGTGTCAACGTGACAAACAAGGGCCAGCTCATCCCAAAATTAAAAAAAAAGAAATCGCGATGCTGTGCGGGCTGACCCCGGAGGGAGTCCTCTGTGGCGTCTCTATATTGAATAAATGTGGCGCCTATCTGGATCGTGAAAATCGCCGATAGCTGCAAAGGCGCTAGACGGACGCATCCCGTCCAGCAGACACATTGCTCATCTAACTCGAAAACCCAGAAACCAATGTAGCCGCCGCGGTGGCTCAGTGGTTATGGCACTCGGCTGCTGACCCGAAAAACGCGGGTTCTATCCCGGCTACGAATTTCGATGGAGGCGAAATTCTAGAGGCCCGGGTGCTGTGCGATGACAGTGCACGATAAAGAACCCCAGCTGGTGGAAACTTTCGGAGTCCTTCACTACGGCGTCCTTCGTAGCCAGAGTCGCTTTGGGACGTTAGACACTCATAAACCATAAACCAACAACTAAACTAACACAGGTGGGTAATCCACACCTTAAAGGCACACTGTGGACAAAGAAAAGTTGGCCTGCATCATTAGGGTCATCATTATCATCATGAGCCAAATTGCACCCACTGCAGGGCAAAGGCCTCTCCCATATCCCTCCATTTAACCCGCGCCTGTGCATGCGGCGGCCCTTCTACCCTCGCGATCTTCCTAACCTCATCCGTCCCCTGCTGCGCTTCTCTTCCCTTGGAATACAGTCTTTTACCCGAAGAGCCATCGGTTATCTTGCCTTCGCATTACATGCCTTGCCCAAGTCCATTTCTTCCTCTTGATTTCGACTAGGATGTCATTAACCCGCCTTTGTTCCCTCACGCACTCTTCACTTCCTATATCTGGACGTTACACCTATCATTTCCCCTTTTCATTGCTCGCTGCGTTGTCAATTTAATTTGAACCCTTTTCGTTATCCTCCATGTTCCTGCCTAATAGGTGACTACAGGAAAGATATAGCTGCTATATACTTCTCTCCTGAGGGATCTTGGTAAACTGACTTTCATGATCTGCGAGTACCTGCCAATTCACTCCACTCCAGCCTTATCTTTGTAGTTATTTCATTGTTGTGGTCCGGATCTGCGGTCTCTACCTGCCCCAAATAGACATATTCCCTTGCAACTTCCAGCGCCTCGCTACATATTTAAAAATGCTGTTCCATTTCAGGGACTGTTAAACATATTTCTGCATTACGATTTTTCTACTCACCGTTTTGTTTTCCCTGTCTAGCTCATTGATCAATTTTTGCAATTCCCCGCTGGGATAAATAGGAAGGCAATGTCATCAGCGAGTTGCAGATTTCAAAGGTATTCTCCATTTGCTCTTGTTATCAACTGTTCGAAATGCAGGTATCTGAATACCTCGTGTAAACAGGCGGTAGATATCTCGCTGTCTGGCACCTTTCCTGATTGGGATTTTATTACTTTTTATGGAGGTTTATGATGGCTTTGCAGACCTATTGATATCTTTTAGAATGTTTATACCAGGCCCATCTACACCCTGATTTAGTAATGCCGGCATGACTGCCAATTGCTTGGCTGAGTCAATTGTTTCCTTGTAATCTGTGAAGGCTGCATATAGGCGTTGGTTAAGTTCTACGCATTTCTCTGTCACCTGATTGATGGTGTGGACGTGGTCTATTGTCGAGTAACCTGTACGAAAGCCAGCCTGGTATCTTGGTTGATTGAAGTTTAAGGTTGCCGTGGTTCTATTGGCGATTATCTTACCAAGTACCTCGCAGACAACGGACAGAAAGCTGATCGGTCTGTAAGTTTTCATGTTCTTGATGTCCCTTTTCTTATGGATTAAAATAATATTAGCGTTCTTTCAAGGTTCGGACACGCTCGAGGTCATGAGGCACGGCTTATACAGGGTGACCAATTTTTCTAGCATAACCTGCGCCCCGTCCGGCACCAGGGTAGCCCAATCCTTCTCTGGTGAGGGAATGTGTCGTCGGCTTTGGCACCAGGATCAGGCCACACCTCAGGCCTGGTTATATAATTCCATCAACAGGCTAATTTTTTTCATACATGCAGCAGAAACTGCGTGACACCAGGATTCGAACCTCGCTCCTCTTGTATGCCAGGCTGATGCTCTAGCTTTACGATATCATTCCTCGTTGTTGATTTTCCGTTTAACTTTGCTTAAAAGGAGGTCATTAACTCTCGTTTGTCAGCTGACCCACTTGCTCTTTTCCTGTCCCCTAACGAGTACCGCCTTCTAATAACAAAGAGACCACACAGTGAAAACTGAGTTTTCGTAAGTTAGCAAAGGCCACAAAACGAAATGCACGCGTTTCCTTGCATCCCCGGTCGATTTCCAAAGTGAAATTCGTGCGTGGACAGCGAATTTTGGGCGTGGATCCCAGAGGCTAGGATACACCACCATTCCATTCAAAAGGGTGGCAACCCGCCCTTTCGGTAAGGATGTCATGAAATTCAGGATTTTCGAATCAAGTTTCTTAGCAGGCGTCTTGAGCACGCTCCGAGGCGTTACCGCGCTACCGCGGACACTCCGCGCGATCCGCAGCCGGCGGAGGTAGAGAGGGGCCGAGTGGTTGGGGCCGGCGGGGGAGCGCCGCCATTTTGGCGCGCGAGAGAAGAGGGACAGGCGCGAAGACGCGGAAGTTCAAATTTTGTCTGCATATAACTCAGCTTCCACAAAACACATTAGGATAATTCTTACTGGGGGATAATTATGAACCGTCGCCTTTTAACATCCTAGACATATCGCACCTTTATTGAGACCCTCTTTCTGGGTCCCTTAAGGACAACCTCTTGCAATTCATTGAGAGTTTTTTTCTGGACAAATCCTGTATTTCTTTACAAAAGAGTACTGCAGTAAATATCAGCAATACATTGCAGAAAAAACGCGCAGTTTTAGAGCATTGAGCCAAGACATCTGAGCAAGAATTTGAGAAATTTAGACGTAATTGCCACGTTAAGGCCGTAAAATATAAATATTCTATGAAGCGGAAGCACCACTAATGTCGAGACACTGTGAAATTGTGAACGATGACATGTCCACGAGGTCGATTATGGGTCGATGTTTTCATGCGTGCGAAAATGTTTTTGTCCTTGAAAAGCAGGCGGCCAGGTCTACCTTCAGCCTCAAGTACATAGTCACACCAGCGGGGCGGATGAGCGCAGAAGCCGCGAGCGCACGTTGGGTATCCAGAGCTCGAACGCCAGTGCTTGCGTCATCTTCGTTGTTCTGGCTCACTACTCATTCGATCTGAAGACGATGAAGAGCGGCCCATCACTGGCGTTCCACCTCCTTCCCCTGTGCGGCGTCCTGTAGCCACTCCGACGGCGATTCCGACGTCATGCTAGCCGTCGACTGAGGCCGTATACGGCAGGGCATGTGGTACGACGCCACGGAGGCCAGGTGGTACCAGCGCCGCAGACCTACGAGCAGCAATGTCAATGGCGAGGTGGAGTCTTCGAGAGCCAGTCTCTAAGAGAACCGGGCGTAGGTCGACGAGGTGTTCCGCTTCTTCGGGGTCCTGTTGGCGACCGTCGGCACAAGGTAGATCGACGGCGGGGTCACTCGCAAGACAGAGGCAGAGAAGGACCACGACGAGGACCGCGGGGGCAGACGAGGACCACGGCGTGCTTGGCGTCGAGTGCGGTTACGACCGACCCGCTGCACACGTTGATCAGCGCGATCACCTTTGCCGTCAGGTGTACGCACCGCGCACTGATGGAGAATTGCGAAACGGTGGACGAAGAACACAACGTTTTCTGCTGCGCCGGTGAGATGAACTCTGCTCACAGCCGGACAAAGAGTGCATGTTGTACCTTCATTGACAAATGGCCGCTCTCTCCCTGGCTGCCAGGCTTGAAGCATGAAGGAGGGCTTGCACTGGGGCTGTGGCTGTTGCAACTCGAACCTGTAGGGACCCTGCAGCTTCATTGGGGCAGGGCACACGACAGCCTTTTCCCGTAGAACTGGGGCGTTCCGCGCTTGGGTACCACCGTAGGCTCATGCGCCGCAGCAGGCTTTGAGAAAGGCTCCGCAGCAATGCCAAGGGACGGCGTGGTCGTCTCTGGGCGTAGCCGGTGTCGTCAGTATTGGTTCAGTATTGCGCTGGAGCATCGTCGCGTTGCACCCAGGTGGGGACAGCGATGCGCTACCTTGGCCGGTGTCTTCGAGCAGTTCAGCAGCAACGACGTGGCTCTTGGGGCTCGAAAACTGTTTTGCGGCCAGCCCGACACGTTCGTCGCGTCACCAGCGCCGAACGCAACTTGAAGAAGGGCGTGCCACGTGACGCGCGATAGTGGAACGATCTCCCTTCATCGTTCTCTTTGTCGTGAGTATCTCGAACGGGGCCCAGATACCGACTGATGCGCTCTTTGTGGGCCGGATATTGCTCGATTTTAAGAACAGGACTTTTTATATACTGTGAAACGGATTAAGGGTCATAATTCGCGATAAATGTTGGTGTAATCTTTCGCTTCGTGAAGTCACTAATAAAAAAGGAGTAGAAAAGAAAGAGGAATAATAATGATAGGCAGTAGGGAGAAAAAGACGAATACCTGAAATTGTTCTGGTGCGGTGCATCACCTCATTTGTGGACATCGTCTTGCCATATTAGTGCAATGCCAAATTAATGTCTTTCCCATTGTTCAATAGTATGTTACAAGACTACTTGATGACCTTCCGTTCACATGCTTCAATTGCGACTGATGCCTCGGTGTGTCAAGAAACGCACAACATAGGCATTTACTCCTAATCCCTTGATTGGCCTTTTTCTCTCCGTCTTCAAGATTTCACGCCTATTTATTTGGCCGAGTTTCTAGCGGTGGTTCTTGCACTGCACAAAGTACCCAACACTTTCTCCGCGGTAATAATAATTACAGTCTCATTATCCTTATGCACTTTCCTGTCCGCGTCATGCTTCAATTGCGACTGATGCCTCGGTGTGTCAAGAAACGCACATCATAGGCATTTACTCCTAATCCCTTGACTGGCCTTTTTCTCTCCGTCTTCAAGATTTCACGCCTATTTATTTGGCCGAGTTTCTAGCGGTGGTTCTTGCACTGCACAAAGTACCCAACACTTTCTCCGCGGTAATAATAATTACAGTCTCATTATACTTATGCACTTTCCTGTCCGCGTCTACTGAATCGCAGCCCTTTCGAATACTAATTTTTTTTATCCCTCTGTATGTCCAATAAATTCGGTTTCTTTGCGTTCCTGGACACAGGGGCCTACATTTAAGTGAATCAGTTCATGGTTTAGCGAAGGCAGCCCTGATTGGTCCGATCGTTGACTCTCTTCCAACCGGTGCGTTCATTACGGCGGCACGGTTTCCTACGTATGCATTTTAAAGAGAGGATTTGGGGCATCAGCGCTTACTTATTCCTTGGACGATTTACAGCACCTCCTGTTCCCTTGGCGGAGTACAGCTTGGTGATTTCGCAAACTTGAAGTTTTCTTCACGCGACTAAGTGGCTGTGTGCCGCAACTAAATTATTAGTTCTACTGGCCTGGTCTTGCGATCTCCCCATTGTGTCCGTATTGTGCTGAGACGGAAACAGCAGAACACTTTCTTCCCTATTCTCTTCGCTACTCGTCGCTAAGGAGGCGACTGTTAGAAGTTCAATTAAAGAAACTCAGTTTGCGTCTTTCCTCCGCGGTTGTTCTATCCATTGGCGCTTCCATGCTTGGACATTCCAATGGGAATGTTTGCTGTACCGTTCAAAATTTTCTTCTAGAATCAGAACGCCTACCTCCATAAGCTTTCGTAATGCCCCTTTTGCCCTTTATTTTGGTATTTCTTTCGGTATTCGAACATGTTTCTTTTTATCTTCTTTCTTTTGCTCACTCCCGCGCATACATTTTAAGCTTGCTAGACCCTCTTAGCACCCTCAACCACTTCTGCCACAGAAACTGAGTTGCCCAAATATTTTTAAGATCATCCCATGTTTGCCGAATGCAGTTTGCAATAGAGGTAGTCGCCGCCTGGTTATGGCCAATCCCCTTTGTGGGTACATGCCGTTTTATGAGGCCAACAACAGCAACAACAGTATCAGGACTGAAATTTGCGGTTGGTCCCCCTACTCCGACAGTCCGTTGGATCTTGCAGCCGCTCTTGCCCTTTGGCTAGCTGCTGCTGATATTTCGGTTCCTAGATGGACAGCATTTCCTCGCGTCGCTCGATCGTCGGTTGTTCTATCCTTTCTACTTCCGTACTGTCTTGAGAGGCTCACACCGTGCAGAATAGGCCCGCGTCTGTGCCACAGTGTGTCGTTGTGAAGCTGCACCGGTGCTAGAGGGAAGCATTCGAACCAGCAGACACATTGCTCATGTAACTGAAAAACCTCGCCCAATATAAACCAGGACTGGTAAGCAGATACTAAGCTTAGATCCATGTGACAGCTTGGCGCTGAATTAGCCGCGTTGATCCATAGCTTAAATTACACTGAAGGCCTGTAGAATATGTTGGCCTGTAGCAGTATGGCTCCGCGTTCTGATCAAAAACAGACCACTCATTGAGAAAACTAAGCTTTCGTAAGCTGTAGGAATGACCAAAAATTGGAAGATACGCTTAAGCACCGCCTTAAGGGTATGACACCACAACGTAATGGGTTAACTCCTATATATCCAGAAGGTGATTCTGTACTTTGCACTCATAGACCTCTGGGAGTCCTGATACCCCTCGTAATGCAGTAGTGCAGCGCGAAACCGATGCGCCGCTGCCCTGCGATGGCAGCTGCTCCCAGCGGTGGGCCTTGTGCGACCCCAGGTTGCTCTTCCTGATGGACCAATCTTTAATTTTAGTGCAAACTGCCACTATGGGCAGTTTGCTCGCTACCCGGTTGCCAGGTTGGCATGACGTCGCAATGTCACGTGACATAGGTGGCTCACAAGCCTCGTAGGTTGCTCCCAGGGCTCTACCTGCCAGAGCAATGCCCATGAGTTTTCGCTCAGGGAACCAACGCCGACAACGGCAACACGGCATGTTCTAGTGAACGGGGCACATAACCCTGTCGCGTTACCATGCGAGCGTGATCACCGGGTCGCACTTGCGGATCTCCGAGGCTAGCAACGCCTCCATTCGGTTCAATTTTCTAGCCGAATAATGCGTCTTTTCCTGCTGGACCGTAGTAAGCACGTACTGACACGTTTTAGCGTTCAAAACAGCGAATAAACGCACACAGGTGAAGAAGTTTAGACATAATGTGTACTTTTTTATTTCTGATACACGATTCGTGCCTGGTTTATACCGCAATTTTCCCGTTCAACGCGGATAGTGATCACAGTGCATTCATACGGCTGATCTACACTTCGAATCTCCCTGTGGTAATTTTTCAGCCTTGGGCAGTATCCTTTGGCTCATTTACCACCCCTCCTAAAGCGTTTTTTGAATGCATGTGGCAACTAGAATTGGATCTAGCGACTCCTAAAAAGCGAAGCGCACCTTCCGAGTAATCGCTGAAGCGTGGTGCGCCCTCCAGTGCTCGTGACTAGGCGGCGGTGGAGGCATCGAGGCACCCAATTCTCGACTCAGTCGCTGAGCGAGCTGCTGATGACGATATTTTGCAGGAAGCGAGGCTGGAGGGTAAAGACTGGTCCTCTTGCAAATCTGCCATCACGGTGCTGGGCTGCCTGACAACTGCAACGTGCGCAGTCCAGTTACCTCTTCAAGTGCTCGACGCAGACAAACCACTGGAACTTGGACAGAAAATACGAAAGAGGAGCGCAAGGCGTATTTCGCTCATTTGATCTTTCCATGTATCTCCGCCGCTCATTTATGCCGCTTTCGAGCACTAGTTTTGAACGAAAATGGCGCATTTACGGGTGAACTAAAGGATAATGAAGAACAAAGAAAATTGCGAACCATCCATGGATCCTTATTTTTCTTTTGATGCGCTCCGCAATTATCAGCGCGTTGAGAGTGCGAATTTTGGACTTCAACCTAAGCAATTGCATTCATAGTTAACTGCACTAGCATTACATTTTATTCTCAGAATTTTACAATCTGAATTTCTACTCAAGGTGGCAGTGTCTGGAAGCGGAATGCAAGTTGCACTGCTACGCCAATGGCTGTGCCGGGAACAAAGAAGGAAACAAAATATAAAATGGTTTATGGTTGGTTGGTTTATGGGGATTTAGCGTCCCAAAGCGACTCAGGCTATGAGAGACGCCGTAGTGAAGGGCTCCGGAAATTTCGACCACCTGGGGTTCTTTAACGTGCACTGACATCGCACAGCACACGGGACTTGAGAATTTCGCCTCCATCGAAGTTCAACCGCCACGGCCGGGATCGAACCCCCAGCTTTCGGGCCGGCAGCCGAGCGCCATAACCACTCAGCCACCTCGGCGGCTACAAATTATAAAATGAAAATAAATATAAGATAATTTACAAACATGCTTAGGGTCCAGTTCCACGCCCACAGGATTACACAACCAAGAGTGCGAATTAGCATTTCTTTAGGCGATGAAATTGCTCAGTAACTTCCTCCCATATGAGCAGACACTTCAACCGAGCCCTGAGGGAAGGGAGGAAGATGGGAGTCAAAGAAGAAAGAGTGAAAGAGTTGCTGTAGTGGAGGGCGCCGGAGTAATTTCGAACGCCAGGGGATTATTAACGTGTACTGACATCGCACAACACACGGGCGCCTTTTGCGTTTCGCGCACGTTTAGAGAGTCTCATTATTATATTTTTTCATCCTCACTACACCCACTGCAGGGCAAAGGTGTCTCCAGGTCTCTACAATTAACTCTGTCTTTTGCCAGCTGCGCCGACCGTATGCCGGCAAGCTTCTCACCCGCCCACCCGACTTTCTGCCGCCCCCTGCTACACTTGTCTTCTCTTGGAAACCACTCCGTTACCCTTAAGTCATCTTGCGTTCGCATCACATGCCGTTCCCAAGCCCATTTCCTTCTCTTGATTTCGACTAGGATGTCATAAACCCGCGTTTGTACCCTCACCCACTCTGCCCGCTTCCGGTCTCTTAAAGTTACACCTATACATTTTATTTACATAGTAATGCAGTACAAAACAGACGAGTTAGGAAAAGGTTAGACGCAAAAATGAGCGCTACTCCCATTTTGCGCACTCATGATGCGTGTGGCCATTGGACGTAGCGAGTTCAGGACCGCGAGGTCGCAACGGCTTTCACGCTCTGTTGGGGCTGGCTAGGCGGTCAGTGGCGCGGCATCATTCTCCCTTATGCTTTCTAATAGTACTTTAAGCTGCGGGGGTTCTGAAATTGCAAAGTGTTTGTATACATTTTTTTTATTTTTTCGCCTAGTAATGTGGATACGCGCATGCATGTATGACTCATCGTATGAACCTGAATGAAAGAGCACCAGCTTCCATGTTTTCTATGCTGTGGTAAGGCGCATATGCTTTGAGGTGTGCTGAAAAATATCTGAGAAGTGCCACACGTATGCACCATTTGGCTCATTACAGAAAATGTTTTACCGTGCGGGTCATCACGCATGCAGTACACGGTACGCCGGAAAGAAAGGCCAGATTTTAGCGCCTTAGATTGTAGCGCTCATAGTGAAGTTGTGGCATACAGATGCGATATGCAGTTGAATTGGTATTAACGGTATACGCACTTCCACGAGAAAAACGTTCAGCTAATGTGCGTTCGTCATGACTATGCATGCCTTAAGGAACGTACCCCGATTCTTTTCCCGCTTAAAATTAACCGTAAACAATTCGCGAACTTAGAAACCGCAACAACCACAGCACAGTCATTCACAAGCGTCGTCTGAAATCATAATTACAGCATCACCGCTCGGCAAACACATGATAATGGACTTCATAGCGTGCCGTTTGATTAACATTACGCGTGCAATTTTCATTCATATGTGGTGTTGATACAAATACGTCAGAGCGCGACTGATTATCGTATGTTTTTGACTGTCTCTCGAAGCTTATGCTGTACATTTCACGCTGGCACACAACGTACCGAAGGCCACACATTCGCGTTATAGTCGCCGATATATATAGATGCGTAAACGCGATAAGCAGTTTTTTTTTGCGATCTGCGGCTTCCTCCGATAACTTCAATTGTTTTTTTTTCTTTTTTTCATCAACAGAGCCTATTTCTACCGTACACATGCGTAGCAACAAGACAAAGCCGCGCGCGATGCAGCGGAGAGCCGCCACCGAAAGAGCGGTGGAGGCGCCCTGCACTTGCACCCTTGCACCTTGCCGCCGTCACCACTGATCTGTTGAGTTTCGGTTTTTAGCTTCCGGCCGCTTTTTCTGGTCCTTAGAAGTGGCGTCGGATAGGTCGGAGAGCTCCATTGCAAATACGCCACAAAAATGACGAAACTGTGCTGCACTCGCGCGCTGGAAAGAGTGCTGCTCTCGAATATTATACCAGAACACGGCCACTCAATCCGGCTACGATCGGACTAAAGCCCTATAGAGTAGCTATGCTAAGTAGCGACAAGTTCCTCTTCAAACTGCCACCTTTTCTACTAGGCTCGCGGCCGTCCGCGCATATATATATATATATATATATATATATATATATATATATATATATATATATATATATATATATATATATATATATATATATATATATATATAGTGGCATTCTAGAAAGATAGCCTCGAAATAACGTAGCATACTTTGCCACGCTCTTCTTTAAAGCACGTGCCAACTCTTAATGAATAGCCGCCTCTATGGGTACTCTGTGAAACAAGAAAAATATTATTGAATATTTTGCTTACATGTGTCTCTATGGGCCGCGCTCCGCCACGTCCGTACCCCTAGCCGGGAATGGCCCTCACTAGTACGTAACGCAATGGTTGCAAAATACATTGCACTCGAAATGACGCTTCATACTTTCAGAATATGTTCTAGGATGAACTTGATTGTTCTTCACGAAGGGACAAAATCATTGCTCGCCCAAATCAGGTGCTCAGTGATATCACATAACGAAAAAAAAATTTGATTCAATTTATTCCTATGTTCGCTAAGCCTAGTTTACACCCCGAGTTTTATCTTGTCTTCTCAGCCGGCGACAGCAGCGCCACCGCATCTTGCTTTGATCACAGATAGGGATAGGTATTTGTCTATTGCAACGCTACGCATGCGCGGAGAGCAGTGGGGGTGAGATGAAGTGATAGAAACCTAGCTCTCCCATTTGAAGCGCCGCCTCCAATCGCGTTTGCGCCTGCGCCACTTCGCTTCGATGAACTATCACGCCGCGGAACGTGGCCACGCGCTCTTGTGCTCATCCCAAGAGCGGCCGACCTGGTACACCGGTGTACACAGGCGCACGCAAATTTATTACACACGGTCTTTTCCAACCTTTTCTGTTCGGCAACACTGTGATTTAGCCCCACCGCAGTTTCTGTTTGAAGAGCAGCATCAAAAGCTGAAGCGCCACCAGTACTGGATCCTTATCAAACACAGCGCAGAATGCTACCCTTGCCGTGCTGCCTTATCAAAACCAGCGAGACGCACATCGCCTGGCCTGGCGAAACCTTGCCTAAAACCGTGTTACTGATACCGGACTCACTTTGGGGTTAGTATCATCATCTGTCCCCATGTTTGTTTACAAACTTCAAAACCCTGTATAGATCGTTTGTCCTGTGTGTAACGTAAACGGTAAACAAAAAAAAAGAAAAAGAAAAAAAGGGAATGAAAAAATAAATTCCTGCATGCAGGCTTCGTGTCTGCTGTTTGGTCCGTCGTTTGCCTGCAGCTTAAATGCTGCTTCAACTAAACAAAAAAAAGCACACTAGAAAGAGTTATTTCCCGTTGCTAACATCAGGAAGCGTAACCATATGAGAAGTTGCTGTGCTGTATACCAGCTACATTTCCCGCGATTTTCGCATGCAAGGGCGCCCGCAGAAATTCGGATATGGAGCCCCTGACACGCAGACCCTATGCGAGAAAGGAAAGCTTTCCATTTGGCTCTCGTCGTGGTCGAAACTGCTCTGGAGGCGACACGAAATTGAGCGGCGGTCCGTGATCAACACATCTGTCTGTTCTTGACCGGAGGGAGCTCCCAAGACAGCTTCGGCCGCAGGCGAGGCCACTGTACCATCCAGACAGATAACCAGTATGTACATCACGCGGCATGCGCAGCATAGCTTCTCCACACTTGTCTGTCGCGGCAAGCATTAGCACAGAAATGTAAAATGCCCCCTCTTCGATGGGCAAATCTCTTCTCCCTTTTCACTGCTGCATTATACCCCTGTCTCTAAAAAGGCCTCGGTAAGCACTACGTGGGAGTTACATTGCCTGTGACCTTGCTTTCATCAGTGGCGTCCCCTCCGGTTGCACCTTTTTTGTTCGTTCTGCATCTAGTACTGCATCTTTTTAATTTTTTAAGGAGACCTTGTTCTACTGCTCACGGGACTGTTTAGCCTGTGGAAGAGCCGCACGAGTGATCGCCATGCAGAGCCGCCACGTTCATCGAAGTCTGTTCAGAGAGCAGTGTGCTATGGTGCGGGGGTACATGCTGCGCAGGACCGACTTACTCGATGCATGCGTGTGTCTCCCGGAATTTTGATGTGCGGGCAAAGTGAGAGCCGGATGCTGGTGTGACTGTGTATGACGGGCTGCGGGATGCGATCTGGTCAAGTAGGGATTGAAGCCTGCAAGGGTGTGTCTACTTCCATGCAATGAGGAAAAAAGACCCTTCGTGGCGTATGTGTTACGTGCCCGCCTGGCACACCGAGGGCCTGGTTTCGAGCAGGAATGCCGGCGAATTTTTTTTTTCGAATGGTCATTTTCGTGCGTACACGGTCTGATGACACGCTCTGGTGACATTCTCTGCCGACACTCTCTGGTGACAGGTCCTGTACACGTCAGTCATGAGACAAGAAATGCTTTCGCATTGAATTATTGCATGACTCCTTTTTGATCACGGCTCATGATTTAAAGTTCGTAAGGAGGCAAGGATAAATCCCATTCCATTTCTTCTGCTCTAACGGTAGACGAATGGAAGTTTAAACTCTTTCAAAACTTATGTTGTTGCCTCAAGGAATTTCCGGGACGTATATTTGAGGAACTGCAGGGCCTGATGTACTATCATGATTCTTTTTCAAATGAATCGGCAGCCAACGTATATTTCATTTACTATTCCTGTTTTCAGTAAGTGCGCCATCGAACCACAGCGCAAAGGATGGGTTTTTTTCCATGACCACTGCAACGCCCACGGCCCATTAATAAAAAATTGTTTTTTTCGTACTTATGGTGTATCATACACGGTGAGTGAATAGGTTGCTAAGCAGTAAAAGCATATTGTAGGAAAAATACGTACATCTAACTGTCTAGTGATCCACACGCATGTTTGATCGATCACGTTTTCAAACCGTTGCGGTCACTCTAGCGTTGACACGAGCGGAGTTCATGTGTATAGGGACATCATTAAAAACGTGGTCATCACAAAAATTCAGATATTATCGGTCCTTAGGGAGTCAATGTGCTCTTATGAGTGCCAAAATTTCCTGCCACTCATTTCATTAAAGAAAAACTAGTCGAGCTCAGCTTACAAGCTAAGGTCATTCTCCAGCGAGAGCTAGCTGTATTACAGTGCTAAGCGGCTAAGCTTGGCTGAATGGGGTTTTTCTGCTTTAAGTAACTGCATGTGTCGCTAATCGATTACAATGAAAATACAAGCAATGCACAGTTGTTGTTGCGACCACAACATTTTTTTAATTGCTTTCCACAATACTGGACTGTTACCGTGTGGTCGCTGAAATGAGTGTATCGATGCACTCCATGCCAAGCACAACGGTGCAAGTATGCTGAAACGCTAGGTTAATTCCCGTATCTCACGGTGTCGTGGGCTAAGGCTGCATTCGAAAGTAGCTGCCGTCCCAAATCATGAATTTCTTTGATGAACTGCCTGTAGGTAGCTCCTACACTCTAAAGACAGATGAGTAAAAAGGAAGTAAAATGTCTTCTGACGAACCCTCTTTTTAGGTGGTGCGTCCTTGGGACATGCCCGTAAAACATGTGATTAATCAGCCTTTTGGCCACATTGTTTACATATGAAGGAGTATGCGCCGCAAACATGGCCGCATACAGCGCCGGGTTAGGGAGCGATCCCCATTCAAGTTGCCTCGATACGATTTCTTAGACTTCGTTTACGGACTTGTGTCCCGGAGGGTAGCGGGTCTGAGCTATAGAAGGTAGGATATTGCAATTCTCAGATATTAAACCATGCGGTCCTTCGCGGTCCTCAGCGAATGAGGAAGATATTGCTTCCTTGCGCGATCCGTTATCCCTCTGGCTGTACTGTGGGCAACCACGTAATCGGGGAGTAAGGTGGTGCGCACGTGCACCCTTATGAATTGCATAGGCCGTGTGCGCTGCTGGAGAAAGCGCTAAAGAAAAGAGACAGCGATGGCGGATACCCGTCCCTTGGCGGAGTAACGAATGGCTAATCCTGAAAGGAAAGAGAACTCAAGGCTGAAAGAGGCAATTGGGTTGAAGGATGGCAGGGATAGGAGGAGAGCCATTGGTTAAGATAAGCGAAGGGTACTAGGGGACTGTCGCCCAGCAAAGACGGGCCCGCAGCCGATCATTCCAAGTGTTGCCAGTCTCTTAACTGCCAGTTTTCAACTGCCTTCAACTTCAGTGTGTGTGCAATGTATCCAGAACACTCTGCTATCGCATAGCCCTCTTAAGATGACTTCGGCTTCCCCATAATTTAAAATCAACCGTGGTGTTCCTTCTAGGTAGTGACGACGTAGCGCACATAATTATGCGGGCTGAATGTGACTGAAACATGCGAGCGAAAAACGCAGCCCCTAGTACGCCCACAATCTTTGCGAGGGAAAATGGCGGCAAACGTAGCAGCGTACTGCGGCGGCGCGAGTAACGAGGAGAGTTCGCGAAGACGCTTTTGGCTTGCCGGTCGGGTTGTTTCGACGTGAGTTTCGCCTGGACAGGGACACTGCACGGCGGTCGTGTCAAGTAATTGCTGATGAACTGGAAGGTTTGCGAGGGAATGCGCTGTCAGTGGAGCGGCAGGCCTTCTGTACGGGCTCCGCCTTTTCGCCACCGGCGGTTTTCAAAGCGCGTCGGGATAGCGCAATTGACCGAAGGCTAGCAAATGTGTGCGGCGGGCTGCCGAAGCCATCGTGAAGGTTGAGACGCGGAACGGGTGGGCGCGCTTTCCAGCGAGCCCCGAAGAGAAGGCGGCTGCGAAGGAGGGCTTCCATCGCCACGGCAGCATCCCCGGTGTCGTTGGGTGTGTCGATGACACACTAATCGCCATCAAGGCGCCGCGGGGCAATGCTGCACACAGGGCAGCCTTCTGCATCCGCAAGGGCTATTACGCCTTGAGCTACATGATAGTGAGTAGACTTCGTCCTCTGCTGTGTTTGACTGCAAGTGTTCGGATCGAGGTCCGGGCTGCGACAGCGGAAGTTTATGCCTAAACCTGTGTTGTATCTGTTTTCTTTCAAGTCTGCGACTCCAACCTTCGAATCCTGGCCGTAGACTTCCGCTGCCCGGCTCGTGCAACAACGCGTTCGCCTGGCGCTACTCGTGGCTGCGGTGTGAGGTGGTGATATGCATGTTGGAGGAAAATGAAAATTGATTTTAGAGGAAAGGGAATGACGCAGCAACTGTCTCACCTATCTCAGCAGACACCAGAACCACACTGTAAGGAAGGAATAAAGGAGGGAGTGAAAGAATAAAGAAAGAAAGAGTTTCTGTAGTGGAGGTGTCCAGAACTAATCCGACCACCTGGGGATCTTTAAGGTGCACTGACATCGCACAGCACACGGGCCCTTTTGCGTTTCGCCACCATCCAAACGCGGTCGCCGCGGTCGGGTTCGACCTCTGGTACTCCGGCTCAGTAGACGAGTGTTTTAACCACAGAACTACCGCGGCAGGTGCCTCTTGGAGGACGCAGAGTTTCTTCGGGGTAAGCAGTAAGAAAGCCCTGTCTCAATTACATATATCGAGCTACAGTGGTCCGCATGCACTGAAGCTACCAGAATGGAGCGTGCTCGTTGCACTTAGGAATATGCATTGCGATACGATACATACGCCTTGTGCGAGTTGCCCCTGTGTTGTTACTGAGTGCAGGAGAAACACAAAGGCACATAAAGCATTGTTGAAATGCATAGTATTACAGGCTTAAACAAAGCCATTAGGCATTTGTACGACACTTGTGGTGTGTTGGAAATAGCAGTGAATCATTGTCATCAATATGAGCTTGCAAAAGCATCCTTTTAGGGGTGTTTGCCTCAACATCTGTCTTGCATAGGTTTCGGACGCTCCATTACAAGCCGGAACGAGTGGCTGTCATCATGGCAGCATGTGCAGCGCTGCACAACCTCTGCTTGGAGGCCCCTACATCAGTGGATGACGAGGATGCCCCCTGCCCAAAAGACAATGACCCGCCTCACCTACCTCCGGGGAAAAGTCGTGCGTGCACATGTTATCAGCCAGCTGTGGAGAAAGCGTCTCCAGCAGCGACTGGTACGGTTGAGCAGGCTATAACGTAGGCAATGAACTAGCCGGCCAAATCTTCGCAGCCAAGGCAGTGTCCAGCCAATGCTTGTGTGTATGTCATGGTTGTTTTGGCTACAGCTAACGAAGTGGCAGCCTTTTTTTTTTGCTCCTTCTTCGTGGTGTGTCTGGAAGCCTGCAGTGGCAAAGATGCAAAGGTGCACACCAGCTGCCACATCACTGACAGTGTATTTACCATACATCATAGTTCGCCACACAGCCACTTCAGTCTCCTTCTCCACTTGAAACTCGAGCCGAAACAACTTGTCCAGTAAGCCAATAGACTCTTCATTCACCCTCCTATGCCGTTGCCCTTGTGGACCCATCTGGCCCTCCACTGCCGTCATCTTGCAGCCTGCCTGTGCTGTGTGGAGAGCCACCTGTCTTCGCTGTTTGCATGACAAAGCACGTGAATAAATAGTGTAATGTTGAAGCAAAGCAGGCAATGTTTGATCAAATCAGAAAGTACCACTGAAAGTTTATTTAGTGCACACCACTAATTGTTTTACTGCATACTGCACCATTTCACACAGGTGGTCACATGAGCACAGGCATAAGCAAACCATATTGCATGCCATAACATCGACAATAATTCCATACGTCTTGTCAAGTGCAACAGAAATTGTCATGCAGACATGATAAAAAAGATTGCAAGACTACAAGCTCGACTGGTAATTATCACAGCTTCTGCACAGCTTGTGCAGGCAATAAGCCCACTTTTGCAGTAAGTGCACAAACCTAGTACACAAGCAGAGCAATGTTCAGTAAGCACTACATAATAGATTTTACAAGACTACAAAACCTTTAACATGTATAAAAGCATTGATATAGATGATGTAGCCAAATCTTTGTTATTTATGCAGACGACACGACATTACTATTTTCTGCCCCTTTGCCCAATCAACTAGTTAACCAGGCAAACAGAGCCCTTGTAAGTATTGAAGAATGGTAGGCTTGTGCGAATATTTGTACGATTCGAACATCGAAGCGAATAATGTGGTATTAGATTCGGGCTTCGAATCGAATAGCAGTGTTCGGAAATCTCGAATATTTTCGAAGTGTTTCGAAGTTTGAGTCTTTAGGAACAGTGCCCTTATATAGGGCTATGACAGAGTTGTAATTGTTAAATATACTGAAAGTGGCGATCAGCGACATGTAGAATCGCGCCAATGAGTGCTTGAAGCTAGACTTTTACCCTGTGATCCTAAATCAACCTTGAGGAGCCGTGTGCTTTATAGAATATTAGTCCCTCGTGGTAGCACTGGACTAATGTCATAAGATATAGACTGCAAGTTCAGGAAATGTAACCGAAATTAGTCGTCAGTGCATCTTCTATGCAAACAACATGTGAAGTTCATGGCGGCACCATTGCACTGCGTCACTGCGATCAGGTAGATTGGGCTCCTAGAGCACACTTGCCCTAAATTAGAAAATCGACTCCGAATTGTCATTTCGCAGGGTTCGCGACTATTCCGGAATCACAGAAACTCGTAAATCAGCTCAAATATATGCACAACATTCATAAGCACTCCGTAGAGGATGCGGCAACGCAAAGCGAAGACCACCCAGAAAACTCCCTGGCCGCGGCCATGGATTGGATTGGATTGGCCATATTGGTGATTTTTTCTGGCTGCTTTTTAGACGGTTTGGCATTGTGGCTATTATTGGGCTATACGCTCCCAGAAAACCTGATTGGTAAACGAAACATGTTTCAAGGAGTGCTCTACGTTTGCTTTGCTGTTGATGCAGTTTTTTTTAAGCAAAAGCTTCACTATGCTTTGTTTTCAAGAGGGCAGCGTCACTGATCTCCACTAGGTGGCTAAATGCCGCATTCCTGCTTTCTGAAGTGGGCGCAAGTAAGGTGGCTAGAGTACCCTAGCGCAAGTGAAGCCATCGGAAGTTCAGTGGCATGTCCTGGAAGTTCGGCATCTGCAGTGTATTTCAATGTAAAAAGTCTGGTCTTTCGCCCTTCCATTCTCAGTTTTTCGCGTTGTTTTCGTGTAACGTCTACTGTAATATCAAAGGAATAAGCAAGCTCAACACAAGAAATGTGTGCATTGTTTGGGGAACCCTGTAATTTCAGAGAAACTGAAAAAAACAGGCATGCCACTCCGCACCATCTGGCAACACTGCATGGTTGTCGCTGTGGGAACCAACGTTACTAGATTCTTTCCAGTTCTCAAACTGTGGAGCCCGCCTGACGCCTTTCAGTGGTGCGCCGCGTGGAGGCGCACGCGACGGCGTTTGCCTGGCAAGGCGTCGAACCGGCCGCCCCCGCCGGTGTGGGCTGCGAGCGGCAGTGTGTCCGTTTGGCAACGTTTGCGCTCGTATCCACAGATGCGTAGTGTTTGTGCACCGTGCTTGCAACCGCATGAATCATGCCGCACTGTTTCGTGCCAGGTTGTAAAAGCGGTTACGATTCTGTGCGATCTGCGGGAGAGAAGAGACATTTTTTCAGACCGCCCCGCGACGCTGAACGCCTTCAACTATGGGAGCGCACAGTACCAAGGCTGGACAAAAAGCTTTCAGGCTCGTGTTCCGTTTGTGATCATCACTTCCAGGATGACGACATTTTGAAGGTCTTCGAGCACAACATTTCCGGTGAAGTGGTCGCGATACCGTGCGACAAATGGGCGCTGAAAGACAACGCCGTGCCTCGCGTGTTCCCGAATTGCCCGAAGTATCTTTCTAAACCGACACGGAAATGTAAAGCACCTTCTCGCAGACTCTCTCCTGCAAAAAGCAAATGCCGAAAAGAACAAGGTGAGCGTACGAGTGCAGCATTCGGAGATAGCTACGACGAAACAGAAAACGGCCTGTCGCTGGATGGTACTGAATTTTTGTTTGACATGCTGGCTCGGTTAGCCAAAGGGGGACAAAAACTTGAAGGTTGGTCTCTTGATGTTGCCGAACAAACGGCTCTATTGTACAAGCTCAGCATAAGAAACAATATTCCCCGTGTGGAAACGTCCGTGGCGCTGTCGGAAAACCTCGATTTGACCGTGTGTGCAAATGGTCGACTCGTGCCACGTAGTGTCTACGCCGGGAAGCAGGGCATTGAGTTGAAGTCATTTGATGACTTGAAGTGTTTGATACAGTATCTGAAAAAGCTGAGGCTGTGCCAGGGATGCCCTGCTAAAAAGTACCCCAAAATCACATCATCAGTGGTGTCAACAAAACAAGGTGAAACGTGGAGGCGCAACACATGCACTATATTGAGCCTTAATGCTACATGTGCTCAATGCCGGACCTTGGACAAGCTTTTTTTGCAACTGATTTGCAACGGCAAAGCAGCAAAAGGACTGCAAGAAAAAGCAGAGGGCCTGCTTGAAGTCAGTGCGACGCAAAGCAATTCGTGCAACCTCAAGGCGAGAAAAACTGAAAGAAGAGCTTGTTTTGATGAAGCGGAAGCTTAGCGCAATCCCGGAGGAGACAATTGACAGCACCCTTGGCGTTCTTCCAGCCAGACAGCAGTTAGCCTTCAAGACAGCTTTCATGGCAGCGTACAGCAAAGTCAAGAAATGGGAGGCGGTATGATGCCGAGTGGCTGATGACATGTTTGCTACTGCACATCTCAAGTCCAAAAGCCTACACTTTAATTGCTGACATGCAGCTGTTACCGCTGCCATCAAAGGCTCGCCTTCGCCAAATAATAAAGGGAATTCCATGCAAATACGGTTTCAACCAAGTTGCACTGAACAGCATCAAAGGCCATTTCTGTGATAAAAGCCATCTAAGACGGCTAGGAGTATTGCTCCTCGATGAGGTAAGGTTAAAGCAGGGTATCTCCTTCAATAAAACCTCATGCAAGATGGATGGATTCGTGGACTATGGCGACGTTACAGCACCAAACGCAAATCAACTTGCCGACCACGCATTGGTACTGATGCTCGTGCCTCTGTTTGAAGACTGGGTGCAACCAATCGCAAGCTTTGCGACAAAAGGAGCAGCACCCGGAAAAGTTCTTGCAGAACTCGTAATGAGTGCTATCCTGGAACTTCACAAGAACAATGCGTCAGTCCTGGCTGTGATCAGTGACGGGGCTGGTAACAACAAATCTATGTGGACCCAGTTTGGAGTGTCAGGCAAAATGGATGCACCTCACCACTTTATTGAGCATCCATGGGAGCCATCACAAAACATCTACTTCGTATGCGATGTGCCACATATCGTCAAGTGTATCCGAAATCACCTGAGGAAGCACACCTACGCAATGGTAAAGAAAAAAGCATGAGCAAATGTTCAGTGCAGTTTAACAGTTGGATTTCGTTTCTTCCAGGCAGGTGACCTTCGCATCAATTTCCGGCATTATGTGACCCTGTATGAAGCAGAGAAAAATAAGCATGTGCGAGTTGTGCCAATACTGAACGAAGCACATGTTGCCCCTGATAACCTGCGCAAAATGAGCGTCAGACTAGCTACACAGGTAGATCTTGTTTTTGTAAAAGCATGCTGTTTTTATTTTCTGTCCTCATATGTGAAAAATGCAATTCTTTTTTTCTGCAGCTCTTTAGCCGTGGGACGGCTATTGGAATACGCGTGTACAGGGAAGCAAAAGCCGCTGGCTTAGAAGATTCAGAAGGCACTGAGGCCTTCACAAGAATGCTGAACGGCGTATTTGATGTGCTCAACATCAACCTTCCATCTAGGGGAATCAGGGGCCATTCCAAAGAGATAGAGGCAAGCAGCTCAGCTGCACTTCCTGGAGCCTAGGCTTATACTATTACATACGCCTTTGCGTGTCCGCATGGTTTGATTATTCACAATTTTTTTCAGATCATGAAGCAGTTACTGGAAGTCTTGAACGTGACTGAGCGAAATGCAGTTGAGAAGGGCACAAGGCTCTTTGCCTCTCAGCTGACAACGGAGTCCCTACGTGTCACATTGATGTCGACGCTAGATATTATCAATTATCTCTTCGACAAGGGCGCATATTACGTACTCACCGCCAAGCTTAACCAGGACCCGTTGGAGGTAACATGAATTTTTTCACTTTTAGTTTGGACTTTAGAGACATTATGCACTTTTACTCAAATGCTTGTGATTTCTCTTTCAGCGGCATTTTGGCCTCGCTCGTTCATTTGGAGGTGATGAGTCGCACCCTACCGTCATGAACTTCTCGCAGATATTTCGCCTGCTGAGCCTGTACATGCCCATCAAGACAGCACTACGTGGAAGTGTTCAAGGCGAACCGAATGCTGTACTTGTCAGTGTAGAAGAAATATTGAAGACTGCTGCAGAGACTCATCGATCAAACAAAGCTAGCTTGCGCAATGAGATTGAGGCTAGGCTGTTGGAAATGACAACGTTTCCATGTGTTACCCCTGACCAAATGAGCGATGAGCACAGCTACTTCAGAGGTTCACCAGATGACAGTGTTGTTTATTACTTATCTGGGTATATTGTACACAAAGTAAGCAAGCGCACAGAGTGCCAGTTGTGCCTGCATGACATTAGCTCAGCAGCTCCTGTCGTCTGTTCCGACGCGTACTTGACCAGGTATCGGAGCTTTAAGGAAGGTAGCCTGAGGCACCCCAGCATCAAGATGCTACACTTCGTGAGGGTTGTAAATGAATCAGTGTCACTTTCTCTTAATGAGGAAGGTCTCTGCGGGGACCTGTTTTGGAAGGTCCTGGACGAGCTGGATGAGTGCTACCTAACGTGGCTGGGTTGTGATCAGCACAAGCCCACGTTCAGGTGCCAAGTGCTATATTTTTCATTGTCACGCGGATGCATTTCTATGCCAGGGTTGTCAATCGGCGCCTTCAAACCCGCGAGAAAGTCGCCATCGCCAGCAAAAAAGCTCGTCTATTGTGAAGCAATGCTTAACAGTTTCATTGTGGGTGCGTCCTTTGTGCCTGGCAATAAATGCTTTTCATGCTACTGAGAAAAGGCAAGTTTCTTTGCTTTGCTTATTTTTCATTTTGAGTAGTATATGCATGCAAACAACGGCAGTGAATGAGTTTCGGGGCAGCATCGCTGCTGGTGCTTTCTCCTGTTCATTCCGTCAGTTATAGCCTCGCCCCAATGTTCGAAGAGGTCCCTAATTACTGCAAAAATCTGAGGAGCAGTGCATGAAAATTTCAACGCAAAGAATGCCATCTATAATACACAAACCGGCAGCGCAGGGCACCGGGCTAACCGTGGCCGCCGCGCCATCTGGCGACCGGAAACGAAAATGGGCCACACATCGACGGCCGCCGCGGTGGGGAGTTTGACAACTGAAGGGATCTAGTAATGTTGGTGGGAACGTTGAGTGTCAGTTCTGCTGTGCGTGAGCGTGGTTAGTCAGTTCTGTCGCATTATATTCTGCCGATTTTTTTAAACAGGTGCGAGTACGATGAAACCATGGATGAGCTGCCTCCTAAGATATGCCGGAGCGCGATCTGGGGTTTTTTTAGCGTGGACCGAAAGACTCGAAGTGTTGCACGTGCAAGATGAACCTGAAGACGCCGAGCGGCACTACCACAACTCTGATAAATCACTTGAAGCATCATCCACAATTCAAGCGGTTTGAAAAGATGCGCAGTGCCCAGAGTGGCAAAAAGGCAAGAGATATGAACAAGCTTGAAGCAAGTGTTCTGGTACCTGGACCTTTCAGGGCATTGCTCAAAAGTAACAGCGCTCGAGCCAGGTTGCTAACAAAGAAAAAGGCATTGTTCCTTGCTACCGGCCTTCATCCATACTCAGTTGTAGAAGAGCTAGGGTTCGTAGCAATAATGCAAGCTGCTGCTCCCGAGTACCAGCTACCGTCCAGGACTACGTTTTCCCAGAGTGTTGTGCCGGAACTATACTCTAAGGAAGTGGAGCGAATAAAAGGAGAACTTCGGCACCATTTTCAGAATGGAGTTCAGTGTTATTTGTTGACAACGGACAGCTGGATGTCAAGGGCAGGAGACAGCTATATTTCATTGACGTGCCACATGCTGAATGCCAACTTCGAACCTCACAATTTCAACCTTTCCTGCAAGCACATGCCTCAAGGCTACACAGCTGAAAACTTGAAAAATGCTCTGCTAGAGCTTGCTGCTGAATGGCATCTACCGCAGGACATTCCGGTTTATACTGTAACTGACAATGGGCGGAATTTTGTTTCTGCGGTGACGCGGACACCGTGGCATGGACTTCAATGCTTTGGACATACACTGCAGTTGTGCATCAATGACGCTAAGAAGCAAACGCCCCATTCGAGGTGCTTTGCACCAAGGCACGAACAATAGTCGGACATTACAAGAGGAGTGCTGTTGCAAGAACACGCCTCAAGGATGTGCAAGCCAGCATGGGAATAGAACCCCTGGAGGTCATTCAAGACGTTCCCACACGGTGGAACAGCGAGTATGAGATGATGGTAAGGCTCCTGAAGCTGCGCCCGGCAATTTCCTTGGACTTGTCGGAACAAGACACAATTGATAATTTGTCGTCAACCGAGTAGCGCCTAATGGCTGCAGTAACATCAGTGTTGAAATGTGTAGAGGAAGCTACTAGGGAGAGCTGCTCAGAGAAGCACCCGACCCTCTCACAAGTTGTGCCACTAATACATTGCATGCAACTCCTGTTGGCATAGAAGCAGCATGGCGGTGGCGAAGATTCCATATTTGCGGGAAACCTGCTCCAGAACATGAAGTCCCGCTTTGTGGATATAAAAATGCAAATCCCATATGCTTTGAGCACAGTGTTAGATCCTCAATTCAAGTCAGTGTGCTACAGTCATGCTAGTGAGGCACAGTGGCTGAAGAGTCAGGTTTGTTCGGCATTGGAGAAAAGTCTTCCACTGAAAGCAGACATGGATTCCCGCATTACTGCGTCTACACCAACTACCGACAGTGATGTGTGGAGCGTTTTTGGAGCTTTGGCCTCGACCAGCACTGTGAGCACTGCATCAAGACGGCCACTGCTAGAGTTAGAGGACTGCCTGCACTCACCGCTGAGGCCTAGAGCAGAAAACCCCTACCTCTGGTGGAGGACCAGTGGCAAGGACACCTTTCCACAGTTGGCAAAGGTTGCTCAATTATACACTGGGATACCAGCAACACAGGTGTCCAGTTAAAGGCTATTTTCAGCGTCTGGAAATGTTATCACGAGAAGGAGGGAGCTCCTGCTTCCTGAACATGTGGAGCAGTTGGTGTTTCTGCACAGCAACATGCTGTGAGCATCTCGGCCAGAGAGCATGCAGAAGTGCCAATAAATATTCTAGACTATTCTAGATCCTTGTACTAGTTGTGCTTTTCTTTCATTCAGTTACCTTGTGAATTCTAGAAACTACGACCTCCAGTGTAAATATTTTTTTTACAGCTGTGTTTGCATTCGCAAACCATTCGCTTTGCTTCGAAAATATTCGTTTCGATTCGAAAATATTCGAACAGAATGACTATTCGCTTCATATTCGCTTCGAACTTGAAATTCACTATTCGCACATACCTAAAGAATGGTCTAAATGAAAAAAGTTCAATATATATGCTAATAAAACAAAAGCTATTTCCTTTCATCCAAAAAATAGGAACATATTCATCGATGAAGATATCTGCCATATTAATATACAGAAGTTGTAAGCTCATTTAAAATACTTGGTGTCGTCTGCACGGAACAGATGTCATGTGATGCTCAAGTGGATCACGTTATACAGAAGTTGTCATGACTCATTAGCTTGACTAATATAAACAAACATACCTTCCCTGCCAAGCTTAACACTCTGTTACACCAAGCATTGTTCTACTCGCACACAAAATATTATCACTTTGCCAGGGGAACGACAACCCTAAGTAACATGCATAAAATATATGGAGTGCAGAAAAAAATGCTAAGAAATATTTCCAACGCTCCTTATGACCATCCGTCTCTTCCGCCCTTTCAGAAACATAACATAATGGCCATATATGATATGTACGCTTACTGCTTAGCTTTAGCCTACAAGAAGGAAATTAAAAACAATGTTGTGAACTGGCTTCCTTACAGAGAAAAGTTGCACATTATCCTGCCAGCACCGCCACATATATGGAATAAAGTGTTATGTTGCACCATTTATGACAAACAGCTGATATGGTATCACCTTCAAAACTTGAATTTATTAAGAAAACATAGCCTTCATCTCCAGCAAGCAATGAAAGCTGATATCAGATTAGTTTTATTGGTGGCTGAACCTGTTTCCTGATATTTTCTAGATATGTTCTAGTAGGAAATGTTTTTGTTCGTTTTATTTGCTGTCATTGTGATTCTTCATTCATTTCTCTTCACCTAAAACCTGCATTTTGTAATCTAAAAAGTGGCATTTGTATTGTTGCATTTCCTTATTTTCAGAGTGCAAAAGTGCGACATGGGGGTGTTCGAAGCTTTGAACTTTCACTTTGTCTCACTATTTTGCAGCTAGTGGGAACAAAAGGGGTCTTTTTGTTTGTTTATCTTTTTTTTCTTGCATAAATGGTGGCCACTTTTTTGAAGAACCAAATTTCTGCGCATGTTTCGTGCAAATGTCCTCACTTTTGTTTGTGAATCTCGAGCTGACAATCTATGATTATAACGGGTTGTCGAGTGAACTTTTATTTTCTGCACATGGTACACTGTTCTGCTGGTGCCTCTTTCTCACTTTTTTATTATTGTTAGGGGGGGGGGGCACGCCAAGCCAAGTGCCAAGTTTTTCTCCCTAGCTCCCCCATCACTATGATGGAAAGTAAAAATAAAATATTACTATTACATTACAAATGGCCATTATCACTGAATATGATGAACAGTGCAGCAGTTTCGATGCAAATGGTGCATCATAAAGCGTATCGCACTTAATGCAAGTCGCATTGCTCGCAATGAATGCAGCATTAGCAACGAGTCCTCATACATATATAGAGACGTGTAAACATCACAGTTACATCAGTTAGGTGGTATGCGTGTAGAGGTTTTTCATGAACAGCAGAACATGGAGCACAGTCATGCCGAGACGTACAAAACATGCAGCTTGTTACAATGCAGGCAATACTGCATGAAAAGTCCCGTAGCAGCAACTCAATCGTTAGGCCATTAACACTTCTGCATCTTGCAGAAGTAAAACAGTACCATCAGAAAAAAGCAGATACAGACTTACTAGATATCATAAATCAGCGTCTTGCAAAATTTAAAAAGGCACCATTACAATTATGCAAAAACAACTTGACTAGAGAATATCACATGCCTTCTGCATCACACGCTGACTAGAGAATATCACACACCTTCTGCATCTTGCAGAAGGTAAAGAGGCAACATTGAAAAAATACACAGAGGCCGAATAGATATTGTCAAAGACCTTCTGCTTCTTGCAGAAGGTAAAAAGACACCATAAGAAAAAAACCACGCCTTCTGCGTCTTGCAAAAGGCTGTAAAAAAAGTGCCAGCAAACAAGATTTAAAAACAATAAAAAAAACATAAGTTGATGGCGGCTGTAGCTGGTTTTGCAGCTGCACCACCATGAAAGAGATGGACAGTACGAGCTGCTCGTGCAGGCTCGCCGATTCCCTTCTCGCGTCCCGCACTGTTGTTGCAAGGTCTGACATAGTGGCTGTTAGCTGCCTTCTGTCTGCAGCAGCCTGGCTGAGGTGCTGCACATACTAGAAAGTTCAATAGCAAATCTTTGCTCCCAATACATTCAATGCTCATTTCACTTTTATGTTATAGATGACCTACTGAAATATACTGGGCCACATCCCACAACAGACGGCCATAGTGAGGTTAAGCACAGGTTTGGAACGGTGGACGTAGGAACATTATGTTGCATGCAGCTGCTTCTGTTGCACAAGATGTGGTGCATCCTGTCAGCCCATACCTCCAGGAGGCATGTCTGAAAATTCGGCATCCTGCCCGTTGTGTGCTTTAGCGATGTCTGCTGTGCATCTTGTCTCCTTAAGCAGCTCGTCCACCTCCTCGTCCTGCTACTTCCTCCACCGCAATGGACGGCCTGGAACTGCCTGCCGATGAGGGTGGTGCAGTGGGCTGCTGCTGGTGGGTGCCTGTCAGAGCGCAAACAAACTGAATGTACACTTGTCATAGGACACAGCACGATGTGCAATAAGCAAACCGTTTGCTGCAACGTCTAAGGGGAGCAGCAGTACATATAAGCAGTTGCAGTCAGTCATATGACAAATGCAGCATTGTTTCAGTGAACTCAAAGTGCACGTCAGCGTTGTCACCGCTCCTGCTGTAAGAGGGAAAAAGCTTGCACAACGTGTCAATATGCCGAATCTGAAGGAAACTTTTTGTGGACATAGTAAAACAACTGTGGCTCTATGGCGCTCCTGCAAATGCTATTTATTAGAAGCACTTTGAAAAGAGGGTAATGTGGAGCCTGCATACTGGCAGGTCAACGCACTGGCAGTGTCAGCACGCTGCCGATGCTGCTGCAGCTCGTCCACCAGCAGTTCAGCAGATATCTCCCCCGTCTCCTCAAGCCAGGATGTTTCACTGGCGTCGTCTACATGAAATCATTACACAAGACACAACTGCACAGTAAACAGTTTCAGCAAAGTGTGAAATGTGTGGTTAGTCGGTACTGTGGCTGAAGGCGAAAAATCACTACCAGAAAAGGAAGGTAAAGAAGCTGAGGCGGCATTTGCAATCTCCAGTTTACGCACTACTACACCTTCCAAAATTAGCAAAACTGCAGATGAGGTCATCAGCAGTGTACACAAGCTGTAAGACATACACATAAAATGGTTTGAAATACAGTTCACCTACCAGCTGCAGACTGGCCTCCCTCTGCAGGCTGCTTGTCCCTGGCTCGCTGCCCACTGCAACTCTGACGGGAAGAGAGGTGTGCTGGGCTGCTCCTGCAAGAAGGAACAGTGCCTCACGTTCAAACATGAATGTCTCGAAGTTCATCATAGGGTTGCATTGCTTACAGCACATGGCCCTGAGGTTCGGTCAAGAATCCTTCATCACCACCAAACTGCAAACTTTGCAACTGTCTGTAACGTCACAGCAGTTGACTAACGACAGTGGTCATACCTGCTGGAGATGGGGGGAGGCTACAACCTGCTCAAAATAAGATCCCGCGAGGCCCGTGACGCTCACTGGCCCGATAAGCTGAATGGCTTGGCCACCCACAGCCGGCAGTCTGCCGCCACCGGCGCCACTGCGACAGGACCGTTCACGCGGTCCTCCACAGAACAATGTTGACAGGCTTACCCTTGGCCAGCTTGCAGCCACGCCAACTCCGCTCGCCGCGGGCAAGTCACTACTGATGGACTGCTACCAGCTCCACGAGCAAAGCCCAGTTGCGGTGACCTCTTTGGAGGCAATTACCGGGCAGAGCTAACCCCTATTTTCTTCCCCCATCAAGTACCTAACAATAATCTATATATATATATATATATATATAGATATATATATTGTCACCGGCTGCGAGATAATGCTCTCAGTATGTTTACGGCGGCTGACGATAGCTGGTGTGCAGCTGCCTTTGCTTTTTCGCAACTGCCTGATCACGTGTGCCCTCGCAAGCTCTGCGTTGCAGTTTTCTTATCGCAGGAACCCGATATTGCGAGCTAGGCTGCCTCAGCTCGCGCGCCTCGCGAGTTTGGTCCGAAGGCTGCAGTCTAAAAAAATAAATGTTATGAGCATTGATTGTGGTGCGCTGCGTGAAATTCTCGCATATATGAGCGAACTTGTAAGGGCACCAAACTGCTCAAAACATTTATTTTGTTGGATCAGCGGTTCTCGCACCAAACTCACAAGGTGCGCGAGCTGCAGATACTTAGCGCGTTATTTCGGGTTCCCGCGATAAGAAAACTGCAACGCTCTGCCTGTGCGTGCGTGGCCGTCTCAGCGAGCAAAACGCAGACAAACGACCCCCTAAAGGGTGTGCCTATGACTGTGCTGTCTACGCGGCGATCGGGCACAGGCGAAAAAGCGAAGCTGCGCACCAGCTATCGCTAGGCGCCGTGAACGTGCAGACAGCACTATCTCGCACCCGATGACTATCATTTCGCAGCACTGACTCCAGTGCAGACACGGTTTCCATCTTTCGTGTTGTCTTGTGGGCTCCTGTACATGCCACGAATGGCGCCAATGTTCAGCCGACTTGACTGTCAGGCCCTCTGTATTTAGGGCAGCGGCAATCCCCTCCCAAAGCTCCCGCCTGCGAGTCGCCGTGTACTCAGGCGGGAGCTCTGACGAGGCCCGTGCCAAGGGCGGACGTTCTTCGAGATATTCGATGAGCACCCGCTCTATCCGGCGCCTCTTTGGTGGTGGTGCGATTTCAAATGATAACAGTATTTCGTCGCGATTCCCTAGGCGATTTCTCGGTATCGGCCAAGGAAATTTATTCTATAGAAAGGGAATAAATATTCGGGAATCTACAACACTGTTCATTCACATGCACATACGTGCGCTGCATTAGAACAACTAGTAGAGTTATGAAAGAGCAAGGACGAGCGATATGGTTTAAACTGTGCACCTGAAAGTTTCCCTCGCCCTCATTCTTTCCCACGGCCGAATTCGCTCAGTTTTCTTATCGATAGGGAGCGACCACGGACAGCAAACTTACCTCAACAAGTCGTCTTCGTCGAATTTCGTGCCAAGAGCTCCTTTCTAGCTGATTCTTGCGCACCTACAGTCTTCACTGCATTCAATCAGATTTTTCTACGCTTAAGACATCGGCACAACACTTTGATTTTAGTCGACACGAAAAAAAGGAGGAACTTGTCGTGGAATCAGCTGTTTTCTTGCTTGTCGCCATGCTCTCGCTTTACGCTATCAGCGCGCCCTCAAGGCAACAAAATGTACCCTACAGCAAATTTAATTGCAAAACTGAGAGCACCTCTCATTTTCCTTCCCGTTTCCAAGTTATCAACACGCTTTTTTTTAGCAAGATACGTTATTGTTTTAATTCATTGCGACGCTGTTTTTTTCTTTTTAAGATGACATGTTCACGCCGCTGTCAGCGTACCTTCGCAGCAACAAAAGTTCTTGCAAGTGCGAATTTAATTTCAGAACTGAGAATGCCTATTTTTTTCCATTATATTTTTGAGTTCGAAACAGTTTTTTGACAAAATAAAAGATTGCTAATTTTATTCGGGACAGCTTCACAACAAAACGTTACCTAATGGCCCCTTGTACAAATAAATGCTTCCGCGGTAGAGCCTTGCTGGTGTCTGATTGATTAGCTGATCCGTCAGAAGTGCTGTCAAACAGTTTAGAGATTTTGACGTCACGCTTACAAGCTTGCGGTATGTAATATGGCCCCAGAAACCTGGAAAATTGGTTTTAGGGGAAAGCAAATGGCGCAGTATCTGTCTGACACATCGGCGGACGCCTGAACCGAGCCGTAAGGGATGAGATAAAGGAGGTACTAAGAGTAGAAAGGAAGAAAGCGGTGCCGTAGTGCAGGGCTCCCGAATAATTTCGACCACCTGGGGACCTTTAATGTGCACTGACATCACACAGCAAACGGGCGGATTTGCGTTTCGCCTACACCAAAACACGGCCGTCGCGGTCTGGTTCGAACCAGTGTACTCCGAATATGGAACAGCTGTTTTTCTTTTTCTGGCTGTCATGTTCACGATGAATGACTTTGTGGATGAATTGATAAGGCTGAATCCCTCAAGTTGGGCAGCAGCTCACGCCACCTAGCCAACGCTTTTCCGCTGTCAGCGCATACCCGCACGGGAGCAGAAGTGACTGAATAGCAAACTTAAATGCAAAACTGAGGGTACTGCTTGTTTTGCGGGGCGTTGTTGAGTTTTAAATACAGTTTCTAAACAAAATAAAGCATCACTCATTTTATACACTGCGTCTATACTGCAAAACGTTAGCCTAAGGTCCCTTGTCGTGCAAATAAATGCTAACGGCGCGGAGCCACCGCAGAGTTGCTGCTATTTGGCTGATTCCACTGTCAGAATCTAGTGTTGTCTTTTTACCGCGACAGTGTCAAGGAGCTCGTTTCGCAGAAAAGCAGCTGTCGTCGGCGGAGTTGGCCGTGAGCGAAAAATGACTCATCTCAGTGGACACCTGAACCGCGTGGTACGGGTGCCAGCGAGAATTGTGAGACAGGGGTCATTTCCTTTCCTTA
Source organism: Amblyomma americanum (assembly GCF_052857255.1). Taxonomy (NCBI): domain Eukaryota; kingdom Metazoa; phylum Arthropoda; class Arachnida; order Ixodida; family Ixodidae; genus Amblyomma; species Amblyomma americanum. The sequence goes on from NC_135497.1 coordinate 168,019,093, forward strand.
AAACCCCTTTTCATTTCATTTTCTTTCCCTTACATCCCCGTTCGGGCGTCCACCGAAATATGTGAGACAGGCGTCATTTCATTAAATTGCCCAACGGGGAACGCGTCGCGCCGAACGGCCAAAGGCGATCCGTGCACTCCTTGGGAACGCTGCAACATGCTTTCGCGTCTCACTCTTAAAGACGAAGCTTAAGTGTCCTCCAAATTTTTGACGTGAAGCTCTCAAAACTTAGTTATATTGAGAGCGCTCCGTAATTCGGCCCCAGGTCATGTTAGAAGTCGAGATGGCAATTCTCCTTGTTTGTATTCTTTAATTGTTGCCGCGCAAAATTATCACCACCATAGCGCTAACGACCCTCGAATATTTAAAACGCTTAGCGTCTTCCGGTTTACGGAGCACGATTGTTGGTAGTGCAGAGCACGAAGCGCAGAAGGACGTACGACACATTAGAGACTAGCAGCGCACGCATACAAGGCGTTTCGTAGTTCGCATGTGTATTCTTCTCTCATGTGTATTCTTCTCTTATGTGTGCTCAATGCGTTCTTGTGCCTTATTGATCTCATGCAACCCTAGCAATCCCACCAAGGAACCTTTGTTAATAGTTGCAGACTTCCTGCATTAGAAAGGAGATTGTTCAGGGTAGTGGGTGAGTCACACGAGGTTCCATAGCGCAAAAGCTGGGACACGACAGAACACGAGCGCATTAAAGACATCCCCTTGATATTCTGTTTAGCTTATGAGTTAACTTTATGGGGCTTTAACGTCCCGAAGCGACTCAGGCTATGAGGGATGCCATATTAAAGGCTTCAGGAAATTTCGACCACCTTGGGTTATTTAACGTGCACTCACATCGCACAGTACACGAGCCTCTAGAATTCGACCGCCACGGGCGGTATCGAACCCGCCTCTTTCGGGTCTGCAGCCGAGCGGAATAAACCACTGTGCCACGGCGGCGGCTTGCCCATGACATTCAGAGACACTTGTTTCTGGACAAATCCTGTATTTCTTCGAAAAACAGTGCTCCAGTAATTATCAGCAACAAATCGAAGAAAAAATCGGCATCAGTAAAATTATGTAACGAAATCAAGCGAAAATAGGAGAAATTCTGATAACGTTTACATGACTAGACAGTAAATATGAAATAGTCTATCATCCGGAAGCACATGCAACGTCCAATGATTGCGCCCGACGCCACGTCCACGAGGCCTACCATGGGTGCTGGTCTTCACGCATCCGCATATATGTTATTGAGCAGCAGGTGGCCGGTCATCTTCAGCTTCAAGTACATAATACCGCCAGAGGGTCGGCTGGGCGCAGAAGCCGCCCTGAGCTCGAACGCCAGCGCTTGCCTCATCTTCTGAAGACGATGAAGCGCGGCCCATCAGTGGCGTTCGAGCTCCTTCGCCTGTGCGGCTTCCTGCAGCCAACCCGAAAGCGCCTCCGACGCCATGCTAGCCGTCGAATACGCCGGCCGTATACCACAGGACACGCGGCACGACGAAACCCAGCTTGGAAGAGAACCAGCTTGGAAGAGAGCCAGCTTGGAAGAGAACCAGGCGGAGGTCGACGAGGTGTTCCGCTTTTTCGGAGGCCTGGAGGCGACCACGGGCACCAGATTCTTCGACAGCGGTGTCTCTCGCAAGACGGCGGACTCGAGCAGCAGCGTGTCCGGCAGCCAGAAGCACGAGGCGGCTACCTTCGATGCGTTGGCGGTGCGGACGGCGCGGACGCAGGCGACGACCACGGCGTGCGAGGCGGCGGCTGGGGCTATGACCGACCCGCTTACCACGTTGACCAGCGCGGCCATTGTCAGGTGCAGTCACCTCGCGCCGATGGAGAATGGCGAGGAGGTTGGTCTGCGCAAGACAGAAACGGCGTTTAGACGACTGGGCGAAGAGCACAACGTATTCTATTATGTCGATGAGACGAACGCAAGCCACGACCGCGCGAAGAGTGCACGTAGAACGTACCTTAACATCTGGCCGCTCACTTTTTGGCTGCCAGGCTTGAAGCTTGAAGGAGTGGTTCCACTGTGGCTGTTGCAACTCGAAGCTGTAGGCGTGAGGCGGCTTCATAGGGGAAGGGCAGACAGCAAGAGCTCCCAGAAGAACGCTGGCGCTCCGCGCTCGGGTACCACCGTGGGCTCGTGCGTCGCACCAGGTTTCAAGAACGACTCCGCGGCTGTGGCAAGGGCCGGCGTTGTCTCCGAGCGCTGCCGGTGGCTCCAGTAATAGTTCAGCAGAGCGCTAGAACATCGTCGAGTTGCACCGAGATGAGGACAGCGAGGCCTACGTTCGCCGGTGTTTTCTTGCAGTGCAGCAGCAGTGACGTGGCTCTTGGGGCTCGAAAACGGACTGCGTTCAACGAAAGATGTTCGGCGCGTGACTAGCGCTGAGCGTGATTCGATGGCAGGTACGCCGCGTGACACGTGCGGTGGCTACACCTGATTGGTGAAAACGTCGGAAGCGGATGTGGTGGTTCGTATGCAACGAAAAGAGTCGAAGAAACCGGATGGTGACGTCAAACCATAGAGCCGGGGGCGGGGAGGAAAGCGCCGTTTTTTTGATGGGAATAAAGATTGTTTCAATCAATCAGGAAAAATTTAGAGCAGAGGCCGTCATGCATGCAGGAAGGAAAGCTCAGGAGAGACCCTCGCTGTCCAGCTGCATGCCAAAAAGTTTTTCACGTGTTTTGGCAAGGACTACTGGGAGTCTTTAGCCGACGGAGAGGCAGCCAAGAGTAACGCTGTACGCCGGGGCGTCGTGTGAGATAATAGGACCATTTTTTTACCTACACTGGCTACACTAGTGTAGCTAGTGTAGCATTGTTTCACTTTTTTTTTTGCCAGTGTAGAAAAAGTGTTGCTCCGCCCATCTCCACGGACGCATTTGTTTTATGCGTAGTGCAGCAAGAGGACTACACTTTCTACACCGCTTTTTTGGAGGTGTAGGCTAGTAGACGAAAAACGAAGGAGCGCGTTTCAAACGAAAAATAATAATTATAATAAAAATTGGAAAATTGGTTTTTGGTAAAATGAAATGGCGCAATATGTGTCTCACATATCAGCGGACACCTGAACCGCGCAGTAAGAGAAGGGATAAAGGAGGGAGTGAAAGAAGGAAGTAATAGGTGCCGTAGAGAAGGGCTCCGGGATAATTTCGATCACGTGGGGATCTTTAATGTGCAACGAAATTTTCTGACTAAATGCCGCAAGCGGTTGCTGCGCAGCCTCGCAAGTCTGGGATGATCGTCCGCCTGGTCGACTGCAGCTTTATGGCGGTGCACCCACGATTCGAAGACAGTGGCAACCTCACCTTCTACGAATATAAAAATTGCTTACAGGACTGAAAGTGAGGATTTTAGTGCGCTCAACGCTACTTCGCGCTTAGGTAAGCCGCGTTCGTTCGGTTGGTATCGGCGCTCAGCGACCCACGTGAAAAATGTATTTTGCGTACATGGTCGTGTATATGTATCCATGTATGATAGTGCGAAGCTCCCTAAGCTTACAGTATCGTTTTTCACGCCTGTGTATTAATATGGCGGCGCCTTATGTGGTCGGTCAGGCCGCTGTCTGATAGCGGAGGGCCAGTCATCGAAAGTCGCACCCTATATGCCGCGGAACGCCGGTTTCAACGCGGCGCAGAACGCTGTTTCCCTAGTCACGAAATATGGATGGATGCTTTGCATTTCGCGCGACGAACTCGTCGTCGGCCCTTCATCCGACGATGAACTTACTGTGCAAGTAGCGACCGCTGCAGAGCAGGCGATACAAGTTTGTGTTTTACGGTCCATTTCAGGAGAAACAAAAATGACCTTTGCATTTCTCCACCGACCCGCCGCGGTGGCTCAGTAGTTAGGGCGCTCAACTACTGGCCCGGACTTCCCGGTTTGGAACTCGACCGCGGCGGCTGCGTTTTAATGGTGGTGGTGGTAGTGGTTTTATTAAAAATAATAGTAAAAAGGAAGGAAAAGATTTTTGCTAGCCCCGGCATCTGCCATCGATACTGAAGCACCTGAGCTGGGGCAGCGGAAATAAAGGACAGCAGGCAGAATGGAGGAATGAAATGAAAGAGGTGAGGGGACAGGAATAGAGGACAGGGGGAGAAGTAATATGTACAAACTATTTACGCAATAAGAAATGTGTCCAGGTTGTGCGCGTGATTAGTTCATTTTAGAGGAATTAAATCACACACGCGCACAGCACTGTGTAGGTTACAACTGGAGTGGGGCGTCCAGTTATTAATCGTTCAAGGTAGAACTCGCGGAGCGTTCGGTCACTGAGTGTAACTACCTGACGGAGAACAGACGGGACGTCAAGCCCGTGTGTTCGAGGAATGCACAGAGGCTCACCAAAGTTCGCTCACGAATGCGCGCACTGCCCTGCGGCCACAATAGCGTCTTGATGGAGTCTGGTATAGTATGCCCTGCGCCCTATAGGCCGCGAGCATATCGCGACGAGCATCGGCGAACGCGGAGCAGCGAAGGAGCAGATGTTCTAGTGTTTCCACTGCACCTCATCCGTCACACACATCACTCGTCGCGATTCCGTGACGCACCCGTCGTTCCCCGGGCCACACGCAGCCAATGCGCGCGCGGAGGATCATTGCACGTGGTGACCGTGTAAGTGCGCGACAGCCGGTGACACTGTCGATGCGCTCACCTCCCGCGATGCGTGGGTCGGGGTGCTGCTTTCGGAGATGGTCGTGAATGGCCGCACGCACGTCCTCCAGCGCAAGGGGCAGATCGCTGGCAGGTAGTTGGTGTGCAGCGGTCGTGAGGTCGTCAGCTTCTTCGTTGCCGGCGATGCCGCAGTGACCGGGCACCCACTGTGCACGCACGGCACAACCTCTCTGCGCGAGGCGCTCGATGCGCGAGGCGCTCGATGCGCGAGCGAATTTCCCGCACTAGTGGGGTATCGCGGCCATTAGATTGCAGGCGGCTGAGGGCGGCGCGGGAGTCGCACACACACTAAACAATTTCACACCCTTTAGGGTGTAAATCAGCTGTCCCCAGACGAACACCCTTTTCCAATTGTTCGGTGCTAAAAAAAGGTGCAGAGATCAGCACCCTTAATGAAGGGTGCACTTAGTGATACTATAGAGGATGTAATGGTTGCACCCTCATTAAAGGGTACTATTTTTCCAGAACACCTCTACGAATGCATGTTGGAAGGGTGCTCCACATTGATTCACCCATGAAGCAAAAGCCTTGGATAGATGCTCGCCATCGAAACTTTCATGCTTTGCAGCCTTCCTGAAGGGTGCTGATCTTTGCACCCTTTTTAGCACCCAAAAGGGTGTTCGTCTGGGGACAGCTGATTTACACCCTTAAGGGTGAAAATTTGTTTAGTGTGCAGCAGAGCACTCCTGGGCGACGGAGGGCCGAGGGTGAGCAGCGGGTCCAGCCCGAGCCGGATCCCCATCAACTCCGCCGTGGTGGAGTAGCCCAGGAAGGCTGCGTGTTGCTGGCTGTGCAGTCGCAGGGCGGGGATGGTGGCCGCCGCAGCAAGGGAGCAGCTGTCGCGGGCCACTGAGCCGTCGGTGTACACGAGGAGATGGTCCTGGAGCTCCTCGTGTATGACGGCTCTGGCCAGCTGCTGCACAGCGCAGAGGGGTGTGCTCCGCTTTCCCGCAATGCCGACGATCTCTCGCTGTACCTCCGAGGCAGCAGGCCAGGGCGCGCAGGAGCCGTAGGGGGGTGGGCCTTGGGTCAATTGCTCATACTCGAGCAGCGCCGCGCCCATTCGTGAGCGCGGGTGCGAGCGCATACGCTGTAGCAGCAAGCCGCCGTCCGGTGCGCGGTGAAGCCGATGTGATTCAGTGCCCTGCGCGCTGCTTGGAGCTCAAGGGGCCACGCTCCTGCCTCGGCCAACGTTGCGGCGCACTGCGAGTTTTTGGGCAGGCCTAGGCACACGCGCAGGGACTTGCGGTGCTGAAGCTCGAGCTTCTTCCAGCACGGCTTGCGCACCGTGACGAGCGGCAGCGCATAGAGCACCGCCCCCAAAGCTGCGGCATTGTATAGACGCAGCGCGGCTTGCTGGGAGATGCCCTGGCCTCGAGCGGTGAGCTCGTGCACACGTTTTAATGGAGAAAAAACAATAAGGTTCCCGTGTGCTGCGCGATGTCATTGTACATTAAAGGTCCCCAGGTGGTCGAAAATTATTCCGGAGCCCTCCACTACGGCACCTCTCTCTTGCTTTCTTCTTTCACTCCCCCTTTACGGCGCGGTTCACGTGTCCAACGATATATGAGACAGATACTGCGCCATTTCCTTTCCACAAAAAAACAATTATTATTATTATCTCTACCGTAATGAACACAACGCGAAAACGTTTTGCAGCATATGTTTCTTCATTTCATCTTATAATAAATTATGAAGACTAAAAATTCAGAGGTTGTCGTCTGTTCCCGAGGAAAACGGCGCTCCGTATCACGCTATTGGCTGACGCTCGTGCAGACGAGTGCAGCGCCTTACGCCATAGCTTTAGCCCCGCCTCCACAGGCCTACACGAGCTTGCACGAAGTGTAGGTTAAAAATAATAATGAGGATTACCTGAGATAATGCAGGATGTACAAAGCGAAAGATGTCGGCCTTTACTGTGTTCATTGACGTTGGCGTTGACAATGTTCTTGAAGGCGATAACTTTGAGCAAAGGAAGGGAGCATAACTGGCTCCCTGTATATGCGGACGCCTCATTCGTGCTTTGATACATGTGGCGCTGGTGAGAGAGTGATAGAGATGTGGCCTGAATGAATTAGCGCTGACAGCGTTGTGGCTGAGATGCGATACTGCAGCAAGAGCTAGGCCGCAGCGTTCATTTGGTGATCAATCTCTCGCGATCAAGCATTAACTGCATGCCACCTCTGAGGGTAGCAGGGAGGGCGCGCTGCCTATTCAGTGTGAGGAACGCAATCAAAGCAGGCATTTGCAGTTGCTGTTTTTAAAGCGAAAGCTTTAATGGCTACGAACTTGCGATTTCGCCGTGGCGGTGCTCCGAGGAGACACATGGCGTCACAACTCGCCTGGCCGCGGATATTTCTCACTCCATCGCTCCCTAGTCACTACTGCGCATGCGCCGCGAGTAGCACCGAGCCCCAGGTGTTCCGCCTCTGCACCTTTCCTCAAAATCTAACTTTAAATTTTAAGTTCTCTCTTTCTTCTTTCCCTCCCTCATTTATCCCTTCCTTTACGGCGCGGTTCGGGTGTTCACCGAGATATGTGAGACGGCTACTGTGCCATTTCCTTTCCTCAAAATACAATCTAAACAAGTGAGCCGACATCGTTCATAGAGTTCTTTGGCATTGACAACTTTTCAAAGACCGTTCATTTTCACGAAATGAAAGGCGCACAACCGGCTCCGTGGTTCAGTGGAGACCTCATTCTCGCTTTCATGTACGTGGCGTTGGTGTCCGAGTGAAAATTGATATTTTGGGGAGAGGAAATGGCGCAGTATCTGTGTCACATATCTGAATACACCTGAATCGGGCCGTAAGGGAAGGCATAAAAGAGGGAAGAAAGAAAAAAAGAGGTGCCGTAGTGGAGGGCTCCGGAATAATTGCGACCACCTAAGGATCTTCAACGTGCTCTGACAAAGCACAGCGCACGGGCGCCTTAGCGTTTCGCACTTATCGAAATGCAGCCGCCGTGGTTGGGTTCGGAGTTCCCGGGTCAGGCCTTGGTGATAATCGAGTAGCATTCGGCGAAGGGGCTTATCGCAACTGCGGTAAGCGCGGGAAGGAACTTTCATTTGTTGTGGTAGCCCACCATGGTACGTAGTATCTGTCGTCGCTTTTGTCTGCTTCGTTTTGCGACGGCGGATGTATGCGCCCCTGGGACCCTGGCAGGTTACACTTGGAAAAATATGCTGTTATACTTACATCGGGTTCATTGTAGTCTCGTGTTAATCTCAGGGCTAGAAGGTTAACCTCAATACATGAAGTGAAGGGACAAAGTTTTTGTTCAGACAAACTGTGTATATATACACACCCTCTGACAATTGACAGAAGGAAAGAAAACCAAATCTAGCGTACACTTCGTAGAGTATGCTTGTTTGTGTTCTTGTTTTTTCTCATATAAACTGTTACACGTGTTGCCACTGAAATAGAACTTGTTGCTCTGTGCCATGTGTCACGTTTCATTCCTTTTCTTTAAACTGTGTGTCTAGGATCAAGGTGTGTATTTAATGATGCTTCCGAACCAACTATCCCACCTTAGTGCAGTGTATAGACTGCTTTTAAACTTTAGCTGCATTTGCTAGGCTGCGCCAGGACAAGGTGGTCTCCCGATCGAGAAAAAAAAATTAAGCCAATGTTTAACACGGGTAAACGTAAGTAGGTGCGGCAAAACATTTCCAACTTGGAACCTTGTAGATCTGGCCGCTCAAGCCGCCGCGGCCGGTTGAAACTGGTTTCAGAACGATACCTCTACTCTATGCATTAATCTAATTAATACGAGGCATTATTTGCCAACAATCATTCCTGAACATACGCGGCTAACGGGTTAATATCGAGCGCGAACAATCTTGTGCGCGACTGTTTCTGCAATGGCAGGGTTATTAGGTATTCTGATATTACATTTTTTATTTACGTAAAGAAGGGTATAGATATGATGATGTAATGCGAATTCCATTTCATTATGATTCGTTTAACGTGAGAACGTTACGGGTCCTTTGTTGCAGAAAACCGGGATCATGGTTTTCCGTGAGCGAACCCACGAAAAATCCTCAGAGGAGGAATCTAGGAGGCAGGTGGACCACTTAGATCACTTGACCTTGCGACGTTATCACAACTGGCCACCATGGCAGTTGGCAGTTATATTAATGATTGGTCGCGAGGTTTTGAAATTGGCCAATTCCGCATATACGGGGACTAAATGCATCATTGGTATCGCGTCATGCCCTTACGGCGTAGCTGAAGTGTCCCTTAGTTTTTGTGCGAACGCAATATAATTCACACGGTCGAACCCAGCCCCGGAAATTGTGCCTTGCATGACCTTGAGGTTGATCTTGGCAAACGTGCAGAAATAAAGTAAATAATGCCGTGTCTGGGTCTCGAACCCGCGGCGGTCCGCACAGTACGGCTTCGCTGTCCACTGCACGAGAGCACTGTGCTATCGCCGCAGTAAACCGCACCCCCTGTTGTACCCCTAACGCTCTATCGCTCAGAGAATTGCACGTCGTCGTCTAGGGGACGTGCACTTGGTAGGAAAGTTTAAAAGAAATTGTTTTCGAGGACGATGTAAGGCAATGTCTTGGCAAGAGCCAAGAGAATTCGAATGACATTTTAAGACATTGTGTTGGCAATAGTCAAGAGAATTCGAAACCAATGCTTTCGCATGCTCTACTCGATTTAATGCAGTTAAAGTGCGATTTCTTTCCACTTCGTTATTGCTGCATGGCACCGCTATTGCTCTATTCAGTCAGTCAAATGGACGAATGATAAGAATCGATTATTATCTGACGGAAATTATTTTATCACCGTGACACTACATTGATTCCGCGTCTTCCTTTTCACTACCCTACAAACCAGAAGTCGCGGTTAATCGCTCCGAAAAGGCGAGGACTCGAAAAACGAAATTTAAGAGGACGAGAAAAGACACAAGGGAACAGCTTGATCAGTTACAACTCAAGCAAAATTAACTGGCCACGTCTTCCATCTCGTTTTTTGCGAAGCAGCATGACGAATTGATAACCGCTCGGTCTTGCTTACCTGATATATTAGTTTTTATCACTCACCCGTCCAGAAGTGCCTTCATCCCCGATGTGATTGATTAAAACCCTTTTAGACAAATTAAAAATGAACATTGCTTTCGAGGAAATGAAAGGCGCAGTAACTGTCTGACTTATCGGTGGGCAACTCAGCCGCGCAGTGAGGGAAGAGAGGAAGGTGGGAGTGAAAGAATTAAGAGAGAAAGATTTACTGTAGTGCAAGGCATCGAAACGCGGCCGCGGTCGCTTGAATTTTTACTGAAAAAGCTGAGCCTTTGTATCTTTTCTCGTCCTCATAAAATTAATTTACGATGTCCTACTTCAACTATGAGTATTTATTTCTTATCGTGTGCAAAGGTCGAAGCCGAGAACAGAGACTTTGGATTTCCCGCCCACTGTTTCCTCGGGCGATTAACCGCGACTTGTGGGCTCACTTCGTCTTCCAAAAGATGTCTTGCAATGTAAATCAGGTCATAATTCTTGCTGATAGCCTTTCTGTCCTGAGCCGCTCGCTAACATTTTTTCATTCCACCACATGTGAAAGAAGTGAGTTTTCAGTGGGTACCCGGTCATTGCGGCATTGATGCTAATGTGATGGCTGATTTTTAGCAAACTCTACCCTTTGCGGACTTGTGGTACCATTAATTTCTGACACTGTTCTTTGACAATAGCCCTAAGCGGTTCCTGCAGCTTCACTCCTTGTGTCATGAGCCTCTCCTTGCTACAGCAGATTTTCAGCATTTGGGATTTCCTTAGAGTGTCCGCTTATGCAGTTCAAGGCAATGCGAGGCACCTATGACCCTCTTGCTGTGCAGAATACCACGATTGAATCTTTATTTGTGCCGATCAAGTGATCACGTACTTTATCTCTTTTTCTCCTGCAGTCGGTGGTTTGCTTCTCTGCGTAGAGTTCTTTTGTGGATTCCCTTCGCTCGATTAGAACCTCCCTCTTTCTATTCCGGTCCTTTTCTCGTCTGGGGCACACGCCAGGGGATATGTCCTAAAACCATTGCGCGATTATCTTCATAATTTCATCATTGCGTCAGGGAGATTCCTTTATTAGTTACGATTGCCTGAATTTATTCCACTACAACATAATTTAATCTACGTCAAGCTTAACTGTTCCTAATGTTTGAATGTGCAAGGCACCCTGGCCAATCCCCCATTGTGCGTGTGTGCCATTCCTCCAGAGGCCAGCAACAACAACGCGGCGGCCGCGTTTGCATGGAGAAGCGCGAAAGGCTCCCGCTTGCTTTAAAGCGCCCGTGGACCACCCTCCGCCGCGCTTCCACACCGTCCAATTTCAAACACCAGACAGCGGTCTCTTCCTTGTAACCGGTGTATTCCTTGATACCGTCGAGAAAAGACTGTTTGGGCTACACAATGGTGTCAACGTGACAAACAAGGGCCAGCTCATCCCAAAATTAAAAAAAAAGAAATCGCGATGCTGTGCGGGCTGACCCCGGAGGGAGTCCTCTGTGGCGTCTCTATATTGAATAAATGTGGCGCCTATCTGGATCGTGAAAATCGCCGATAGCTGCAAAGGCGCTAGACGGACGCATCCCGTCCAGCAGACACATTGCTCATCTAACTCAAAAACCCAGCAACGAATATAGCCGCCGCGGTGGCTCAGTGGTTATGGCACTCGGCTGCTGACCCGAAAAACGCGGGTTCTATCCCGGCTACGAATTTCGATGGAGGCGAAATTCTAGAGGCCCGGGTGCTGTGCGATGACAGTGCACGATAAAGAACCCCAGCTGGTGGAAACTTTCGGAGTCCTTCACTACGGCGTCCCTCGTAGCCAGAGTCGCTTTGGGACGTTAGACACTCATAAACCATAAACCAACAACTAAACTAACACAGGTGGGTAATCCACACCTTAAAGGCACACTGTGGACAAAGAAAAGTTGGCCTGCATCATTAGGGTCATCATTATCATCATGAGCCAAATTGCACCCACTGCAGGGCAAAGGCCTCTCCCATATCCCTCCATTTAACCCGCGCCTGTGCATGCGGCGGCCCTTCTACCCTCGCGATCTTCCTAACCTCATCCGTCCCCTGCTGCGCTTCTCTTCCCTTGGAATACAGTCTTTTACCCGAAGAGCCATCGGTTATCTTGCCTTCGCATTACATGCCTTGCCCAAGTCCATTTCTTCCTCTTGATTTCGACTAGGATGTCATTAACCCGCCTTTGTTCCCTCACGCACTCTTCACTTCCTATATCTGGACGTTACACCTATCATTTCCCCTTTTCATTGCTCGCTGCGTTGTCAATTTAATTTGAACCCTTTTCGTTATCCTCCATGTTCCTGCCTAATAGGAAAGATATAGCTGCTATATACTTCTCTCCTGAGGGATCTTGGTAAACTGACTTTCATGATCTGCGAGTACCTGCCAATTCACTCCACTCCAGCCTTATCTTTGTAGTTATTTCATTGTTGTGGTCCGGATCTGCGGTCTCTACCTGCCCCAAATAGACATATTCCCTTGCAACTTCCAGCGCCTCGCTACATATTTAAAAATGCTGTTCCATTTCAGGGACTGTTAAACATATTTCTGCATTACGATTTTTCTACTCACCGTTTTGTTTTCCCTGTCTAGCTCATTGATCAATTTTTGCAATTCCCCGCTGGGATAAATAGGAAGGCAATGTCATCAGCGAGTTGCAGATTTCAAAGGTATTCTCCATTTGCTCTTGTCATCAACTGTTCGAAATGCAGGTATGTGAATACCTCGTGTAAACAGGCGGTAGATATCTCGCTGTCTGGCACCTTTCCTGATTGGGATTTTATTACTTTTTATGGAGGTTTATGATGGCTTTGCAGACCTATTGATATCTTTTAGAATGTTTATACCAGGCCCATCTACATCCTGATTTAGTAATGCCGGCATGACTGCCAATTGCTTGGCTGAGTCAATTGTTTCCTTGTAATCTGTGAAGGCTGCATATAGGCGTTGGTTAAGTTCTACGCATTTCTCTGTCACCTGATTGATGGTGTGGACGTGGTCTATTGTCGAGTAACCTGTACGAAAGCCAGCCTGGTATCTTGGTTGATTGAAGTTTAAGGTTGCCGTGGTTCTATTGGCGATTATCTTACCAAGTACCTCGCAGACAACGGACAGAAAGCTGATCGGTCTGTAAGTTTTCATGTTCTTGATGTCCCTTTTCTTATGGATTAAAATAATATTAGCGTTCTTTCAAGGTTCGGACACGCTCGAGGTCATGAGGCACGGCTTATACAGGGCGACCAATTTTTCTAGCATAACCTGCGCCCCGTCCGGCACCAGGGTAGCCCAATCCTGCTCTGGTGAGGGAATGTGTCGTCGGCTTTGGCACCAGGATCAGGCCACACCTCAGGCCTGGTTATATAATTCCATCAACAGGCTAATTTTTTTCATACATGCAGCAGAAACTGCGTGACACCAGGATTCGAACCTCGCTCCTCTTGTATGCCAGGCTGATGCTCTAGCTTTACGATATCATTCCTCGTTGTTGATTTTCCGTTTAACTTTGCTTAAAAGGAGGTCATTAACTCTAGTTTGTCAGCTGACCCACTTGCTCTTTTCCTGTCCCTTAACGAGTACCGCCTTCTAGTAACAAAGAGACCACACAGTGAAAACTGAGTTTTCGTAAGTTAGCAAAGGCCACAAGACGAAATGCACGCGTTGCCATGCATCCCCGGTCGATTTCCAAAGTGAAATTCGTGCGTGGACAGCGAATTTTGGGCGTGGATCCCAGAGGCTAGGATACACCACCATTCCATTCAAAAGGGTGGCAACCCGCCCTTTCGGTAAGGATGTCATGAAATTCAGGATTTTCGAATCAAGTTTCTTAGCAGGCGTCTTGAGCACGCTCCGAGGCGTTACCGCGCTACCGCGGCCACTCCGCGCGCTCCGCAGCCGGCGGAGGTAGAGAGGGGCCGAGTGGTTGTGGCCGGCGGGGGAGCGCCGCCATTTTGGCGCGCGAGAGAAGAGGGACAGGCGCGAAGACGCGGAAGTTCAAATTTTGTCTGCATATAACTCAGCTTCCACAAAACACATTAGGATAATTCTTACTGGGGGATAATTATGAACCGTCGCCTTTTAACATCCTAGACATATCGCACCTTTATTGAGACCCTCTTTCTGGGTCCCTTAAGGACAACCTCTTGCAATTCATTGAGAGTTTTTTTCTGGACAAATCCTGTATTTCTTTACAAAAGAGTACTGCAGTAAATATCAGCAATACATTGCAGAAAAAACGCGCAGTTTTAGAGCATTGAGCCAAGACATCTGAGCAAGAATTTGAGAAATTTAGACGTAATTGCCACGTTAAGGCCGTAAAATATAAATATTCTATGAAGCGGAAGCACCACTAATGTCGAGACACTGTGAAATTGTGAACGATGACATGTCCACGAGGTCGATTATGGGTCGATGTTTTCATGCGTGCGAAAATGTTTTTGTCCTTGAAAAGCAGGCGGCCAGGTCTACCTTCAGCCTCAAGTACATAGTCACACCAGCGGGGCGGATGAGCGCAGAAGCCGCGAGCGCACGTTGGGTATCCAGAGCTCGAACGCCAGTGCTTGCGTCATCTTCGTTGTTCTGGCTCACTACTCATTCGAACTGAAGACGATGAAGAGCGGCCCATCACTGGCGTTCCACCTCCTTCCCCTGTGCGGCGTCCTGTAGCCACTCCGACGGCGATTCCGACGTCATGCTAGCCGTCGACTGAGGCCGTATACGGCAGGGCATGTGGTACGACGCCACGGAGGCCAGGTGGTACCAGCGCCGCAGACCTACCAGCAGCAATGTCAATGGCGAGGTGGAGTCTTCGAGAGCCAGTCTCTAAGAGAACCGGGCGTAGGTCGACGAGGTGTTCCGCTTCTTCGGGGTCCTGTTGGCAACCGTCGGCACAAGGTAGATCGACGGCGGGGTCACTCGCAAGACAGAGGCAGAGAAGGACCACGACGAGGACCGCGGGGGCAGACGAGGACCACGGCGTGCTTGGCGTCGAGTGCGGTTACGACCGACCCGCTGCACACGTTGATCAGCGCGATCACCTTTGCCGTCAGGTGTACGCACCGCGCACTGATGGAGAATTGCGAAACGGTGGACGAAGAACACAACGTTTTCTGCTGCGCCGGTGAGATGAACTCTGCTCACAGCCGGACAAAGAGTGCATGTTGTACCTCCATTGACAAATGGCCACTCTCTCCCTGGCTGCCAGGCTTGAAGCATGAAGGAGGGCTTGCACTGGGGCTGTGGCTGTTGCAACTCGAACCTGTAGGGACCCTGCAGCTTCATTGGGGCAGGGCACACGACAGCCTTTTCCCGTAGAACTGGGGCGTTCCGCGCTTGGGTACCACCGTAGGCTCATGCGCCGCAGCAGGCTTTGAGAAAGGCTCCGCAGCAATGCCAAGGGACGGCGTGGTCGTCTCTGGGCGTAGCCGGTGTCGTCAGTATTGGTTCAGCATTGCGCTGGAGCATCGTCGCGTTGCACCCAGGTGGGGACAGCGATGCGCTACATTGGCCGGTGTCTTCGAGCAGTTCAGCAGCAACGACGTGGCTCTTGGGGCTCGAAAACTGTTTTGCGGCCAGCCCGACACGTTCGTCGCGTCACCAGCGCCGAACGCAACTTGAAGAAGGGCATGACACGTGACGTGCGATGGTGGAACGAGCTCCCTTCATCGTTCTCTTTGTCGTGAGTATCTCGAACGGGGCCCAGATACCGACTGATGCGCTCTTTGTGGGCCGGATATTGCTCGATTTTGAGAAGAGGACTTTTTATATACTGTGAAACGGATTAAGGGTCATAATTCGCGATAAATGTTGGTGTAATCTTTCGCTTCGTGACGTCACTAATAAAAAAGGAGTAGAAAAGAAAGAGGAATAATAATAATAGGCAGTAGGGAGAAAAAGACGAATACCTGAAATTGTTCTGGTGCGGTGCATCACCTCATTTGTGGACATCGTCTTGCCATATTAGTGCAATGCCAAATTAATGTCTTTCCCATTGTTCAATAGTATGTTACAAGACTACTTGATGACCTTCCGCTCACATGCTTCAATTGCGACTGATGCCTCGGTGTGTCAAGAAACGCACATCATAGGCATTTACTCCTAATCCCTTGACTGGCCTTTTTCTCTCCGTCAAGATTTCACGCCTATTTATTTGGCCGAGTTTCTAGCGGTGGTTCTTGCACTGCACAAAGTACCCAACTCTTTCTCCGCGGTAATAATAATTACAGTCTCATTATCCTTATGCACTTTCCTGTCCCCGTCTACTGAATCGCAGCCCTTTCGAATACTAATTTTTTTATCCCTCTGTATGTCCAATAAATTCGGTTTGTTTGCGTTCCTGGACACAGGGGCCTTCATTTAAGTGAATCAGTTCATGGTTTAGCGAAGGCAGCCCTGATTGGTCCGATCGTTGACTCTCTTCCAACCGGTGCGTTCATTACGGCGGCACGGTTTCCTACGTATGCATTTTAAAGAGAGGATTTGGGGCATCAGCGCTTACTTATTCCTTGGACGATTTACAGCACCTCCTGTTCCCTTGGCGGAGTACAGCTTGGTGATTTCGCAAACTTGAAGTTTTCTTCACGCGACTACGTTGCTGTGTGCCGCAACTAAATTATTAGTTCTACTGGCCTGGTCTTGCGATCTCCCCATTGTGTCCGTATTGTGCTGAGACGGAAACAGCAGAACACTTTCTTCCCTATTCTCTTCGCTACTCGTCGCTAAGGAGGCGACTGTTAGAAGTTCAATTAAAGAAACTCAGTTTGCGTCTTTCTTCCGCGGTTGTTCTATCCATTGGCGCTTCCATGCTTGGACATTCCAATGGGAATGTTTGCTGTACCGTTCAAAATTTTCTTCTAGAATCAGAACGCCTACCTCCATAAGCTTTCGTAATGCCCCTTTTGCCCTTTATTTTGGTATTTCTTTCGGTATTCGAACATGTTTCTTTTTATCTTCTTTCTTTTGCTCACTCCCGCGCATAAATTTAAGCTTGCTAGACCCTCTTAGCACCCTCAACCACTTCTGCCACAGAAACTGAGTTGCCCAAATATTTTTAAGATCATCCCATGTTTGCCGAATGCAGTTTGCAATAGAGGTAGTCGCCGCCTGGTTATGGCCAATCCCCTTTGTGGGTACGTGCCGTTTTATGAGGTCAACAACAGCAACAACAGTATCAGGACTAAAATTTGCGGTTGGTCCCCCTACTCCGACAGTCCGTTGGATCTTGCAGCCGCTCTTGCCCTTTGGCTAGCTGCTGCTGACATTTCGGTTCCTAGATGGACAGCATTTCCTCGCGTCGCTCGATCGTCGGTTGTTCTATCCTTTCTACTTCCGTGCTGTCTTGAGAGGCTCACACCGTGCAGAATAGGCCCGCGTCTGTGCCACAGTGTGTCGTTGTGAAGCTGCACCGGTGCTAGAGGGAAGCATTCGAACCAGCAGACACATTGCTCATGTAACTGAAAAACCTCGCCCAATATAAACCAGGACTGGTAAGCAGATACTAAGCTTAGATCCATGTGACAGCTTGGCGCTGAATTAGCCGCGTTGATCCATAGCTTAAATTACACTGAAGGCCTGTAGAATATGTTGGCCTGTAGCAGTATGGCTCCGCGTTCTGATCAAAAACAGACCACTCATTGAGAAAACTAAGCTTTCGTAAGCTTTAGGAATGACGAAAAATTGGAAGATACGCTTAAGCACCGCCTTAAGGGTATGACACCACAACGTAATGGGTTAACTCCTATATATCCAGAAGGTGATTCTGTACTTTGCACTCATAGACCTCTGAGAGTCCTGATACCCCTCGTAATGCAGTAGTGCAGCGGGAAACCGATGCGCCGCTGCCCTGCGATGGCAGCTGCTCCCAGCGGTGGGCCTTGTGCGACCCCAGGTTGCTCTTCCTGATGGACCAATCTTTAATTTTAATGCAAACTGCCACTATGGGCAGTTTGCTCACTACCCGGTTGCCAGGTTGGCATGACGTCGCAATGTCACGTGACATAGGTGGCTCACAAGCCTCGTAGGTTGCTCCCAGGGCTCTACCTGCCAGAGCAATGCCCATGAGTTTTCGCTCAGGGAACCAACGCCGACAACGGCCACACGGCATGTTCTAGTGAACGGGGCACATAACCCTGTCGCGTTACCATGCGAGCGTGATCTCCGGGTCGCACTTGCGGATCTCCGAGGCTAGCAACGCCTCCATTCGGTTCAATTTTCTAGCCGAATAATGCGTCTTTTCCTGCTGGACCGTAGTAAGCACGTACTGACACGTTTTAGCGTTCAAAACAGCGAATAAACGCACACAGGTGAAGAAGTTTAGACATAATGTGTACTTTTTTATTTCTGATACACGATTCGTGCCTGGTTTATACCGCAATTTTCCCGTTCAACGCGGATAGTGATCACAGTGCATTCATACGGCTGATCTACACTTCGAATCTCCCTGTGGTAATTTTTCAGCCTTGGGCAGTATCCTTTGGCTCATTTACCACCCCTCCTAAAGCGTTTTTTGAATGCATGTGGCAACTAGAATTGGATCTAGCGACTCCTAAAAAGCGAAGCGCACCTTCCGAGTAATCGCTGAAGCGTGGTGCGCCCTCCAGTGCTCGTGACTAGGCGGCGGTGGAGGCATCGAGGCACCCAATTCTCGACTCAGTCGCTGAGCGAGCTGCTGATGACGATATTTTGCAGGAAGCGAGGCTGGAGGGTAAAGACTGGTCCTCTTGCAAATCTGCCATCACGGTGCTGGGCTGCCTGACAACTGCAACGTGCGCAGTCCAGTTACCTCTTCAAGTGCTCGACGCAGACAAACCACTGGAACTTGGACAGAAAATACGAAAGAGGAGCGCAAGGCGTATTTCGCTCATTTGATCTTTCCATGTATCTCCGCCGCTCATTTACGCCGCTTTCGAGCACTTGTTTTGAACTAAAATGGCGCATTTACGGGTGAACTAAAGGATAATGAAGAACAAAGAAAATTGCGAACCATCCATGGATCCTTATTTTTCTTTTGATGCGCTCCGCAATTATCAGCGCGTTGAGAGTGCGAATTTTGGACTTCAACCTAAGCAATTGCATTCATAGTTAACTGCACTAGCATTACATTTTATTCTCAGAATTTTACAATCTGAATTTCTACTCAAGGTGGCAGTGTCTGGAAGCGGAATGCAAGTTGCACTGCTACGCCAATGGCTGTGCCGGGAACAAAGAAGGAAACAAAATATAAAATGGTTTATGGTTGGTTGGTTTATGGGGATTTAGCGTCCCAAAGCGACTCAGGCTATGAGAGACGCCGTAGTGAAGGGCTCCGGAAATTTCGACCACCTGGGGTTCTTTAACGTGCACTGACATCGCACAGCACACGGGACTTGAGAATTTCGCCTCCATCGAAGTTCAACCGCCACGGCCGGGATCGAACCCCCAGCTTTCGGGCCGGCAGCCGAGCGCCATAACCACTCAGCCACCTCGGCGGCTACAAATTATAAAATGAAAATAAATATAAGATAATTTACAAACATGCTTAGGGTCCAGTTCCACGCCCACAGGATTACACAACCAAGAGTGCGAATTAGCATTTCTTTAGGCGATGAAATTGCTCAGTAACTTCCTCCCATATGAGCAGACACTTCAACCGAGCCCTGAGGGAAGGGAGGAAGATGGGAGTCAAAGAAGAAAGAGTGAAAGAGTTGCTGTAGTGGAGGGCGCCGGAGTAATTTCGAACGCCAGGGGATTATTAACGTGTACTGACATCGCACAACACACGGGCGCCATTTGCGTTTTGCGCACGTTTAGAGAGTCTCATTAT
Organism: Amblyomma americanum; assembly: GCF_052857255.1. Classification (NCBI taxonomy): domain Eukaryota; kingdom Metazoa; phylum Arthropoda; class Arachnida; order Ixodida; family Ixodidae; genus Amblyomma; species Amblyomma americanum. The sequence goes on from NC_135497.1 coordinate 168,038,604, forward strand.
TATATTTTTTCATCCTCACTACACCCACTGCAGGGCAAAGGTGTCTCCAGGTCTCTACAATTAACTCTGTCTTTAGCCAGCTGCGCCGACCGTGTGCCGGCAAGCTTCTCACCCGCCCACCCGACTTTCTGCCGCCCCCTGCTACACTTGTCTTCTCTTGGAAACCACTCCGTTACCCTTAAGTCATCTTGCGTTCGCATCACATGCCGTTCCCAAGCCCATTTCCTTCTCTTGATTTCGACTAGGATGTCATAAACCCGCGTTTGTACCCTCACCCACTCTGCCCGCTTCCGGTCTCTTAAAGTTACACCTATACATTTTATTTACATAGTAATGCAGTACAAAACAGACGAGTTAGGAAAAGGTTAGACGCAAAAATGAGCGCTGCTCCCATTTTGCGCACTCATGATGCGTGTGGCCATTGGACGTAGCGAGTTCAGGACCGCGAGGTCGCAACGGCTTTCACGCTCTGTTGGGGCTGGCTTGGCGCTCAGTGGCGCGGCATCATTCTCCCTTATGCTTTCTAATAGTACTTTAAGCTGCGGGGGTTCTGAAATTGCAAAGTGTTTGTATACATTTTTTTATTTTTTCGCCTAGTAATGTGGATACGCGCATGCATGTATGACTCATCGTATGAACCTGAATGAGAGAGCACCAGCTTCCATGTTTTCTATGCTGTGGTAAGGCGCATATGCTTTGAGGTGTGCTGAAAAATATCTGAGAAGTGCCACACGTATGCACCATTTGGCTCATGCAGAAAATGTTTTACCGTGCGGGTCATCACGCATGCAGTACACGGTACGCCGGAAAGAAAGGCCAGATTTTAGCGCCTCAGATTGTAGCGCTCATAGTGAAGTTGGGGCATACAGATGCGATATGCAGTTGAATTGGTATTAACGGTATACGCACTTCCACGAGAAAAAACGTTCAGCTAATGTGCGCTCGTCATGACTATGCCTGCCTTAAGGATCGTACCCCGATTCTTTTCCCGCTTAAAATTAACCGTAAACAATTCGCGAACTTAGAAACCTCAACAACCACAGCACAGTCATTCACAAGCGTCGTCTGAAATCATAATTACAGCATCACCGCTCGGCAAACACATGATAATGGACTTCATAGCGTGCCGTTTGATTAACATTACGCGTACAATTTTCATTCATATGTGGTGTTGATACAAATACGTCAGAGCGCGAATGATTATCGTATGTTTTTGATTGTCTCTCGAAGCTTATGCTGTACATTTCACGCCGGCACACAACGCACCGAAGGCCACACACTCACGTTATAGTCGCCGATATATATAGATGCGTAAACGCGATAAGCAGTTTTTTTTTTTGCGATCTGCGGCTCCCTCCGATAACTTCAATTGGTTTTTTTTCTTTTTTTCATCAACAGAGCCTATTTCTACCGTACACATGCGTAGCAACAAGACAAAGCCGCGCGCGATGCAGCGGAGAGCCGCCACCGAAAGAGCGGTGGAGGTGCCCTGCACTTGCACCCTGCCGCTGTCACCACTGATCTGTTGAGTTTCGGCTTTTAGTTTCCGGCCGCTTTTTCTGGTCTTTAGAAGTGGCGTCGGATAGGTCGGAGGGCTCCATTGCAAATACGCCACAGAAATGACGAAACTGTGCTGCACTCGCGCGCTGCAAAGAGTGCTGCTCTCGAATATTCTACCAAAACACGGCCGCTCAATCCGGCTACGATCGGACTAAAGCCCTATAGAGTAGCTATGCTAAGTAGCGACAAGTTCCTCTTCAAACTGCCACCTTTTCTACTAGGCTCGCGGCCGTCCGCGCATATATATATATATATATATATATATATATATATATATATATATATATATATATATATATATATATATATATATATATATATATATATATATATAGTGGCATTCTAGAAAGATAGCCTCGAAATAACGTAGCATACTTTGCCACGCTCTTCTTTAAAGCACGTGCCAACTCTTAATGAACAGCCGCCTCTATGGGTACTCTGTGAAACAAGAAAAATATTATTGAATATTTTGCTTACATGTGTCTCTATGGGCCGCGCTCCGCCACGTCCGTACCCCTAGCCGGGAATGGCCCTCACTAGTACGTAACGCAATGGTTGCAAAATACATTGCACTCGAAATGACGCTTCATACTTTCAGAATATGTTCTAGGATGAACTTGATTGTTCTTCACGACATCTCACGGTGTCGTGGGCTAAGGCTGCATTCGAAAGTAGCTGCCGTCCCAAATCATGAATTTCTTTGATGAACTGCCTGTAGGTAGCTCCTACACTCTAAAGACAGATGAGTAAAAAGGAAGTAAAATGTCTTCTGACGAACCCTCTTTTTAGGTGGTGCGTCCTTGGGACATGCCCGTAAAACATGTGATTAATCAGCCTTTTGGCCACATAGTTTACATATGGGGGAGTATGCGCCGCAAACATGGCCGCATACAGCGCCGGGTTAGGGAGCGATCCCCATTCAAGTTGCCTCGATACGATTTCTTAGACTTCGTTTACGGACTTGTGTCCCGGAGGGTAGTGGGTCTGAGCTATAGAAGGTAGGATATTGCAATTCTCAGATATTAAACCATGCGGTCCTTCGCGGTCCTCAGCGAATGAGGAAGATATTAATTCCTTGCGCGATCCGTTATTCCTCTGGCTGTACTGTGGGCAACCACGTAATCGGGGAGTAAGGAGGTGCGCACGTGCACCCTTATGAATTGCATAGGCCGTGTGCTCTGCTGGAGAAAGCGCTAAAGAAAAGAGACAGCGATGGCGGATACCCGTCCCTTGGCGGAGTAACGAATGGCTGATCCTGAAAGGAAAACTCAAGGCTGAAAGATGGAAATGGGATGACGGACGGCGGGGATCGGAGGAGAGCCGGTGGTTAAGATAAGCGAAGGGTACTAGGGGACTGTCGCCCAGCAAAGACGGGCCCGCAGCCGATCATAGTGTTGCCAGTCTCTTAACTGCCAGTGTTCAACTGCCTTGAACTTCAGTCTGTGTGCAATGTATCCAGAACACTCTGCTATCGCATAGCCCTCTTAAGATGACTTCGGCTTCCCCATAATTTAAAATCAACCGTGGTGTTCCTTCTAGGTAGTGACGACGTAGCGCACATAATTATGCGGGCTGAATGTGACTGAAACTTGCGAGCGAAAAACGCAGCCCCTAGTACGCCCACAATCTTTGCGAGGGAAAATGGCGGCAAACGTAGCAGCGTACTGCGGCGGCGCGAGTAACGAGGAGAGTTCGCGAAGACGCTTTTGGCTTGCCGGTCGGGTTGTTTCGACGTGAGTTTCGCCTGGACAGGGACACTGCACGGCGGTCGTGTCAAGTAATTGCTGATGAACTGGAAGGTTTGCGAGGGAATGCGCTGTCAGTGGAGCGGCAGGCCTTCTGTACGGGCTCCGCCTTTTCGCCACCGGCGGTTTTCAAAGCGCGTCGGGATAGCGCAATTGACCGAAGGCTAGCAAATGTGTGCGGCGGGCTGCCGAAGCCATCGTGAAGGTTGAGACGCGGAACGGGTGGGCGCGCTTTCCGGCGAGCCCCGAAGAGAAGGCGGCAGCGAAGGAGGGCTTCCATCGCCACGGCAGCATCCCCGGCGTTGTTGGGTGTGTCGATGACACTCTAATCGCCATCAAGGCGCCGCGGGGCAATGCTGCACACAGGGCAGCCTTCTGCATCCGCAAGGGCTATTACGCCTTGAGCTGCATGATAGTGAGTAGACTTCGTCCTCTGCTGTTTTTGACTGCATGTGTTCGGCTCGAGGTCCGGGCTGCGACAGCGGAAGTTTATGCCTAAACCTGCGTTGTATCTGTTTTCTTTCAAATCTGGGACTCCAACCTTCGAATCCTGGCCGTAGACCCCCGCTGCCCCGGCTCGTGCAACAACGCGTTCGTCTGGCGCTAGTCGTGGCTGCGGTGTGAGGTGGTGAGATGCATGTTGGAGGAAAATGAAAACTGATTTTAGAGCAAAGGAAATGACGCAGCAACTTTCTCACCTATCTCAGCAGACACCAGAACCACACTGTAAGGGAGGAATAAAGAAGGGAGTGAAAGAATAAAGGAAGAAAGAGTTTCCATAGTGGAGGTGTCCAGAACGAATCCGACCACCTGGGGATCTTTAAGGTGCACTGACATCGCACAGCACACGGGCCCTTTTGCGTTTCGCCACCATCCAAACGCGGTCGCCGCGGTCGGGTTCGACCTCTGGTACTCCGGCTCAGTAGACGAGTGTTTTAACCACAGAACCACCGCGGCAGGTGCCTCTTGGAGGACGGAGAGTTTCTTCAGGGTAAGCAGTAAGAAAGCCCTGTCTCGATTACATATATCGAGCTACAGTGGTCCGCATGCACTGAAGCTACCAGAATGGAGCATGCTCGTTGCACTTAGGAATATGCATTGCGATACGATACATACGCCTTGTGCGAGTTGCCCCTGTGTTGTTACTGAGTGCAGCAGAAACACAAAGGCACATAAAGCATTGTTGAAATGCATAGTATTACAGGCTTAAACAAAGCCATTTGGCATTTGTACGACACTTGTGGTGTGTTGGAAATAGCAGTGAATCATTGTCATCAATATGAGCTTGCAAAAGCATCCTTTTAGGGGTGTTTGCCTCAACATCTGTCTTGCATAGGTTTCGGATGCTCCATTACAAGCCGGAACGAGTGGCTGTCATCATGGCAGCATGTGCAGCGCTGCACAACCTCTGCTTGGAGGCCCCTACATCAGTGGACGACGAGGATGGCCCCTGCCCGAAAGACAATGACCCGCCTCACCTACCTCCGGGGAAAAGTCGTGCGTGCACATGTTATCAGCCAGCTGTGGAGAAAGCGTCTCCAGCAGCGACTGGTACGGTTGAGCAGGCTATAACGTAGGCAATGAACAAGCCGGCCAAATCTTCGCAGCCAAGGCAGTGTCCAGGCAATGCTTGTGTGTATGTCATGGTTGTTTTGGCTACAGCTAACGAAGTGGCAGCCTTTTTTTTTCCTCCTTCTTCGTGGTGTGTCTGGAAGCCTGCAGTGGCAAAGACGCAAAGGTGCACACCAGCTGCCACATCACTGACAGTGTATTTACCATACATCATAGTTCGCCACACAGCCACTTCAGTCTCCTTCTCCACTCAAAACTCGAGCCGAAACAACTCGTGTAGTAAGCCAAAAGCATCTTCATGCACCCTCCTATGCCGTTGCCCTTGTGGACCCACCTGCCCCTCCACTGCCGTCATCTTGCAGCCTGCCTGTGCTGTGTGGAGAGCCACCTGTCCTCGCTGTTTGCATGACAAAGCACGTGAATAAATAGTGTAATGTTGAAGCAAAGCAGGCAATGTTTGATCAAATCAGAAAGTACCACTGAAAGTTTATTTAGTGCACACCACTAATTGTTTTACTGCATACTGCACCATTTCACACAGGTGGTCACATGAGCACAGGCATAAGCAAACCATATTGCATGCCATAACATCGACAATAATTCCATACGTCTTGTCAAGTGCAACAGAAATTGTCATGCAGACATGATAAAAAAAGATTGCAAGACTACAAGCTCGACTGGTAATTATCACAGCTTCTGCACAGCTTGTGCAGGCAATAAGCCCACTTTTGCAGTAAGTGCACAAACCTAGTACACAAGCAGAGCAATGTTCAGTAAGCACTACATAATAGATTTTACAAGACTACAAAACCTTTAACATGTATAAAAGCATTGATATAGATGATGTAGCCAAATCTTTGTTATTTATGCAGACGACACGACATTACTATTTTCTGCCCCTTTGCCCAATCAACTAGTTAACCAGGCAAACAGAGCCCTTGTAAGTATTGAAGAATGGTAGGCTTGTGCGAATATTTGTACGATTCGAACATCGAAGCGAATAATGTGGTATTAGATTCGGGCTTCGAATCGAATAGCAGTGTTCGGAAATCTCGAATATTTTCGAAGTGTTTCGAAGTTTGAGTCTTTAGGAACAGTGCCCTTATATAGGGCTATGACAGAGTTGTAATTGTTAAATATACTGAAAGTGGCGATCAGCGACATGTAGAATCGCGCCAATGAGTGCTTGAAGCTAGACTTTTACCCTGTGATCCTTAATCAACCTTGAGGAGCCGTGTGCTTTATAGAATATTAGTCCCTCGTGGTAGCACTGGACTAATGTCATAAGATATAGACTGCAAGTTCAGGAAATGTAACCGAAATTAGTCGTCAGTGCATCTTCTATGCAAACAACATGTGAAGTTCATGGCGGCACCATTGCACTGCGTCACTGCGATCAGGTAGATTGGGCTCCTAGAGCACACTTGCCCTAAATTAGAAAATCGACTCCGAATTGTCATTTCGCAGGGTTCGCGACTATTCCGGAATCACAGAAACTCGTAAATCAGCTCAAATATATGCACAACATTCATAAGCACTCCGTAGAGGATGCGGCAACGCAAAGCGAAGACCACCCAGAAAACTCCCTGGCCGCGGCCATGGATTGGATTGGATTGGCCATATTGGTGATTTTTTCTGGCTGCTTTTTAGACGGTTTGGCGTTGTGGCTATTATTGGGCTATACGCTCCCAGAAAACCTGATTGGTAAACGAAACGTGTTTCAAGGAGTGCTCTACGTTTGCTTTGCTGTTGATGCAGTTTTTTTTAAGCAAAAGCTTCACTATGCTTTGTTTTCAAGAGGGCAGCGTCACTGATCTCCACTAGGTGGCTAAATGCCGCATTCCTGCTTTCTGAAGTGGGCGCAAGTAATGTGGCCAGAGTACCCTAGCGCAAGTGAAGCCATCGGAAGTTCAGTGGCATGTCCTGGAAGTTCGGCATCTGCAGTGTATTTCAATGTAAAAAGTCTGGTCTTTCGGCCTTCCATTCTCAGTTTTTCGCGTTGTTTTCGTGTAACGTCTACTGTAATATCAAAGGAATAAGCAAGCTCAACACAAGAAATGTGTGCATTGTTTGGGGAACCCTGTAATTTTAGAGAAACTGAAAAAAACAGGCATGCCACTCCGCACCATCTGGCAACACTGCATGGTTGTCGCTGTGGGAACCAACGTTACTAGATTCTTTCCAGTTCTCAAACTGTGGAGCCCGCCTGACGCCTTTCAGTGGTGCGCCGCGTGGAGGCGCGCGCGACGGCGTTTGCCTGGCAAGGCGTCGAACTGGCCGCCCCCGCCGGTGTGGGCTGCGAGCGGCAGTGTGTCCGTTTGGCAACGTTTGCGCTCGTATCCGCAGATGCGTAGTGTTTGTGCACCGTGCTTGCAACCGCATGAATCATGCCGCACTGTTTCGTGCCAGGTTGTAAAAGCGGTTACGATTCTGTGCGATCTGCGGGAGAGAAGAGACATTTTTTCAGACCGCCCCGCGACGCTGAACGCCTTCAACTATGGGAGCGCACAGTACCAAGGCTGGACAAAAAGCTTTCAGGCTCGTGTTCCGTTTGTGATCATCACTTCCAGGATGACGACATTTTGAAGGTCTTCGAGCACAACATTTCCGGTGAAGTGGTCGCGATACCGTGCGACAAATGGGCGCTGAAAGACAACGCCGTGCCTCGCGTGTTCCCGAATTGCCCGAAGTATCTTTCTAAACCGACACGGAAATGTAAAGCACCTTCTCGCAGACTCTCTCCTGCAAAAAGCAAATGCCGAAAAGAACAAGGTGAGCGTACGAGTGCAGCATTCGGAGATAGCTACGACGAAACAGAAAACGGCCTGTCGCTGGATGGTACTGAATTTTTGTTTGACATGCTGGCTCGGTTAGCCAAAGGGGGACAAAAACTTGAAGGTTGGTCTCTTGATGTTGCCGAACAAACGGCTCTATTGTACAAGCTCAGCATAAGAAACAATATTCCCCGTGTGGAAACGTCCGTGGCGCTGTCGGAAAACCTCGATTTGACCGTGTGTGCAAATGGTCGACTCGTGCCACGTAGTGTCTACGCCGGGAAGCAGGGCATTGAGTTGAAGTCATTTGATGACTTGAAGTGTTTGATACAGTATCTGAAAAAGCTGAGGCTGTGCCAGGGATGCCCTGCTAAAAAGTACCCCAAAATCACATCATCAGTGGTGTCAACAAAACAAGGTGAAACGTGGAGGCGCAACACATGCACTATATTGAGCCTTAATGCTACATGTGCTCAATGCCGGACCTTGGACAAGCTTTTTTTGCAACTGATTTGCAACGGCAAAGCAGCAAAAGGACTGCAAGAAAAAGCAGAGGGCCTGCTTGAAGTCGGTGCGACGCAAAGCAATTCGTGCAACCTCAAGGCGAGAAAAAATGAAAGAAGAGCTTGTTTTGATGAAGCGGAAGCTTAGCGCTATCCCGGAGGAGACAATTGACAGCACCCTTGGCGTTCTTCCAGCCAGACAGCAGTTAGCCTTCAAGACAGCTTTCATGGCAGCGTACAGCAAAGTCAAGAAATGGGAGGCGGTATGATGCCGAGTGGCTGATGACATGTTTGCTACTGCACATCTCAAGTCCAAAAGCCTACACTTTAATTGCTGACATGCAGCTGTTACCGCTGCCATCAAAGGCTCGCCTTCGCCAAATAATAAAGGGAATTCCATGCAAATATGGTTTCAACCAAGTTGCACTGAACAGCATCAAAGGCCATTTCTGTGATAAAAGCCATCTAAGACGGCTAGGAGTATTGCTCCTCGATGAGGTAAAGTTAAAGCAGGGTATCTCCTTCAATAAAACCTCATGCAAGATGGATGGATTCGTGGACTATGGCGACGTTACAGCACCAAACGCAAATCAACTTGCCGACCACGCATTGGTACTGATGCTCGTGCCTCTGTTTGAAGACTGGGTGCAACCAATCGCAAGCTTTGCGACAAAAGGAGCAGCACCCGGAAAAGTTCTTGCAGAACTCGTAATGAGTGCTATCCTGGAACTTCACAAGAACAATGCGTCAGTCCTGGCCGTGATCAGTGACGGGGCTGGTAACAACAAATCTATGTGGACCCAGTTTGGAGTGTCAGGCAAAATGGATGCACCTCACCACTTTATTGAGCATCCATGGGAGCCATCACAAAACATCTACTTCGTATGCGATGTGCCACATATCGTCAAGTGTATCCGAAATCACCTGAGGAAGCACACCTACGCAATGGTAAAGAAAAAAGCATGAGCAAATGTTCAGTGCAGTTTAACAGTTGGATTTTGTTTCTTCCAGGCAGGTGACCTTCGCATCAATTTCCGGCATTATGTGACCCTGTATGAAGCAGAGAAAAATAAGCATGTGCGAGTTGTGCCAATACTGAACGAAGCACATGTTGCCCCTGATAACCTGCGCAAAATGAGCGTCAGACTAGCTACACAGGTAGATCTTGTTTTTGTAAAAGCATGCTGTTTTTATTTTCTGTCCTCATATGTGAAAAATGCAATTCTTTTTTTCTGCAGCTCTTTAGCCGTGGGACGGCTATTGGAATACGCGTGTACAGGGAAGCAAAAGCCGCTGGCTTAGAAGATTCAGAAGGCACTGAGGCCTTCACAAGAATGCTGAACGGCGTATTTGATGCGCTCAACATCAACCTTCCATCTAGGGGAATCAGGGGCCATTCCAAAGAGATAGAGGCAAGCAGCTCAGCTGCACTTCCTGGAGCCTAGGCTTATACTATTACATACGCCTTTGCGTGTCCGCATGGTTTGATTATTCACAATTTTTTTCAGATCATGAAGCAGTTACTGGAAGTCTTGAACGTGACTGAGCGAAATGCAGTTGAGAAGGGCACAAGGCTCTTTGCCTCTCAGCTGACAACGGAGTCCCTACGTGTCACATTGATGTCGACGCTAGATATTATCAATTATCTCTTCGACAAGGGCGCATATTACGTACTCACCGCCAAGCTTAACCAGGACCCGTTGGAGGTAACATGAATTTTTTCACTTTTAGTTTGGACTTTAGAGACATTATGCACTTTTACTCAAATGCTTGTGATTTCTCTTTCAGCGGCATTTTGGCCTCGCTCGTTCATTTGGAGGTGATGAGTCGCACCCTACCGTCATGAACTTCTCGCAGATATTTCGCCTGCTGAGCCTGTACATGCCCATCAAGACAGCACTACGTGGAAGTGTTCAAGGCGAACCGAATGCTGTACTTGTCAGTGTAGAAGAAATATTGAAGACTGCTGCAGAGACTCATCGATCAAACAAAGCTAGCTTGCGCAATGAGATTGAGGCTAGGCTGTTGGAAATGACAACGTTTCCATGTGTTACCCCTGACCAAATGAGCGATGAGCACAGCTACTTCAGAGGTTCACCAGATGACAGTGTTGTTTATTACTTATCTGGGTATATTGTACACAAAGTAAGCAAGCGCACAGAGTGCCAGTTGTGCCTGCATGACATTAGCTCAGCAGCTCCTGTCGTCTGTTCCGACGCGTACTTGACCAGGTATCGGAGCTTTAAGGAAGGTAGCCTGAGGCACCCCAGCATCAAGATGCTACACTTCGTGAGGGTTGTAAATGAATCAGTGTCACTTTCTCTTAATGAGGAAGGTCTCTGCGGGGACCTGTTTTGGAAGGTCCTGGACGAGCTGGATGAGTGCTACCTAACGCGGCTGGGTTGTGATCAGCACAAGCCCACGTTCAGGTGCCAAGTGCTATATTTTTCATTGTCACGCGGATGCATTTCTATGCCAGGGATGTCAACCGGCGCCTTCAAACCCGCGAGAAAGTCGCCATCGCCAGCAAAAAAGCTCGTCTATTGTGAAGCAATGCTTAACAGTTTCATTGTGGGTGCGTCCTTTGTGCCTGGCAATAAATGCTTTTCATGCTACTGAGAAAAGGCAAGTTTCATTGCTTTGCTTATTTTTCATTTTGAGTAGTATATGCATGCAAACAACGGCAGTGAATGAGTTTCGGGGCAGCATCGCTCCTGGTGCTTTCTCCTGTTCATTCCGTCAGTTATAGCCTCGCCCCAATGTTCGAAGAGGTCCCTAATTACTGCAAAAATCTGAGGAGCAGTGCATGACAATTTCAACGCAAAGAATGCCATCTATAATACACAAACCGGCAGCGCAGGGCACCGGGCTAACCGTGGCCGCCGCGCCATCTGGCGACCGGAAACGAAAATGGGCCACACATCGACGGCCGCCGCGGTGGGGAGTTTGACAACTGAAGGGATCTAGTAATGTTGGTGGGAACGTTGAGTGTCAGTTCTGCTGCGCGTGAGCGTGGTTAGTCAGTTCTGTCGCATTAATTCTGCCGATTTTTTTAAACAGGTGCGAGTACGATGAAACCATGGATGAGCTGCCTCCTAAGATATGCCGGAGCGCGATCTGGGGTTTTTTTAGCGTGGACCGAAAGACTCGAAGTGTTGCACGTGCAAGATGAAACTGAAGACGCCGAGCGGCACTACCACAACTCTGATAAATCACTTGAACCATCATCCACAATTCAAGCGGTTTGAAAAGATGCGCAGTGCCCAGAGTGGCAAAAAGGCAAGAGATATGAACAAGCTTGAAGCAAGTGTTCTGGTACCTGGACCTTTCAGGGCATTGCTCAAAAGTAACAGCGCTCGAGCCAGGTTGCTAACAAAGAAAAAGGCATTGTTCCTTGCTACCGGCCTTCATCCATACTCAGTTGTAGAAGAGCTAGGGTTCGTAGCAATAATGCAAGCTGCTGCTCCCGAGTACCAGCTACCGTCCAGGACTACGTTTTCCCGGAGTGTTGTGCCGGAACTATACTCTAAGGAAGTGGAGCGAATAAAAGGAGAACTTCGGCACCATTTTCAGAATGGAGTTCAGTGTTATTTGTTGACAACGGACAGCTGGATGTCAAGGGCAGGAGACAGCTATATTTCATTGACGTGCCACATGCTGAATGCCAACTTCGAACCTCACAATTTCAACCTTTCCTGCAAGCACATGCCTCAAGGCCACACAGCTGAAAACTTGAAAAATGCTCTGCTAGAGCTTGCTGCTGAATGGGATCTACCGCAGGACATTCCGGTTTATACTGTAACTGACAATGGGCGGAATTTTGTTTCTGCGGTGACGCGGACACCGTGGCATGGACTTCAATGCTTTGGACATACACTGCAGTTGTGCATCAATGACGCTAAGAAGCAAACGCCCCATTCGAGGTGCTTTGCACCAAGGCACGAACAATAGTCGGACATTACAAGAGGAGTGCTGTTGCAAGAACACGCCTCAAGGATGTGCAAGCCAGCATGGGAATAGAGCCCCTGGAGGTCATTCAAGACGTTCCCACACGGTGGAACAGCGAGTATGAGATGATGGTAAGGCTCCTGAAGCTGCGCCCGGCAATTTCCTTGGACTTGTCGGAACAAGACACGATTGATAATTTGTCGTCAACCGAGTAGCGCCTAATGGCTGCAGTAACATCAGTGTTGAAATGTGTAGAGGAAGCTACTAGGGAGAGCTGCTCAGAGGAGCACCCGACCCTCTCACAAGTTGTGCCACTAATACATTGCATGCAACTCCTGTTGGCATAGAAGCAGCATGGCGGTGGCGAAGATTCCATATTTGCGGGAAACCTGCTCCAGAACATGAAGTCCCGCTTTGTGGATATAAAAATGCAAATCCCATATGCTTTGAGCACAGTGTTAGATCCTCGATTCAAGTCAGTGTGCTACAGTCATGCTAGTGAGGCACAGTGGCTGAAGAGTCAGGTTTGTTCGGCATTGGAGAAAAGTCTTCCACTGAAAGCAGACATGGATTCCCGCATTACTGCGTCTACACCAACTACCGACAGTGATGTGTGGAGCGTTTTTGGAGCTTTGGCCTCGACCAGCACTGTGAGCACTGCATCAAGACGGCCACTGCTAGAGTTAGAGGACTGCCTGCACTCACCGCTGAGGCCTAGAGCAGAAAACCCCTACCTCTGGTGGAGGACCAGTGGCAAGGACACCTTTCCACAGTTGGCAAAGGTTGCTCAATTATACACTGGGATACCAGCAACACAGGTGTCCAGTTAAAGGCTATTTTCAGCGTCTGGAAATGTTATCACGAGAAGGAGGGAGCTCCTGCTTCCTGAACATGTGGAGCAGTTGGTGTTTCTGCACAGCAACATGCTGTGAGCATCTCGGCCAGAGAGCATGCAGAAGTGCCAATAAATATTCTAGACTATTCTAGATCCTTGTACTAGTTGTGCTTTTCTTTCATTCAGTTACCTTGTGAATTCTAGAAACTACGACCTCCAGTGCAAATATTTTTTTCACAGCTGTGTTTGCATTCGCAAACCATTCGCTTTGCTTCGAAAATATTCGTTTCGATTCGAAAATATTCGAACAGAATGACTATTCGCTTCATATTCGCTTCGAACTTGAAATTCACTATTCGCACATACCTAAAGAATGGTCTGAATGAAAAAAGTTCAATATATATGCTAATAAAACAAAAGCTATTTCCTTTCATCCAAAAAATAGGAACATATTCATCGATGAAGATATCTGCCATATTAATATACAGAAGTTGTAAGCTCATTTAAAATACTTGGTGTCGTCTGCACGGAACAGATGTCATGTGATGCTCAAGTGGATCACGTTATACAGAAGTTGTCATGACTCATTAGCTTGACTAATATAAACAAACATACCTTCCCTGCCAAGCTTAACACTCTGTTACACCAAGCATTGTTCTACTCGCACATAAAATATTGTCACTTTGCCAGGGGAACGACAACCCTAAGTAACATGCATAAAATATATGGAGTGCAGAAAAAAATGCTAAGAAATATTTCCAACGCTCCTTATGACCATCCGTCTCTTCCGCCCTTTCAGAAACATAACATAATGGCCATATATGATATGTACGCTTACTGCTTAGCTTTAGCCTATAAGAAGGAAATTAAAAACAATGTTGATTTCTTGAATGAACTGGCTTCCTTACAGAGAAAAGTTGCACATTATCCTGCCAGCACCGCCACATATATGGAATAAAGTGTTATGTTGCACAATTTATGACAAACAGCTGATATGGTATCACCTTCAAAACTTGAATTTATTAAGAAAACATAGCCTTCATCTCCAGCAAGCAATGAAAGCTGATATCAGATTAGTTTTATTGGTGGCTGAACCTGTTTCCTGATATTTTCTAGATATGTTCTAGTAGGAAATGTTTTTGTTCATTTTATTTGCTGTCATTGTGATTCTTCATTCATTTCTCTTCACCTAAAACCTGCATTTTGTAATCTAAAAAGTGGCATTTGTATTGTTGCATTTCCTTATTTTCAGAGTGCAAAAGTGCGACATGGGGGTGTTCAAAGCTTTGAACTTTCACTTTGTCTCACTATTTTGCAGCTAGTGGGAACAAAATGGGTCTTTTTGTTTGTTTATCTTTTTTTTCTTCCATAAATGGTGGCCACTTTTTTTGAAGAACCAAATTTCTGCGCATGTTTCGTGCAAATGTCCTCACTTTTGTTTGTGAATCTCGAGCTGACAATCTATGATTATAACGGGTTGTCGAGTGAACTTTTATTTTCTGCACATGGTACACTGTTCTGCTGGTGCCTCTTTCTCACTTTTTTATTATTGTTGGGGGGGGGGGCACGCCAAGCCAAGTGCCAAGTTTTTCTCCCTAGCTCCCCCATCACTATGATGGAAAGTAAAAATAAAATATTACTATTACATTACAAATGGCCATTATCACTGCATATGATGAACAGTGCAGCAGTTTCGATGCAAATGGTGCATCATAAAGCGTATCGCACTTAATGCAAGTCGCATTGCTCGCAATGAATGCAGCATTAGCAATGAGTCCTCATACATATATAGAGACGTGTAAACATCACAGTTACATCAGTTAGGTGGTATGCGTGTAGAGGTTTTTCATGAACAGCAGAACATGGAGCACAGTCATGCCGAGACGTACAAAACATGCAGCTTGTTACAATGCAGGCAATACTGCATGAAAAGTCCCGTAGCAGCAACTCAATCGTTAGGCCATTAACACTTCTGCATCTTGCAGAAGTAAAACAGTACCATCAGAAAAAAGCAGATACAGACTTACTAGATATCATATATCAGCGTCTTGCAAAATTTAAAAAGGCACCATTACAATTATGCAAAAACAACTTGACTGGAGAATATCACATGCCTTCTGCATCACACACTGACTAGAGAATATCACACAACTTCTGCATCTTGCAGAAGGTAAAGAGGCACCACTGAAAAAATACACAGAGGCCGACTAGATATTGTCAAAGACCTTCTGCTTCTTGCAGAAGGTAAAAAGACACCATAAGAAAAAAACCACGCATTCTGCGTCTTGCAAAAGGCTGTAAAAAAAGTGCCAGCAAACAAGATTTAAAAACAATAAAAAAAACATAAGTTGATGGCGGCTGTAGCTGGTTTTGCAGCTGCACCACCATGAAAGAGATGGACAGTACGAGCTGCTCGTGCAGGCTCGCCGATTCCCTTCTGGCGTCCCGCACTGTTGTTGCAAGGTCTGACATAGTGGCTGTTAGCTGCCTTCTGTCTGCAGCAGCCTGGTTGAGGTGCTGCACATACTAGAAAGTTCAATAGCAAATCTTTGCTCCCAATACATTCAATGCTCATTTCACTTTCATGTTATAGATGACCTACTGAAATATACTGGGCCACATCCCACAACAGACGGCCATAGTGAGGTTAAGCACAGGTTTGGAACGGTGGACGTAGGAACATTATGTTGCATGCAGCTGCTTCTGTTGCACAAGATGTGGTGCATCCTGTCAGCCCATACCTCCAGGAGACATGTCTGAAAATTCGGCATCCTGCCCGTTGTGTGCTTTAGCGATGTCTGCTGTGCATCTTGTCTCCTTAAGCAGCTCGTCCACCTCCTCGTCCTGCTACTTCCTCCACCGCAATGGACGGCCTGGAACTGCCTGCCGATGAGGGTGGTGCAGTGGGCTGCTGCTGGTGGGTGCCTGTCAGAGCGCAAACAGACTGAATGTACACTTGTCATACGACACAGCACGATGTGCAATAAGCAAACTGTTTGCTGCAACGTCTAAGGGGAGCAGCAGTACATAAAAGCAGTTGCAGTCAGTCATATGACAAATGCAGCATTGTTTCAGTGAACTCAAAGTGCACGTCAGCGTTGTCACAGCTCCTGCTGTAAGAGGGAAAAAGCTTGCACAACGTGTCAATATGCCGGATCTGAAGGAAACTTTTTGTGGACATAGTAAAACAACTGTGGCTCTATGGCACTCCTGCAAATGCTATTTATTAGAAGCACTTTGAAAAGAGGGTAATGTGGAGCCTGCATACTGGCAGGTCAACGCACTGGCAGTGTCAGCACGCTGCCGATGCTGCTGCAGCTCCTCCACCAGCAGTACAGCAGATGTCTCCCCCGTCTCCTCCAGCCAGGATGTTTCACTGGCGTCGTCTACATGAAATCATTACACAAGACAGAAGTGCATAGTAAACAGTTTCAGCAAAATGTGACATGTGTACGACTAAAATGTGTGGTCAGTTGGCACTGTGGCTGAAGGCGAAAAATCACTACCAGAAAAGGAAGGTAAAGAAGCTGAGGCTGCATTTGCAATCTCCAGTTTACGCACTACTACACCTTCCAAAATTAGCAAAACTGCAGATGAGGTCATCAGCAGTGTACACAAGCTGTAAGACATACACATAAAATGGTCTGAAATACAGTTTACCTACCAACTGCAGACTGGCCTCCCTCTGCAGGCTGCTTGTCCCTGGCTCGCTGCCCACTGAAACTCTGACGGGAAGAGAGGTGTGCTGGGCTGCTCCTGCAAGAAGGCACAGTGCTTCACGTTCAAACATGAATGTCTTGAAGTTCATCACAGGGTTGCATTGCTTACAGCACATGGCACTGAGATTCGGTCAAGAATCCTTCATCACCACCAAGCTGCAAACTTTGCAACTGTCTGTAACGTCACAGCAGTTGACTAACGATCGTGGTCAAACCTGCTGGAGATGGGGGGAGGGGCTACAACCTGCTCAAAATAAGATCCCGCGACGCCCGTGACGCTCACTGGCCCGATAAGCTGAATGGCTTGGCCACCCACAGCCGGCAGTCTGCCGCCACCGGCGCCACTGCGACAGGACCGTTCACGCGGTCCTCCACAGAACAATGTTGACAGGCTTACCTCTGGCCAGCTTGCAGGCGCGCCAACTCCGCTCGCCGCGGGCAAGCCACTACTGATGGACTGCTGACAGCTCCACGAGCAAAGCCCAGTTGCGGTGACCTCTTCGATGGAGGCAATTACCGGGCAGAGGTAACCCCTATTTTCCTCCCCCGTCCAGTACCTAACAATAATCTCTCTCTCTCTCTACATACACACACACACACATATATATATATATATATATATATATATATATATATATATATATATATATATATATATATATATATATATATATATATATATATATATATATATATATATATATATATATATATATTATTTTACGGCGGGGCGGCTGACGATAGCTGGTGAGCAGCTGGCTTTGCTTTTTCGCATGTGCCCTCGCACGCTCTGCGTTGCAGTTTTTGTTATCGCAGGAACCCGAAATTGCGAGCTAGGCTGCCTCATTTCGCGCGCCTTGCGAGTTTGGTCCGAAGGCTGCAGTCTAAAAAAATAAATGTTATGAGCATTGATTGTGGTGCGCTGCGTGAAATTCTCGCATATATGAGCGAACTAGTAAGGGCACCAAACTGCTCAATACATTTATTTTGTTGGATCAGCGGTTCTCGCACCAAACTCACAAGGTACGCGAGCTGCAGATGCTTAGCGCGTTATTTCGGGTTCCCCCGATAAGAAAACTGCAACGCGTTGCCTGTGCGTGCGTGGCCGTCTCAGCGAGCAAAACGCAGACAAACGACCCCCTAACGGATGTGCCTATGATTGTGCTGTCTACGCGGCGATCGGGCACAGGCGAAAAAGCGAAGCTGCGCACCAGCTATCGCTAGGCGCCGTGAACGTGCAGACAGCACTATCTCGCACCCGATGACTATCATTTCGCGGCACTGGCTCCAGTGCAAGACACGGTTTCCGTCTTTCGTGTTAAGTCTTGTGGGCTCCTGTACATGCCACGAATGGCGCCAATGTTCAGCCGACATGACTGCCAGGCCCTTTGTATTTAAGGCGGCGGCAATCTCCTCCTAAAGCTCCTGCCTGCGAGCCGCCGTGTACTCAGGCGAGAGCTCTGACGAGGCCCGTGCCAAGGGCGGATGCTCTTCGATATTCGGTGAGCAACCGCTCTATCCGTCGCCTCTTTGGTGGTGTTGCCATTTCAAATGATAACAGTATTTCATCTCCCGATTCCCTAGGCGATTTCTCGGTATCGGCCAAGGAAATTTGTTCTTTAGAAAGGGAATAAATATTCGGGAATCTACAACACTGTTCATTCACTTGCACATACGTGCGCTGCATTAGAACAACTAGTAGAGTTATGAAAGAGCAAGGACGAGCGATATGGTTTAAACTGTGCACCTGAAAGTTTCCCTCGCCCTCATTCTTTCCCACGGCCGAATTCGCTCAGTTTTCTTATCGATAGGGAGCGACCACGGACAGCAAACTTACCTCAACAAGTCGTCTTCGTCGAATTTCGTGCCAAGAGCTCCTTTCTAGCTGATTCTTGCGCACCTACAGTCTTCACTGCATTCAATCAGATTTTTCTACGCTTAAGACATCGGCACAACACTTTGATTTTAGTCGACACGAAAAAAAGGAGAAACTTGTCGTGGAATCAGCTGTTTTCTTGCATGTCGCCATGCTCTCGCTTTACCACTACCTGCGCGCCCTGATGGCAACAAAATGCACCCTACAGCAAATTTAATTGCAAAACTGAGAGCGCCTCTCATTTTCCTTCCCGTTTTTAAGTTATCAACACGCTTTTTTTAGCAAGATACAACGTTATTGTTTTAATTCATTGCGACGCTGTTTTTTTTTTTTAAGATGACATGTTCACGCCGCTGTCAGCGCACCTTCGCAGCAACAAAAGTTCATGCAAGTGCGAATTTAATTTCAAAACTGAGAATGCTTATTTTTTTCCATTAGTATTTTTGAGTTCGAAACAGTTTTTTGACAAAATAAAAGATTGCTAATTTTATTCGGGACAGCTTCACAACAAAACGTTACCTAATGGCCCCTTGTACAAATAAATGCTTCCGTGGTGGAGCCTTGCTGGTGTCTGATTGATTAGCTGATCCGTCAGAAGTGCTGTCAAACAGTTTAGAGATTTTGACGTCACGCTTACAAGCTTGCGGTATGTAATATGGCCCCAGAAAACTGTAAAATTGGTTTTAGGGGAAAGCAAATGGCGCAGTATCTGTCTCACACATCGGCGGACGCCTGAACCGAGCCGTAAGGGATGAGATAAAGGAGGTACTAAGAGTAGAAAGGAAGAAAGCGGTGCCGTAGTGCAGGGCTCCCGAATAATTTCGACCACCTGGGGACCTTTAATGTGCACTGACATCACACAGCACACGGGCGGATTTGCGTTTCGCCTACACCAAAACACGGCCGTCGCGGTCTGGTTCGAACCAGTGTACTCCGAATATGGAACAGCTGTTTTTCTTTTTCTGGCTGTCATGTTCACGATGAATGACTTTGTGGATGAATTGATAAGGCTGAATCCCTCAAGTTGGGCAGCAGCTCACGCCACCTAGCCAACGCTTTTCCGCTGTCAGCGCATACCCGCACGGGAGCAGAAGTGACTGAATAGCAAACTTAAATGCAAAACTGAGGGTACTGCTTGTTTTGCGGGGCGTTGCTGAGTTTTAAATACAGTTTCTAAACAAAATAAAGCATCACTCATTTTATACACTGCGTCTATACTGCAAAACGTTAGCCTAAGGTCCCTTGTCGTGCAAATAAATGCTAACGGCGCGGAGCCACCGCAGAGTTGCTGCTATTTGGCTGATTCCACTGTCAGAATCTAGTGTTGTCTTTTTACCGCGACAGTGTCAAGGAGCTCGTTTCGCAGAAAAGCAGCTGTCGTCGGCGGCGTTGGCCGTGAGCGAAAAATGACTCATCTCAGTGGACACCTGAACCGCGTGGTACGGGTGCCAGCGAGAATTGTGAGACAGGGGTCATTTCCTTTCCTTAAAACCCCTTTTCATTTCAATTTCTTTCCCTTACAGCCCCGTTCGGGCATCCACCGAAATATGTGAGACAGGCGTCATTTCATTAAATTGCCCAACGGGGAACGCGTCGCGCCGAACGGCCAAAGGCGATCCGTGCACTCCTTGGGAACGCTGCAACATGCTTTCGCGTCTCACTCTTAAAGACGAAGCTTAAGTGTCCTCCAAATTTTTGACGTGAAGCTCTCAAAACTTAGTTATATTGAGAGCGCTCCGTAATTCGGCCCCTGTCATGTTAGAAGTCGAGATGGCAATTCTCCTTGTTTGTATTCTTTAATTGTTGCCGCGCAAAATTATCACCACCATAGCGCTAACGACCCTCGAATATTTAAAACGCTTAGAGTCTTCCGGTTTACGGAGCACGATTGTTGGTAGTGCAGAGCACGAAGCGCAGAAGGACGTACGACACATTAGAGACTAGCAGCGCACGCATACAAGGCGTTTCGTAGTTCGCATGTGTATTCTTCTCTTATGTGTGCTCAATGCGTTCTTGTGCCTTACTGATCTCATGCAACCCTAGCAATCCCACCAAGGAACCTTTGTTAATAGTTGCAGACTTCCTGCATTAGAAAGGAGATTGTTCAGGGTAGTGGGTGAGTCACACGAGGTTCCATAGCGCAAAAGCTGGGACACGACAGAACACGAGCGCATTAAAGACATCCCCTTGATATTCTGTTTAGCTTATGAGTTAACTTTATGGGGCTTTAACGTCCCGAAGCGACTCAGGCTATGAGGGATGCCATATTAAAGGCTTCAGGAAATTTCGACCACCTCGGGTTCTTTAACGTGCACTCACATCGCACAGTACACGGGCCTCTAGAATTCGACCGCCACGGGCGGTATCGAACCCGCCTCTTTCGGGTCTGCAGCCGAGCGGAATAAACCACCGTGCAACGGCGGCGGCTTGCCCATGACATTCAGAGACACTTGTTTCTGGACAAATCCTGTATTTCTTCGAAAAACAGTGCTCCAGTAATTATCAGCAACAAATCGAAGAAAAAATCCGCATCAGTAAAATTATGTAACGAAATCAAGCGAAAATTGGAGAAATTCTGATAACGTTTACATGACTAGACAGTAAATATGAAATGGTCTATCATCCGGAAGCACATGCAACGTCGAATGATTGCGCCCGACGCCACGTCCACGAGGCCTACCATGGGTGCTGGTCTTCACGCATCCGCATATATGTTATTGAGCAGCAGGTGGCCGGTCATCTTCAGCTTCAAGTACATAATACCGCCAGAGGGTCGGCTGGGCGCAGAAGCCGCCCTGAGCTCGAACGCCAGCGCTTGCCTCATCTTCTGAAGACGATGAAGTGCGGCCCATCAGTGGCGTTCGAGCTCCTTCGCCTGTGCGGCTTCCTGCAGCCAACCCGAAAGCGCCTCCGACGCCATGCTAGCCGTCGAATACGCCGGCCGTATACCACAGGACACGCGGCACGACGAAACCCAGCTTGGAAGAGAACCAGCTTGGAAGAGACCCAGCTTGGAAGAGAACCAGGCGGAGGTCGACGAGGTGTTCCGCTTCTTCGGAGGCCTGGAGGCGACCACGGGCACCAGATTCTTCGACAGCGGTGTCTCTCACAAGACGGCGGACTCGAGCAGCAGCGTGTCCGGCAGCCAGAAGCACGAGGCGGCTACCTTCGATGCGTTGGCGGTGCGGACGGCGCGGACGCAGGCGACGACCACGGCGTGCGAGGCGGCGGCTGGGGCTATGACCGACCCGCTTGCCACGTTGACCAGCGCGGCCATTGTCAGGTGCAGTCACCTCGCGCCGATGGAGAATGGCGAGGAGGTTGGTCTGCGCAAGACAGAAACGGCGTTTAGACGACTGGGCGGAGAGCACAACGTATTCTATTATGTCGATGAGACGAACGCAAGCCACGACCGCGCGAAGAGTGCACGTAGAACGTACCTTAACATCTGGCCGCTCACTTTTTGGCTGCCAGGCTTGAAGCTTGAAGGAGTGGTTCCACTGTGGCTGTTGCAACTCCAAGCTGTAGGCGTGATGCGGCTTCATAGGGGAAGGGCAGACAGCAAGAGCTCCCAGAAGAACGCTGGCGCTCCGCGCTCGGGTACCACCGTGGGCTCGTGCGTCAAGAACGACTCCGCGGCTGTGGCAAGGGCCGGCGTTGTCTCCGAGCGCTGCCGGTGGCTCCAGTAATAGTTCAGCAGAGCGCTGGAACATCGTCGAGTTGCACCGAGATGAGGACAGCGAGGCCTACGTTCGCCGGTGTTTTCTTGCAGTGCAGCAGCAGTGACGTGGCTCTTGGGGCTCGAAAACGGACTGCGTTCAACGAAAGATGTTCGACGCGTGACTAGCGCTGAGCGTGATTCGATGGCAGGTACGCCGCGTGACACGTGCGGTGGCTACACCTGATTGGTGAAAACGTCGGAAGCGGATGTGGTGGTTCGTATGCAACGAAAAGAGTCGAAGAAACCGGATGGTGACGTCAAACCAAAGAGCCGGGGGCGGGGAGGAAAGCGCCGTTTTTTTGATGGGAATAAAGATTGTTTCAATCAATCAGGAAAAATTTAGAGCAGAGGCCGTCATGCATGCAGGAAGGAAAGCTCAGGAGAGGCCCTCGCTGTCCAGCTGCATGCCAAAAAGTTTTTCACGTGTTTTGGCAAGGACTACTGGGAGTCTTTAGCCGACGGCGAGGCAGCCAAGAGTAACGCTGCACGCCGCGGCGTCGTGTGAGATAATAGGACCATTTTTTTACCTACACTGGCTACACTAGTGTAGCTAATGTAGCATTGTATCACTTTTTTTTTGCCAGTGTAGAAAAAGTGTTGCTCCGCCCATCTCCACGGACGCATTTGTTTTATGCGTAGTGCAGCAAGAGGACTACACTTTCTACACCGCTTTTTTGGAGGTGTAGGCTAGTAGACGAAAAAAGAAGGAGCGCGTTTCAAACGAAAAATAATAATTATTATAAAAATTGGAAAATTGGTTTTTGGTAAAATAAAATGGCGCAATATGTGTTTCACATATCAGCGGACACCTGAACCGCGCAGTAAGAGAAGGGATAAAGGAGGGAGTGAAAGAAGGAAGTAATAGGTGCCGTAGTGAAGGGCTCCGGGATAATTTCGATCACGTGGGGATCTTTAATGTGCAACAAAATTTTCTGACTAAATGCCGCAAGCGGTTGCTGCGCAGCCTCGCAAGTCTGGGATGATCGTCCGCCTGGTCGACTGCAGCTTTATGGCGGTGCACCCACGATTCGAAGACAGTGGCAACCTCACCTTCTACGAATATAAAAATTGCTTACAGGACTGAAAGTGAGGATTTTAGTGCGCTCAACGCTACTTCGCGCTTAGGTAAGCCGTGTTCGTTCGGTTGGTATCGGCGCTCAGCGACCCACGTGAAAAATGTATTTTGCGTACATGGTCGTGTATATGTATCCATGTATGATAGTGCGAAGCTCCCTAAGCTTACAGTATCGTTTTTCACGCCTGTGTATTAATATGGCGGCGCCTCATGTGGTCGGTCAGGCCGCTGTCTGAGAGCGGAGGGACAGTCATCGAAAGTCGCACCCTATATGCCGCGGAACGCCGGTTTCAACGCGGCCCAGAACGCTGTTTCCCTAGTCACGAAATATGGATGGATGCTTTGCATTTCGCGCGACGAACTCGTCGTCGGCCCTTCATCCGACGATGAACTTACTGTGCAAGTAGCGACCGCTGCAGAGCAGGCGATACAAGTTTGTGTTTTACGCCCCATTTGAGGAGAAACAAAAATGACCTTTGCATTTCTCTACCGACCCGCCGCGGTGGCTCAGTAGTTAGGGCGGTCAACTACTGGCCCGGACTTCCCGGTTTGGACCTCGACCGCGGCGGCTGCGTTTTAATGGTGGTGGTGGTAGTGGTTTTATTAAAAATAATAGTAAAAAGGAAGGAAAAGATTTTTGCTAGCCCCGGCATCTGCCATCGATACTGAAGCACCTGAGCTGGGGCAGCGGAAATAAAGGACAGCAGGCAGAATGGAGGAATGAAATGAAAGAGGTGAGGGGACAGGAATAGAGGACAGGGGGAGAAGTAATATGTACAAACTATTTACACAATAAGAAATGTGTCCAGGTTGTGCGCGTGATTAGTTCATTTTAGAGGAATTAAATCACACACGCGCACAGCACTGTGTAGGTTACAACTGGAGTGCGGCGTCCAGTTATTAATCGTTCAAGGTAGAACTCGCGGAGCGTTCGGTCACTGCGTGTAACTACCTGACGGAGAACAGACGGGACGTCAAGCCCGTGTGTTCGAGGAATGCACAGAGGCTCACCAAAGTTCGCTCACGAATGCGCGCACTGCCCTGCGGCCACAATAGCGTCTTGATGGAGTCTGGTAGTATGCCCTGCGCCCTATAGGCCGCGAGCATATCGCGACGAGCATCGGCGAACGCGGAGCAGCGAAGGAGCAGATGTTCTAGTGTTTCCACTGCACCTCATCCGTCACACACATCACTCGTCGCGATTCCGTGACGCACCCGTCGTTCCCCGGGCCACACGCAGCCAATGCGCGCGCGGAGGATCATTGCACGTGGTGAGCGTGTAAGTGCGCGACAGCCGGTGACACTGTCGATGCGCTCACCTCCCGCGATGCGTGGGTCGGGGTGCTGCTTTCGGAGATGGTCGTGAATGGCCGCACGCACGTCCTCCAGCGCAAGGGGCAGATCGCTGGCAGGTAGTTGGTGTGCAGCGGTCGTGAGGTCGTCAGCTTCTTCGTTGCCGGCGATGCCGCAGTGACCGGGCACCCACTGTGCACGCACGGCACAACCTCTCTGCGCGAGGCGCTCGATGCGCGAGCGAATTTCCCGCACTAGTGGGGTATCGCGGCCATTAGATTGCAGGCGGCTGAGGGCGGCGCGGGAGTCGCACAGCAGAGCACTCCTGGGCGACGGAGGGCCGAGGGTGAGCAGCGGGTCCAGCCCGAGCCGGATCCCCATCAACTCCGCCGTGGTGGAGTAGCCCAGGAAGGCTGCGTGTTGCTGGCTGTGCAGTCGCAGGGCGGGGATGGTGGCCGCCGCAGCAAGGGAGCAGCTGTCGCGGGCCACTGAGCCGTCGGTGTACACGAGGAGATGGTCCTGGAGCTCCTCGTGTATGACGGCTCTGGCCAGCTGCTGCACAGCGCAGAGGGGTGTGCTCCGCTTTCCCGCAATGCCGACGATCTCTCGCTGTACCTCCGAGGCAGCAGGCCAGGGCGCGCAGGAGCCGTAGGGGGGTGGGCCTTGGGTCAATTGCTCATACTCGAGCAGCGCCGCGCCCATTCGTGAGCGCGGGTGCGAGCGCATACGCTGCAGCAGCAAGCCGCCGTCCGGTGCGCGGTGAAGCCGGTCGATGTGATTCAGTGCCCTGCGCGCTGCTTGGAGCTCAAGGGGCCACGCTCCTGCCTCGGCCAACGTTGCGGCGCACTGCGAGTTTTTGGGCAGGCCTAGGCACACGCGCAGGGACTTGCGGTGCTGAAGCTCGAGCTTCTTCCAGCACGGCTTGCGCACCGTGACGAGCGGCAGCGCATAGAGCACCGCCCCCAAAGCTGCGGCATTGTATAGACGCAGCGCGGCTTGCTGGGAGATGCCCTGGCCTCGAGCGGTGAGCTCGTGCACGCGTTTTAATGGAGAAAAAACAATAAGGTTCCCGTGTGCTGCGCGATGTCATTGTACATTAAAGGTCCCCAGGTGGTCGAAAATTATTCCGGAGCCCTCCACTACGGCACCTCTCTCTTGCTTTCTTCTTTCACTCCCTCGTTTCACTCCCCCTTTACGGCGCGGTTCACGTGTCCAACGATATATGAGACAGATACTGCGCCATTTCCTTTCCACAAAAAAACAATTATTATTATTATCTCTACCGTAATGAACACAACGCGAAAACGTTTTGCAGCATATATTTCTTCATTTCATCTTATAATAAATTATGAAGACTAAAAATTCAGAGGTTGTCGTCTGTTCCCGAGGAAAACGGCGCTCCGTATCACGCTATTGGCTGACGCTCGTGCAGACGAGTGCAGCGCCTTACGCCATAGCTTTAGCCCCGCCTCCACAGGCCTACACGAGCTTGCACGAAGTGTAGGTTAAAAATATTAATGAGGATTACCTGAGATAATGCAGGATGTACAAAGCGAAAGATGTCTGCCTTTACTGTGTTCATTGACGTTGGCGTTAACAATGTTCTAGAAGGCGAAACCTTTGAGCAAAGGAAGGGAGCATAACTGGCTCGCTGGATATGCGGATGCCTCATTCGTGCTTTGATACATGTGGCGCTGGTGAGAGAGATGTGGCCTGAATGCATTAGCGCTGACAGCGTTGTGGCTGAGATGCGATACTGCAGCAAGAGCTAGGCCGCAGCGTTCATTTGGTGATCAATCTCTCGCGATCAAGCATTAACTGCATGCCACTTCTGAGGGTAGTAGGGAGGGCGCGCTGCCTATTCAGTGTGAGGAACGCAATCAAAGCAGGCATTTTCGGTTGCTGTTTTTAAAGCGAAAGCTTTAATGGCTACGAACTTGCGATTTCGCCGTGGCGGTGCTCCGAGGAGACACATGGCGTCACAACTCGCCTGGCCGCGGATATTTCTCACTCCATCGCTCCCTAGTCACTACTGCGCATGCGCCGCGAGTAGCACCGAGCCCCAGGTGTTCCGCCTCTGCACCTTTCCTCAAAATCTAACTTTAAATTTTAAGTTCTCTCTTTCTTCTTTCCCTCCCTCATTTATCCCTTCCTTTACTGCGCGGTTCGGGTGTTCACCGAGATATATGAGACGGTTACTGTGCCATTTCCTTTCCTCAAAATACAATCTAAACAAGTGAGCCGACATCGTTCATAGAGTTCTTTGGCACTGACAACTTTTCAAACACCGTTCATTTTAACGAAATGAAAGGCGCACAACCGGCTCCGTGGTTCAGTGGAGACCTCATTCTCGCTTTCATGTACGTGGCGTTGGTGTCCGAGTGAAAATTGACATTTTGGGGAGAGGAAATGGCGCAGTATCTGTGTCACATATCGGAATACACCTGAATCGGGCCGTAAGGGAAGGCATAAAGGAGGGAAGAAAGAAAAAAAAAGAGGTGCCGTAGTGGAGGGCTCCGGAATAATTGCGACCACCTAAGGATCTTCAACGTGCTCTGACAAAGCACAGCGCACGGGCGCCTTAGCGTTTCGCACTTATCGAAATGCAGCCGCCGCGGTTGGGTTCGGAGTTCCCGGGTCAGGCCTTGGTGATAATCGAGTAGCATTCGGCGAAGGGGCTTATCGCAACTGCGGTAAGCGCGGGAAGGAACTTTCATTTGTTGTGGTAGCCCACCATGGTACGTAGTATCTGTCGTCGCTTTTGTCTGCTTCGTTTTGCGACGGCGGATGTATGCGCCCCTGGGACCTTGGCAGGTTACACTTGGAAAAATGTGCTGTTATACTTACATCGGGTTCATTGTAGTCTCGTGTTAATCTCAGGGCTAGAAGGTTAACCTCAATACATGAAGTGAAGGGACAAAGTTTTTGTTCAGACAAACTGTGTATATATACACACCCTCTGACAATTGACAGAAGGAAAGAAAACCAAATCTAGCGTACACTTCGTAGAGTATGCTTGTTTGTGTTCTTGTTTTTCTCATATAAACTGTTACACGTGTTGCCACTGAAATAGAACTTGTTGCTCTGTGCCATGTGTCACGTTTCATTCCTTTTCTTTAAACTGTGTGTCTAGGATCAAGGTGTGTATTTAATGATGCTTCCGAACCAACTATCCCACCTTAGTGCAGTGTATAGACTGCTTTTAAACTTTAGCTGCCTTTGCTAGGCTGCGCCAGGACAAGGTGGTCTCCCGATCGAGAAAAAAAAATTAAGCCAATGTTTAACACGGGTAAACGTAAGTAGGTGCGTCAAAAAAATTCGAACTTGGAACCTTGTAGATCTGGCCGCTCAAGCCGCCGCGGCCGGTTGAAACTGGTTTCAGAACGATACCTCTACTCTATGCATTAATCTAATTAATACGAGGCATTATTTGCCAACAATCATTCCTGAACATACGCGGCTGACGGGTTAATATCGAGCGCGAACAGCCTTGTGCGCGACTGTTTCTGCAATGGCAGGGTTATTAGGTATTCTGATATTACATTTTTTATTTACGTAAAGAAGGGTATAGGTGATATGATGATGTAATGCGAATTCCATTTCATTATGATTCGTTTAACGTGAGAGCGTTACGGGTCCTTTGTTGCAGAAAACCGGGATCATGGTTGTCCGTGAGCGAACCCACGAAAAATCCTCAGAGGAGGAATCTAGGAGGCAGGTGGACCACTTAGATCACTTGACCTTGCGACGTTATCACAACTGGCCACCATGGCAGTTGGCAGTTAAATTAATGATTGGTCGCGAGGGTTTGAAATTGGCCAATTCCGCATATACGGGGACTAAATGCATCATTGGTATCGCGTCATGCCCTTACGGCGTAGCGGAAGTGTCCCTTAGTTTTTGTGCGAACGCAATATAATTCACACGGTCGAACCCAGCCCCGGAAATTGTGCCTTGCATGACCTTGAGGTTGATCTTGGCAAACGTGCAGAAATAAAGTAAATAATGCCGTGTCTGGGTCTCGAACCCGCGGCGGTCCGCACAGTACGGCTTCGCTGTCCACTGCACGAGAGCACTGTGCTATCGCCGCAGTAAACCGCACCCCCTGTTGTACCCCTAACGCTCTATCGCTCAGAGAATTGCACGTCGTCGTCTAGGGGACGTGCACTTGGTAGGAAAGTTTAAAAGAAATTGTTTTCGAGGACGATGTAAGGCAATGTCTTGGCAAGAGCCAAGAGAATTCGAACGACATTTTAAGACATTGTGTTGGCAATAGTCAAGAGAATTCGAAACCAATGCTTTCGCATGCTCTACTC
This sequence comes from Amblyomma americanum, assembly GCF_052857255.1. NCBI lineage: Eukaryota > Metazoa > Arthropoda > Arachnida > Ixodida > Ixodidae > Amblyomma > Amblyomma americanum. The sequence continues at coordinate 168,067,541 of NC_135497.1, forward strand.
GATTTAATGCAGTTAAAGTGCGATTTCTTTCCACTTCGTTATTGCTGCATGGCACCGCTATTGCTCTATTCAGTCAGTCAAATGGACGAATGATAAGAATCGATTATTATCTGACGGAAATTATTTTATCACCGTGACACTACATTGATTCCGCGTCTTCCTTTTCACTACCCTACAAACCAGAAGTCGCGGTTAATCGCTCCGAAAAGGCGAGGACACGAAAAACGAAATTTAAGAGGACGAGAAAAGACACAAGGGAACAGCTTGATCAGTTACAACTCAAGCAAAATTGACTGGCCACGTCTTCCATCTCGTTTTTTGCGAAGCAGCATGACGAATTGATAACCGCTCGGTCTTGCTTACCTGATATATTAGTTTTTATCACTCATCCGTCCAGAAGTGCCTTCATCCCCGATGTGATTGATTAAAACCCTTTTAGACAAATTAAAAATGAACATTGCTTTCGAGGAAATGAAAGGCGCAGTAACTGTCTGACTTATCGGTGGGCAACTCAGCCGCGCAGTGAGGGAAGAGAGGAAGGTGGGAGTGAAAGAATTAAGAGAGAAAGATTTACTGTAGTGTAAGGCATCGAAACGCGGCCGCGGTCGCTTGAATTTTTACTGAAAAAGCTGAGCCTTTGTATCTTTTCTCGTCCTCATAAAATTAATTTACGATGTCCTACTTCAACTATGAGTATTTATTTCTTATCGTGTGCAAAGGTCGGAGCCGAGAACAGAGACTTTGGATTTCCCGCCCACTGTTTCCTCGGGCGATTAACCGCGACTTGTGGGCTCACTTCGTCTTCAAAAAGATGTCTTGCAATGTAAATCAGGCCATAATTCTTGCTGATAGCCTTTCTGTCCTGAGCCGTTCGCTAACATTTTTTCATTCCACCACATGTGAAAGAAGTGAGTTTTCAGTGGGTACCCGGTCATTGCGGCATTGATGCTAATGTGATGGCTGATTTTTAGCAAACTCTACCCTTTGCGGACTTGTGGTACCATTAATTTCTGACACTGTTCTTTGACAATAGCCCTAAGCGGTTCCTGCAACTTCACTCCTTGTGTCATGAGCCTCTCCTTGCTACAGCAGATTTTCAGCATTTGGGATTTCCTTAGAGTGTCCGCTTATGCAGTTCAAGGCAATGCGAGGCACCTATGACCCTCTTGCTGTGCAGAATACCACGATTGAATCTTTATTTGTGCCGATCAAGTGATCACGTACTTTATCTCTTTTTCTCCTGCAGTCGGTGGTTTGCTTCTCTGCGTAGAGTTCTTTTGTGGATTCCCTTCGCTCGATTAGAACCTCCCTCTTTCTATTCCGGTCCTTTTCTCGTCTGGGGCACACGCCAGGGGATATGTCCTAAAACCATTGCGCGATTATCTTCATAATTTCATCATTGCGTCAGGGAGATTCCTTTATTAGTTACGATTGCCTGAATTTATTCCACTACAACATAATTTAATCTACGTCAAACTTAACTGTTCGTAATGTTTGAATGTGCAAGGCACCCTGGCCAATCCCCCATTGTGCGTGTGTGCCATTCCTCCAGAGGCCAGCAACAACAACGCGGCGGCCGCGTTTGCATGGAGAAGCGCGAAAGGCTCCCGCTTGCTTTAAAGCGCCCGTGGACCACCCTCCGCCGCGCTTCCACACCGTCCAATTTCAAACACCAGACAGCGGTCTCTTCCTTGCAACCGGTGTATTCCTTGATACCGTCGAGAAAAGACTGTTTGGGCTACACAATGGTGTCAACGTGGCAAACAAGGGCCAGCTCATCCCAAAATTAAAAAAAAAGAAATCGCGATGCTGTGCGGGCTGACCCCGGAGGGAGTCCTCTGTGGCGTCTCTATATTGAATAAATGTGGCGCCTATCTGGATCGTGAAAATCGCCGATAGCTGCAAAGGCGCTAGACGGACGCATCCCGTCCAGCAGACACATTGCTCATCTAACTCAAAAACCCAGCAACCAATGTAGCCGCCGCGGTGGCTCAGTGGTTATGGCACTCGGCTGCTGACCCGAAAAACGCGGGTTCTATCCCGGCTACGAATTTCGATGGAGGCGAAATTCTAGAGGCCCGGGTGCTGTGCGATGACAGTGCACGATAAAGAACCCCAGCTGGTGGAAACTTTCGGAGTCCTTCACTACGGCGTCCCTCGTAGCCAGAGTCGCTTTGGGACGTTAGACACTCATAAACCATAAACCAACAACTAAACTAACACAGGTGGGTAATCCACACCTTAAAGGCACACTGTGGACAAAGAAAAGTTGGCCTGCATCATTAAGGTCATCATTATCATCATGAGCCAAATTGCACCCACTGCAGGGCAAAGGCCTCTCCCATATCTCTCCATTTAACCCGCGCCTGTGCATGCGGCGGCCCTTCTACCCTCGCGATCTTCCTAACCTCATCCGTCCCCTGCTGCGCTTCTCTTCCCTTGGAATACAGTCTTTTACCCGAAGAGCCATCGGTTATCTTGCCTTCGCATTACATGCCTTGCCCAAGTCCATTTCTTCCTCTTGATTTCGACTAGGATGTCATTAACCCGCCTTTGTTCCCTCACGCACTCTTCACTTCCTATATCTGGACGTTACACCTATCATTTCCCCTTTTCATTGCTCGCTGCGTTGTCAATTTAATTTGAACCCTTTTCGTTATCCTCCATGTTCCTGCCTAATAGGTGACTACAGGAAAGATATAGCTGCTATATACTTCTCTCCTGAGGGATCTTGGTAAACTGACTTTCATGATCTGCGAGTACCTGCCAATTCACTCCACTCCAGCCTTATCTTTGTAGTTATTTCATTGTTGTGGTCCGGATCTGCGGTCTCTACCTGCCCCAAATAGACATATTCCCTTGCAACTTCCAGCGCCTCGCTACATATTTAAAAATGCTGTTCCATTTCAGGGACTGTTAAACATATTTCTGCATTACGATTTTTCTACTCACCGTTTTGTTTTCCCTGTCTAGCTCATTGATCAATTTTTGCAATTCCCCGCTGGGATAAATAGGAAGGCAATGTCATCAGCGAGTTGCAGATTTCAAAGGTATTCTCCATTTGCTCTTGTTATCAACTGTTCGAAATGCAGGTATCTGAATACCTCGTGTAAACAGGCGGTAGATATCTCGCTGTCTGGCACCTTTCCTGATTGGGATTTTATTACTTTTTATGGAGGTTTATGATGGCTTTGCAGACCTATTGATATCTTTTAGAATGTTTATACCAGGCCCATCTACACCCTGATTTAGTAATGCCGGCATGACTGCCAATTGCTTGGCTGAGTCAATTGTTTCCTTGTAATCTGTGAAGGCTGCATATAGGCGTTGGTTAAGTTCTACGCATTTCTCTGTCACCTGATTGATGGTGTGGACGTGGTCTATTGTCGAGTAACCTGTACGAAAGCCAGCCTGGTATCTTGGTTGATTGAAGTTTAAGGTTGCCGTGGTTCTATTGGCGATTATCTTACCAAGTACCTCGCAGACAACGGACAGAAAGCTGATCGGTCTGTAAGTTTTCATGTTCTTGATGTCCCTTTTCTTATGGATTAAAATAATATTAGCGTTCTTTCAAGGTTCGGGCACGCTCGAGGTCATGAGGCACGGCTTATACAGGGCGACCAATTTTTCTAGCATAACCAGCGCCCCGTCCGGAACCAGGGTAGCCAAATGCTGCTCTGGTGAGGGAATGTGTCGTCGGCTTTGGCACCAGGATCAGGCCACACCTCAGGCCTGGTTATATAATTCCATCAACAGGCTAATTTTTTTCATATATGCGGCAGAAACTGCGTGACACCAGGATTCGAACCTCGCTCCTCTTGTATGCCAGGCTGATGCTCTAGCTTTACGATATCATTCCTCGTTGTTGATTTTCCGTTTAACTTTGCTTAAAAGGAGGTCATTAACTCTCGTTTGTCAGCTGACCCACTTGCTCTTTACCTGTCCCCTAACGAGTACCGCCTTCTAATAACAAAGAGACCACACAGTGAAAACTGAGCTTTCGTAAGTTAGCAAAGGCCACAAAACGAAATGCACGCGTTTCCTTGCATCCCCGGTCGATTTCCAAAGTGAAATTCGTGCGTGGACAGCGAATTTTGGGCGTGGATCCCAGAGGCTAGGATACACCACCATTCCATTCAAAAGGGTGGCAACCCGCCCTTTCGGTAAGGATGTCATGAAATTCAGGATTTTCGAATCAAGTTTCTTAGCAGGCGTCTTGAGCACGCTCCGAGGCGTTACCGCGCTACCGCGGACACTCCGCGCGATCCGCAGCCGGCGGAGGTAGAGAGGGGCCGAGTGGTTGGGGCCGGCGGGGGAGCGCCGCCATTTTGGCGCGCGAGAGAAGAGGGACAGGCGCGAAGACGCGGAAGTTCAAATTTTGTCTGCATATAACTCAGCTTCCACAAAACACATTAGGATAATTCTTATTGGGGGATAATTATGAACCGTCGCCTTTTAACATCTGTGGGGACCTGCCCTGCAGCCCCCTGAGTTTGCTTTCCCGCGAGGCACCGTGCAGCAGCAGTCGTACCCCGAGGATGAGCGCGTTCCCTTGCCAGTTACATTAACTGGCAAGAGAGGGCGCCAGCGTCGCTGCGGGGGAGACTGCTGAAGCCTGCCCGCGGGAGATGGGCTCTCTTCGGCCGGGATAATCGCCGCGATCGGACGCGTCGCTCGCGGCTCCGCTCTTCGCCGGCGGGGCGAAGAAGCGACGGGGAGACAGGCTCCCGTACTCGTCCCGTCCGGCCTGCGGAGTTTATATCCCTTGCCCTAGCGCGGGCGAACATTCGCTCGGAACCTTGCTGGTGAGTCGGACGCCCTCGATTCATTAGCGTACCTTGTTGCTAGCTGGCGTTATTGTTTCTGTAGCAATAAATGCCTGTTTGTGTCAGCCAATGTGTCGTTCCTTTGTTCCCCCAGAGCAAGGCCCGCCGTGGTCGGCGAGCGCTCGGTAGCGTACGCGATCACGGGGTGGGGTCCGGGCGGCTTTGAACCGTGTCAGCCGCGATTGAGTGGGGAGAAAGTACTTATCTCCCCAACGTGGGGCCTGCTCTTGGAACATTGGACGACTGTCGGTTCGGTTCGAGGAACGCTCTTTGTCCGGACTTGACAAGTGCTAGGCCTAGAGTGAATTTTGATCGCTAGGACCTGCGGCATGCTTTCTTGAGTGCGAGGTGTATTGCGCTGCAGCATGTTTGAACTTTTCGACATGCTCAGCACATTTTTTTTCCCTGGAGTTTCTTCGTGAGAATGACTTGGTCCGCATCGAGGGAGTTCGAGGCCTAGCGCCCGCGGAGTCGCCGAGCCCGAAGCGAGTGAGTACGGAAGCCGCGTGGGTGGTCCGAGTTTCTGTATATATTTTCTCTACTATCTCTTTTTCGACTCTGGGAGTCGCGGCTCCGGGAGCCGGGTGGCCTGGGGCCACGGGTGCCGCTACGAGCTCGCTGGTATTGCAGCTCGGCACCGGGCGCTCCGACACCGTCCGATACGGTGGGCGCCGACCGCTCAGAAGCTGCTTTGTGCAGTGAGCGGGGTAGGACCACCCCACAAAGCTGATGTCTCCTCGCGGCTGCGCGCACAAAACCCGTTTCGGGTATTTCTTGTGGTCACGGTCGTTGTCGGAGTGGTCGTTAGGCCTGAGGCTTTTCGGAGCTGCCTGCACCACATTAAAAGAGACATGACCACCGGACCGTGACGTTGAGAGGGGGCGCACTTTGCTGCCCGTCCGTTTTTTTTTTGTAACCTCGCACGAACTGAGCAGTCTCGTTCAACTCAAGAAAGGGCTTTGTTCACTCGAACTTTGCGTTTGCACAGCCGCCGACACGTTTTGCTAGCGAGTTAGGCATTGTGCCACGAGGCCCTTGCGGATGCCGTTTCCCCTCCCGTGACCTACGTTAAAGGCACGCCGAGAGCGTTTCGACAATTTTGCAGATCCGGTGGAGCCACCCAGGCTTGCTGACCGGTGCACATCGTCTCGCTGCCACCTGCTGCGACGGAGCGGCCTGTATCCTGTTCGCCGCATCCATCCGGGGCAGCTGTGGCGAGACCAGTCAGCAGTCACCTCCGGCTGCTGCTGCCCTGGCGACTACTGCAGGATCCTGGCCTGCAGTTTTCCCACCGGCCTTCGATTCGCGGGCCTGCGGACACGGTAGTCCGCGGGCCATACGAGTCATCCCAGCGGAGACCGTCACGCCGCCTTCGGAATACCGCGGAAGTCTGCGTGGACGCTGTCGGCGTGACCTCCGCGGCAAGACGTGCCTCAAAGACATGAAGACCAGGAGACTCCTCCATAGCATGTACTTTCAGGCGCGTGGGTCTATTTAAGGTTGGGGGGATGTGGGGACCTGCCCTGCAGCCCCCTGAGTTTGCTTTCCCGCGAGGCACCGTGCAGCAGCAGTCGTACCCCGAGGATGAGCGCGTTCCCTTGCCAGTTACATTAACTGGCAAGAGAGGGCGCCAGCGTCGCTGCGGGGGAGACTGCTGAAGCCTGCCCGCGGGAGATGGGCTCTCTTCGGCCGGGATAATCGCCGCGATCGGACGCGTCGCTCGCGGCTCCGCTCTTCGCCGGCGGGGCGAAGAAGCGACGGGGAGACAGGCTCCCGTACTCGTCCCGTCCGGCCTGCGGAGTTTATATCCCTTGCCCTAGCGCGGGCGAACATTCGCTCGGAACCTTGCTGGTGAGTCGGACGTCCTTGATTCATTAGCGTACCTTGTTGCTAGCTGGCGTTATTGTTTCTGTAGCAATAAATGCCTGTTTGTGTCAGCCAATGTGTCGTTCCTTTGTTCCCCCAGAGCAAGGCCCGCCGTGGTCGGCGAGCGCTCGGTAGCGTACGCGATCACGGGGTGGGGTTCGGGCGGCTTTGAACCGTGTCAGCCGCGATTGAGTGGGGAGAACGTACTTATCTCCCCAATTCAACCCCACATCTCCAATTCAACCCCACACATCCTAGACATATCGCACCTTTATTGAGACCCTCTTTCTGGGTCCCTTAAGGACAACCTCTTGCAATTCATTGAGAGTTTTTTTCTGGACAAATCCTGTATTTCTTTACAAAAGAGTACTGCAGTAAATATCAGCAATACATTGCAGAAAAAACGCGCAGTTTTAGAGCATTGAGCCAAGACATCTGAGCAAGAATTTGAGAAATTTAGACGTAATTGCCACGTTAAGGCCGTAAAATATAAATATTCTATGAAGCGGAAGCACCACTAATGTCGAGACACTGTGAAATTGTGAACGATGACATGTCCACGAGGTCGATTATGGGTCGATGTTTTCATGCGTGCGAAAATGTTTTTGTCCTTGAAAAGCAGGCGGCCAGGTCTACCTTTAGCCTCAAGTACATAGTCACACCAGCGGGGCGGATGAGCGCAGAAGCCGCGAGCGCACGTTGGGTATCCAGAGCTCGAACGCCAGTGCTTGCGTCATCTTCGTTGTTCTGGCTCACTACTCATTCGATCTGAAGACGATGAAGAGCGGCCCATCACTGGCGTTCCACCTCCTTCCCCTGTGCGGCGTCCTGTAGCCACTCCGACGGCGATTCCGACGTCATGCTAGCCGTCGACTGAGGCCGTATACGGCAGGGCATGTGGTACGACGCCACGGAGGCCAGGTGGTACCAGCGCCGCAGACCTACCAGCAGCAATGTCAATGGCGAGGTGGAGTCTTCGAGAGCCAGTCTCTAAGAGAACCGGGCGTAGGTCGACGAGGTGTTCCGCTTCTTCGGGGTCCTGTTGGCAACCGTCGGCACAAGGTAGATCGACGGCGGGGTCACTCGCAAGACAGAGGCAGAGAAGGACCACGACGAGGACCGCGGGGGCAGACGAGGACCACGGCGTGCTTGGCGTCGAGTGCGGTTACGACCGACCCGCTGCACACGTTGATCAGCGCGATCACCTTTGCCGTCAGGTGTACGCACCGCGCACTGATGGAGAATTGCGAAACGGTGGACGAAGAACACAACGTTTTCTGCTGCGCCGGTGAGATGAACTCTGCTCACAGCCGGACAAAGAGTGCATGTTGTACCTCCATTGACAAATGGCCGCTCTCTCCCTGGCTGCCAGGCTTGAAGCATGAAGGAGGGCTTGCACTGGGGCTGTGGCTGTTGCAACTCGAACCTGTAGGGACCCTGCAGCTTCATTGGGGCAGGGCACACGACAGCCTTTTCCCGTAGAACTGGGGCGTTCCGCGCTTGGGTACCACCGTAGGCTCATGCGCCGCAGCAGGCTTTGAGAAAGGCTCCGCAGCAATGCCAAGGGACGGCGTGGTCGTCTCTGGGCGTAGCCGGTGTCGTCAGTATTGGTTCAGTATTGCGCTGGAGCATCGTCGCGTTGCACCCAGGTGGGGACAGCGATGCGCTACCTTGGCCGGTGTCTTCGAGCAGTTCAGCAGCAACGACGTGGCTCTTGGGGCTCGAAAACTGTTTTGCGGCCAGCCCGACACGTTCGTCGCGTCACCAGCGCCGAACGCAACTTGAAGAAGGGCGTCCCACGTGACGCGCGATAGTGGAACGAGCTCCCTTCATCGTTCTCTTTGTCGTGAGTATCCCGAACGGGGCCCAGATACCGACTGATGCGCTCTTTGTGGGCCGGATATTGCTCGATTTTAAGAAGAGGACTTTTTATATACTGTGAAACGGATTAAGGGTCATAATTCGCGATAAATGTTGGTGTAATCTTTCGCTTCGTGAAGTCACTAATAAAAAAGGAGTAGAAAAGAAAGAGGAATAATAATGATAGGCAGTAGGGAGAAAAAGACGAATACCTGAAATTGTTCTGGTGCGGTGCATCACCTCATTTGTGGACATCGTCTTGCCATATTAGTGCAATGCCAAATTAATGTCTTTCCCATTGTTCAATAGTATGTTACAAGACTACTTGATGACCTTCCGTTCACATGCTTCAATTGCGACTGAAGCCTCGGTGTGTCAAGAAACGCACATCATAGGCATTTACTCCTAATCCCTTGACTGGCCTTTTTCTCTCCGTCTTCAAGATTTCACGCCTATTTATTTGGCCGAGTTTCTAGCGGTGGTTCTTGCACTGCACAAAGTACCCAACACTTTCTCCGCGGTAATAATAATTACAGTCTCATTATCCTTATGCACTTTCCTGTCCGCGTCATGCTTCAATTGCGACTGATGCCTCGGTGTGTCAAGAAACGCACATCATAGGCATTTACTCCTAATCCCTTGACTGGCCTTTTTCTCTCCGTCTTCAAGATTTCACGCCTATTTATTTGGCCGAGTTTCTAGCGGTGGTTCTTGCACTGCACAAAGTACCCAAAACTTTCTCCGCGGTAATAATAATTACAGTCTCATTATACTTATGCACTTTCCTGTCCGCGTCTACTGAATCGCAGCCCTTTCGAATACTAATTTTTTTTATCCCTCTGTATGTCCAATAAATTCGGTTTGTTTGCGTTCCTGGACACAGGGGCCTACATTTAAGTGAATCAGTTCATGGTTTAGCGAAGGCAGCCCTGATTGGTCCGATCGTTGACTCTCTTCCAACCGGTGCGTTCATTACGGCGGCACGGTTTCCTACGTATGCATTTTAAAGAGAGGATTTGGGGCATCAGCGCTTACTTATTCCTTGGACGATTTACAGCACCTCCTGTTCCCTTGGCGGAGTACAGCTTGGTGATTTCGCAAACTTGAAGTTTTCTTCACGCGACTAAGTGGCTGTGTGCCGCAACTAAATTATTAGTTCTACTGGCCTGGTCTTGCGATCTCCCCATTGTGTCCGTATTGTGCTGAGACGGAAACAGCAGAACACTTTCTTCCCTATTCTCTTCGCTACTCGTCGCTAAGGAGGCGACTGTTAGAAGTTCAATTAAAGAAACTCAGTTTGCGTCTTTCTTCCGCGGTTGTTCTATCCATTGGCGCTTCCATGCTTGGACATTCCAATGGGAATGTTTGCTGTACAGTTCAAAATTTTCTTCTAGAATCAGAACGCCTACCTCCATAAGCTTTCGTAATGCCCCTTTTGCCCTTTATTTTGGTATTTCTTTCGGTATTCGAACATGTTTCTTTTTATCTTCTTTCTTTCTTTTGCTCACTCCCGCGCATAAATTTAAGCTTGCTAGACCCTCTTAGCACCCTCAACCACTTCTGCCACAGAAACTGAGTTGCCCAAATATTTTTAAGATCATCCCATGTTTGCCGAATGCAGTTTGCAATAGAGGTAGTCGCCGCCTGGTTATGGCCAATCGCCTTTGTGGGTACGTGCCGTTTTATGAGGCCAACAACAGCAACAACAGTATCAGGACTAAAATTTGCGGTTGGTCCCCCTACTCCGACAGTCCGTTGGATCTTGCAGCCGCTCTTGCCCTTTGGCTAGCTGCTGCTGATATTTCGGTTCCTAGATGGACAGCATTTCCTCGCGTCGCTCGATCGTCGGTTGTTCTATCCTTTCTACTTCCGTGCTGTCTTGAGAGGCTCACACCGTGCAGAATAGGCCCGCGTCTGTGCCACAGTGTGTCGTTGTGAAGCTGCACCGGTGCTAGAGGGAAGCATTCGAACCAGCAGACACATTGCTCATGTAACTGAAAAACCTCGCCCAATATAAACCAGGACTGGTAAGCAGATACTAAGCTTAGATCCATGTGACAGCTTGGCGCTGAATTAGCCGCGTTGATCCATAGCTTAAATTACACTGAAGGCCTGTAGAATATGTTGGCCTGTAGCAGTATGGCTCCGCGTTCTGATCAAAAACAGACCACTCATTGAGAAAACTAAGCTTTCGTAAGCTGTAGGAATGACCAAAAATTGGAAGATACGCTTAAGCACCGCCTTAAGGGTATGACACCACAACGTAATGGGTTAACTCCTATATATCCAGAAGGTGATTCTGTACTTTGCACTCATAGACCTCTGGGAGTCCTGATACCCCTCGTAATGCAGTAGTGCAGCGCGAAACCGATGCGCCGCTGCCCTGCGATGGCAGCTGCTCCCAGCGGTGGGCCTTGTGCGACCCCAGGTTGCTCTTCCTGATGGACCAATCTTTAATTTTAATGCAAACTGCCACTATGGGCAGTTTGCTCACTACCCGGTTGCCAGGTTGGCATGACGTCGCAATGTCACGTGACATAGGTGGCTCACAAGCCTCGTAGGTTGCTCCCAGGGCTCTACCGGCCAGAGCAATGCCCATGAGTTTTCGCTCAGGGAACCAACGCCGACAACGGCAACACGGCATGTTCTAGTGAACGGGGCACATAACCCTGTCGCGTTACCATGCGAGCGTGATCACCGGGTCGCACTTGCGGATCTCCGAGGCTAGCAACGCCTCCATTCGGTTCAATTTTCTAGCCGAATAATGCGTCTTTTCCTGCTGGACCGTAGTAAGCACGTACTAACACGTTTTAGCGTTCAAAACAGCGAATAAACGCACACAGGTGAAGAAGTTTAGACATAATGTGTACTTTTTTATTTCTGATACACGATTCGTGCCTGGTTTATACCGCAATTTTCCCGTTCAACGCGGATAGTGATCACAGTGCATTCATACGGCTGATCTACACTTAGAATCTCCCTGTGGTAATTTTTCAGCCTTGGGCAGTATCCTTTGGCTCATTTACCACCCCTCCTAAAGCGTTTTTTGAATGCATGTGGCAACTAGAATTGGATCTAGCGACTCCTAAAAAGCGAAGCGCACCTTCCGAGTAATCGCTGAAGCGTGGTGCGCCCTCCAGTGCTCGTGACTAGGCGGCGGTGGAGGCATCGAGGCACCCAATTCTCGACTCAGTCGCTGAGCGAGCTGCTGATGACGATATTTTGCAGGAAGCGAGGCTGGAGGGTAAAGACTGGTCCTCTTGCAAATCTGCCATCACGGTGCTGGGCTGCCTGACAACTGCAACGTGCGCAGTCCAGTTACCTCTTCAAGTGCTCGACGCAGACAAACCACTGGAACTTGGACAGAAAATACGAAACAGGAGCGCAAGGCGTATTTCGCTCATTTGATCTTTCCATGTATCTCCGCCGCTCATTTATGCCGCTTTCGAGCACTAGTTTTGAACGAAAATGGCGCATTTACGGGTGAACTAAAGGATAATGAAGAACAAAGAAAATTGCGAACCATCCATGGATCCTTATTTTTCTTTTGATGCGCTCCGCAATTATCAGCGCGTTGAGAGTGCGAATTTTGGACTTCAACCTAAGCAATTGCATTCATAGTTAACTGCACTAGCATTACATTTTATTCTCAGAATTTTACAATCTGAATTTCTACTCAAGGTGGCAGTGTCTGGAAGCGGAATGCAAGTTGCACTGCTACGCCAATGGCTGTGCCGGGAACAAAGAAGGAAACAAAATATAAAATGGTTTATGGTTGGTTGGTTTATGGGGATTTAGCGTCCCAAAGCGACTCAGGCTATGAGAGACGCCGTAGTGAAGGGCTCCGGAAATTTCGACCACCTGGGGTTCTTTAACGTGCACTGACATCGCACAGCACACGGGACTTGAGAATTTCGCCTCCATCGAAGTTCAACCGCCACGGCCGGGATCGAACCCCCAGCTTTCGGGCCGGCAGCCGAGCGCCATAACCACTCAGCCACCTCGGCGGCTACAAATTATAAAATGAAAATAAATATAAGATAATTTACAAACATGCTTAGGGTCCAGTTCCACGCCCACAGGATTACACAACCAAGAGTGCGAATTAGCATTTCTTTAGGCGATGAAATTGCTCAGTAACTTCCTCCCATATGAGCAGACACTTCAACCGAGCCCTGAGGGAAGGGAGGAAGATGGGAGTCAAAGAAGAAAGAGTGAAAGAGTTGATGTAGTGGAGGGCGCCGGAGTAATTTCGAACGCCAGGGGATTATTAACGTGTACTGACATCGCACAACACACGGGCGCCTTTTGCGTTTCGCGCACGTTTAGAGAGTCTCATTATTATATTTTTTCATCCTCACTACACCCACTGCAGGGCAAAGGTGTCTCCAGGTCTCTACAATTAACTCTGTCTTTTGCCAGCTGCGCCGACCGTATGCCGGCAAGCTTCTCACCCGCCCACCCGACTTTCTGCCGCCCCCTGCTACACTTGTCTTCTCTTGGAAACCACTCCGTTACCCTTAAGTCATCTTGCGTTCGCATCACATGCCGTTCCCAAGCCCATTTCCTTCTCTTGATTTCGACTAGGATGTCATAAACCCGCGTTTGTACCCTCACCCACTCTGCCCGCTTCCGGTCTCTTAAAGTTACACCTATACATTTTATTTACATAGTAATGCAGTACAAAACAGACGAGTTAGGAAAAGGTTAGACGCAAAAATGAGCGCTGCTCCCATTTTGCGCACTCATGATGCGTGTGGCCATTGGACGTAGCGAGTTCAGGACCGCGAGGTCGCAACGGCTTTCACGCTCTGTTGGGGCTGGCTTGGCGCTCAGTGGCGCGGCATCATTCTCCCTTATGCTTTCTAATAGTACTTTAAGCTGCGGGGGTTCTGAAATTGCAAAGTGTTTGTATACATTTTTTTATTTTTTCGCCTAGTAATGTGGATACGCGCATGCATGTATGACTCATCGTATGAACCTGAATGAAAGAGCACCAGCTTCCATGTTTTCTATGCTGTGGTAAGGCGCATATGCTTTGAGGTGTGCTGAAAAATATCTGAGAAGTGCCACACGTATGCACCATTTGGCTCATTACAGAAAATGTTTTACCGTGCGGGTCATCACGCATGCAGTACACGGTACGCCGGAAAGAAAGGCCAGATTTTAGCGCCTTAGATTGTAGCGCTCATAGTGAAGTTGTGGCATACAGATGCGATATGCAGTTGAATTGGTATTAACGGTATACGCACTTCCACGAGAAAAACGTTCAGCTAATGTGCGTTCGTCATGACTATGCATGCCTTAAGGAACGTACCCCGATTCTTTTCCCGCTTAAAATTAACCGTAAACAATTCGCGAACTTAGAAACCGCAACAACCACAGCACAGTCATTCACAAGCGTCGTCTGAAATCATAATTACAGCATCACCGCTCGGCAAACACATGATAATGGACTTCATAGCGTGCCGTTTGATTAACATTACGCGTGCAATTTTCATTCATATGTGGTGTTGATACAAATACGTCAGAGCGCGAATGATTATCGTATGTTTTTGACTGTCTCTCGAAGCTTATGCTGTACATTTCACGCCGGCACACAACGCACCGAAGGCCACACACTCACGTTTCAGTCGCCGATATATATAGATGCGTAAACGCGATAAGCAGTTTTTTTTTTGCGATCTGCGGCTTCCTCCGATAACTTCAATTGTTTTTTTTTCTTTTTTTCATCAACAGAGCCTATTTCTACCGTACACATGCGTAGCAACAAGACAAAGCCGCGCGCGATGCAGCGGAGAGCCGCCACCGAAAGAGCGGTGGAGGTGCCCTGCACTTGCACCCTGCCGCCGTCACCACTGATCTGTTGAGTTTCGGTTTTTAGTTTCCGGCCGCTTTTTCTGGTCTTTAGAAGTGGCGTCGGATAGGTCGGAGGGCTCCATTGCAAATACGCCACAGAAATGACGAAACTGTGCTGCACTCGCGCGCTGCAAAGAGTGCTGCTCTCGAATATTCTACCAAAACACGGCCGCTCAATCCGGCTACGATCGGACTAAAGCCCTATAGAGTAGCTATGCTAAGTAGCGACAAGTTCCTCTTCAAACTGCTACCTTTTCTACTAGGCTCGCGGCCGTCCGCGCATATATATATATATATATATATATATATATATATATATATATATATATATATATATATATATATATATATATATATATATATATATATATATAGTGGCATTCTAGAAAGATAGCCTCGAAATAACGTAGCATACTTTGCCACGCTCTTCTTTAAAGCACGTGCCAACTCTTAATGAACAGCCGCCTCTATGGGTACTCTGTGAAACAAGAAAAATATTATTGAATATTTTGCTTACATGTGTCTCTATGGGCCGCGCTCCGCCACGTCCGTACCCCTAGCCGGGAATGGCCCTCACTAGTACGTAACGCAATGGTTGCAAAATACATTGCACTCGAAATGACGCTTCATACTTTCAGAATATGTTCTAGGATGAACTTGATTGTTCTTCACGAAGGGACAAAATCATTGCTCGCCCAAATCAGGTGCTCAGTGATATCACATAACGAAAAAAAAATTTGATTCAATTTATTCCTATGTTCGCTAAGCCTAGTTTACACCCCGAGTTTTATCTTGTCTTCTCAGCCGGCGACAGCAGCGCCACCGCATCTTGCTTTGATCACAGATAGGGATAGGTACTTGTCTATTGCAACGCTACGCATGCGCGGAGAGCAGTGGGAGTGAGATGAAGTGATAGAAACCTAGCTCTCCCATTTGAAGCGCCGCCTCCAATCGCGTTTGCGCCTGCGCCACTTCGCTTCGATGAACTATCACGCCGCGGAACGTGGCCACGCGCTCTTGTGCTCATCCCAAGAGCGGCCGACCTGGTACACCGGTGTACACAGGCGCACGCAAATTTATTACACACGGTCTTTTCCAACCTTTTCTGTTCGGCAACACTGTGATTTAGCCCCACCGCAGTTTCTGTTTGAAGAGCAGCATCAAAAGCTGAAGCGCCACCAGTACTGGATCCTTATCAAACACAGCGCAGAATGCTACCCTTGCCGTGCTGCCTTATCAAAACCAGCGAGACGCACATCGCCTGGCCTGGCGAAACCTTGCCTAAAACCGTGTTACTGATACCGGACTCACTTTGGGGTTAGTATCATCATCTGTCCCCATGTTTGTTTACAAACTTCAAAACCCTGTATAGATCGTTTGTCCTGTGTGTAACGTGAACGGTAAACAAAAAAAAAGAAAAAGAAAAAAAGGGAATGAAAAAATAAATTCCTGCATGCAGGCTTCGTGTCTGCTGTTTGGTCCGTCGTTTGCCTGCAGCTTAAATGCTGCTTCAACTAAACAAAAAAAAAGCACACTAGAAAGAGTTATTTCCCGTTGCTAACATCAGGAAGCGTAACCATATGAGAAGTTGCTGTGCTGTATACCAGCTACATTTCCCGCGATTTTCGCATGCAAGGGCGCCCGCAGAAATTCGGATATGGAGCCCCTGACACGCAGACCCTATGCGAGAAAGGAAAGCTTTCCATTTGGCTCTCGTCGTGGTCGAAACTGCTCTGGAGGCGACACGAAATTGAGCGGCGGTCCGTGATCAACACAACTGTCTGTTCTTGACCGGAGGGAGCTCCCAAGACAGCTTCGGCCGCAGGCGAGGCCACTGTACCATCCAGACAGATAACCAGTATGTACATCACGCGGCATGCGCAGCATAGCTTCTCCACACTTGTCTGTCGCGGCAAGCATTAGCACAGAAATGTAAAATGCCCCCTCTTCGATGGGCAAATCTCTTCTCCCTTTTCACTGCTGCATTATACCCCTGTCTCTAAAAAGGCCTCGGTAAGCACTACGTGGGAGTTACATTGCCTGTGACCTTGCTTTCATCAGTGGCGTCCCCTCCGGTTGCACCTTTTTTGTTCGTTCTGCATCTAGTACTGCATGTTTTTAATTTTTTAAGGAGACCTTGTTCTACTGCTCACGGGACTGTTTAGCCTGTGGAAGAGCCGCACGAGTGATCGCCATGCAGAGCCGCCACGTTCATCGAAGTCTGTTCAGAGAGCAGTGTGCTATGGTGCGGGGGTACATGCTGCGCAGGACCGACTTACTCGATGCATGCGTGTGTCTCCCGGAATTTTGATGTGCGGGCAAAGTGAGAGCCGGATGCTGGTGTGACTGTGTATGACGGGCTGCGATCTGGTCAAGTAGGGATTGAAGCCTGCAAGGGTGTGTCTACTTCCATGCAATGAGGAAAAAAGACCCTTCGTGGCGTATGTGTTACCTGCCCGCCTGGCACACCGAGGGCCTGGTTTCGAGCAGGAATGCCGGCGAATTTTTTTTTCGAATGGTCATTTTCGTGCGTACACGGTCTGATGACACGCTCTGGTGACATTCTCTGCCGACACTCTCTGGTGACAGGTCCTGTACACGTCAGTCATGAGACAAGAAATGCTTTCGCATTGAATTATTGCATGACTCCTTTTTGATCACGGCTCATGATTTAAAGTTCGTAAGGAGGCAAGGATAAATCCCATTCCATTTCTTCTGCTCTAACGGTAGACGAATGGAAGTTTAAACTCTTTCAAAACTTATGTTGTTGCCTCAAGGAATATCCGGGCCTGATGTACTATCATGATTCTTTTTGAAATGAATCGGCAGCCAACGTATATTTCATTTACTATTCCTGTTTTCAGTAAGTGCGCCATCGAACCACAGCGCAAAGGATGGGTTTTTTTCCATGACCACTGCAACGCCCACGGCCCATTAATAAAAAATTGTTTTTTTCGTACTTATGGTGTATCATACACGGTGAGTGAATAGGTTGCTAAGCAGTAAAAGCATATTGTAGGAAAAATACGTACATCTAACTGTCTAGTGATCCACACGCATGTTTGATCGATCACGTTTTCAAACCGTTGCGGTCACTCTAGCGTTGACACGAGCGGAGTTCATGTGTATAGGGACATCATTAAAAACGTGGTCATCACAAAAATTCAGATATTATCGGTCCTTAAGGAGTCAATGTGCTCTTATGAGTGCCAAAATTTCCTGCCACTCATTTCATTAAAGAAAAACTAGTCGAGCTCAGCTTACAAGCTAAGGTCATTCTCCAGCGAGAGCTAGCTGTATTACAGTGCTAAGCGGCTAAGCTTGGCTGAATGGGGTTTTTCTGCTTTAAGTAACTGCATGTGTCGCTAATCGATTACAATGAAAATACAAGCAATGCACAGTTCTTGTTGCGGCCACAACATTTTTTAAATTGCTTTCCACAATACTGGACTGTTACCGTGTGGTCGCTGAAATGAGTGTATCGATGCACTCCGTGCCAAGCACAACGGTGCAAGTATGCTGAAACGCTAGGTTAATTCCCGTATCTCACGGTGTCGTGGGCTAAGGCTGCATTCGAAAGTAGCTGCCGTCCCAAATCATGAATTTCTTTGATGAACTGCCTGTAGGTAGCTCTACATTCTAATGACAGATGAGTAAAAAGGAAGTAAAATGTCTTCTGACGAACCCTCTTTTTAGGTGGTGCGTCCTTGGGACATGCCCGTAAAACATGTGATTAATCAGCCTTTTGGCCACACAGTTTACATATGGGGGAGTATGCGCCGCAAACATGGCCGCATACAGCGCCGGGTTAGGGAGCGATCCCCATTCAAGTTGCCTCGATACGATTTCTTAGACTTCGTTTACGGACTTGTGTCCCGGAGGGTAGCGGGTCTGAGCTATAGAAGGTAGGATATTGCAATTCTCAGATATTAAACCATGCGGTCCTTCGCGGTCCTCAGCGAATGAGGAAGATAGTAATTCCTTGCGCGATCCGTTATCCCTCTGGCTGTACTGTGGGCAACCACGTAATCGGGGAGTAAGGTGGTGCGCACGTGCACCCTTATGAATTGCATAGGCCGTGTGCGCTGCTGGAGAAAGCGCTAAAGAAAAGAGACAGCGATGGCGGATACCCGTCCCTTGGCGGAGTAACGAATGGCTGATCCTGAAAGGAAAGAAAACTCAAGGCTGAAAGATGGAAATGGGATGACGGACGGCGGGGATCGGAGGAGAGCCGGTGGTTAAGATAAGCGAAGGGTACTAGGGGACTGTCGCCCAGCAAAGACGGGCCCGCAGCCGATCATAGTGTTGCCAGTCTCTTAACTGCCAGTGTTCAACTGCCTTCAACTTCAGTCTGTGTGCAATGTATCCAGAACACTCTGCTATCGCATAGCCCTCTTAAGATGACTTCGGCTTCCCCATAATTTAAAATCAACCGTGGTGTTCCTTCTAGGTAGTGACGACGTAGCGCACATAATTATGCGGGCTGAATGTGACTGAAACTTACGAGCGAAAAACGCAGCCCCTAGTACGCCCACAATCTTTGCGAGGGAAAATGGCGGCAAACGTAGCAGCGTACTGCGGCGGCGCGAGTAACGAGGAGAGTTCGCGAAGACGCTTTTGGCTTGCCGGTCGGGTTGTTTCGACGCGAGTTTCGCCTGGACAGGGACACTGCACGGCGGTCGTGTCAAGTAATTGCTGATGAACTGGAAGGATTGCGAGGGAATGCGCTGTCAGTGGAGCGGCAGGCCTTCTGTACGGGCTCCGCCTTTTCGCCACCGGCGGTTTTCAAAGCGCGTCGGGATAGCGCAATTGACCGAAGGCTAGCAAATGTGTGCGGCGGGCTGCCGAAGCCATCGTGAAGGTTGAGACGCGGAACGGGTGGGCGCGCTTTCCGGCGAGCCCCGAAGAGAAGGCGGCAGCGAGGAGGGCTTCCATCGCCACGGCAGCATCCCCGGCGTTGTTGGGTGTGTCGATGACACTCTAATCGCCATCAAGGCGCAGCGGGGCAATGCTGCACACAGGGCAGCCTTCTGCATCCGCAAGGGCTATTACGCCTTGAGCTGCATGATAGTGAGTAGACTTCGTCCTCTGCTGTTTTTGACTGCATGTGTTCGGCTCGAGGTCCGGGCTGCGACAGCGGAAGTTTATGCCTAAACCTGCGTTGTATCTGTTTTCTTTCAAATCTGGGACTCCAACTTTCGAATCCTGGCCGTAGACCCCCGCTGCCCCGGCTCGTGCAACAACGCGTTCGTCTGGCGCTAGTCGTGGCTGCGGTGTGAGGTGGTGAGATGCATGTTGGAGGAAAATGAAAACTGATTTTAGAGGAAAGGAAATGACGCAGCAACTTTCTCACCTATCTCAGCAGACACCAGAACCACACTGTAAGGGAGGAATAAAGGAGGGAGTGAAAGAATAAAGGAAGAAAGAGTTTCCATAGTGGAGGTGTCGAGAACGAATCCGACCACCTGGGGATCTTTAAGGTGCACTGACATCGCACAGCACACGGGCCCTTTTGCGTTTCGCCACCATCCAAACGCGGTCGCCGCGGTCGGGTTCGACCTCTGGTACTCCGGCTCAGTAGACGAGTGTTTTAACCACAGAACCACCGCGGCAGGTGCCTCTTGGAGGACGGAGAGTTTCTTCAGGGTAAGCAGTAAGAAAGCCCTGTCTCGATTACATATATCGAGCTACAGTGGTCCGCATGCAGTGAAGCTACCAGAATGGAGCATGCTCGTTGCACTTAGGAATATGCATTGCGATACGATACATACGCCTTGTGCGAGTTGCCCCTGTGTTGTTACTGAGTGCAGCAGAAACACAAAGGCACATAAAGCATTGTTGAAATGCATAGTATTACAGGCTTAAACAAAGCCATTTGGCATTTGTACGACACTTGTGGTGTGTTGGAAATAGCAGTGAATCATTGTCATCAATATGAGCTTGCAAAAGCATCCTTTTAGGGGTGTTTGCCTCAACATCTGTCTTGCATAGGTTTCGGATGCTCCATTACAAGCCGGAACGAGTGGCTGTCATCATGGCAGCATGTGCAGCGCTGCACAACCTCTGCTTGGAGGCCCCTACATCAGTGGACGACGAGGATGGCCCCTGCCCGAAAGACAATGACCCGCCTCACCTACCTCCGGGGAAAAGTCGTGCGTGCACATGTTATCAGCCAGCTGTGGAGAAAGCGTCTCCAGCAGCGACTGGTACGGTTGAGCAGGCTATAACGTAGGCAATGAACTAGCCGGCCAAATCTTCGCAGCCAAGGCAGTGTCCAGGCAATGCTTGTGTGTATGTCATGGTTGTTTTGGCTACAGCTAACGAAGTGGCAGCCTTTTTTTTTTGCTCCTTCTTCGTGGTGTGTCTGGAAGCCTGCAGTGGCAAAGATGCAAAGGTGCACACCAGCTGCCACATCACTGACAGTGTATTTACCATACATCATAGTTCGCCACACAGCCACTTCAGTCTCCTTCTCCACTTGAAACTCGAGCCGAAACAACTTGTCCAGTAAGCCAATAGACTCTTCATTCACCCTCCTATGCCGTTGCCCTTGTGGACCCATCTGGCCCTCCACTGCCGTCATCTTGCAGCCTGCCTGTGCTGTGTGGAGAGCCACCTGTCTTCGCTGTTTGCATGACAAAGCACGTGAATAAATAGTGTAATGTTGAAGCAAAGCAGGCAATGTTTGATCAAATCAGAAAGTACCACTGAAAGTTTATTTAGTGCACACCACTAATTGTTTTACTGCATACTGCACCATTTCACACAGGTGGTCACATGAGCACAGGCATAAGCAAACCATATTGCATGCCATAACATCGACAATAATTCCATACGTCTTGTCAAGTGCAACAGAAATTGTCATGCAGACATGATAAAAAAGATTGCAAGACTACAAGCTCGACTGGTAATTATCACAGCTTCTGCACAGCTTGTGCAGGCAATAAGCCCACTTTTGCAGTAAGTGCACAAACCTAGTACACAAGCAGAGCAATGTTCAGTAAGCACTACATAATAGATTTTACAAGACTACAAAACCTTTAACATGTATAAAAGCATTGATATAGATGATGTAGCCAAATCTTTGTTATTTATGCAGACGACACGACATTACTATTTTCTGCCCCTTTGCCCAATCAACTAGTTAACCAGGCAAACAGAGCCCTTGTAAGTATTGAAGAATGGTAGGCTTGTGCGAATATTTGTACGATTCGAACATCGAAGCGAATAATGTGGTATTAGATTCGGGCTTCGAATCGAATAGCAGTGTTCGGAAATCTCGAATATTTTCGAAGTGTTTCGAAGTTTGAGTCTTTAGGAACAGTGCCCTTATATAGGGCTATGACAGAGTTGTAATTGTTAAATATACTGAAAGTGGCGATCAGCGACATGTAGAATCGCGCCAATGAGTGCTTGAAGCTAGACTTTTACCCTGTGATCCTAAATCAACCTTGAGGAGCCGTGTGCTTTATAGAATATTAGTCCCTCGTGGTAGCACTGGACTAATGTCATAAGATATAGACTGCAAGTTCAGGAAATGTAACCGAAATTAGTCGTCAGTGCATCTTCTATGCAAACAACATGTGAAGTTCATGGCGGCACCATTGCACTGCGTCACTGCGATCAGGTAGATTGGGCTCCTAGAGCACACTTGCCCTAAATTAGAAAATCGACTCCGAATTGTCATTTCGCAGGGTTCGCGACTATTCCGGAATCACAGAAACTCGTAAATCAGCTCAAATATATGCACAACATTCATAAGCACTCCGTAGAGGATGCGGCAACGCAAAGCGAAGACCACCCAGAAAACTCCCTGGCCGCGGCCATGGATTGGATTGGATTGGCCATATTGGTGATTTTTTCTGGCTGCTTTTTAGACGGTTTGGCGTTGTGGCTATTATTGGGCTATACGCTCCCAGAAAACCTGATTGGTAAACGAAACGTGTTTCAAGGAGTGCTCTACGTTTGCTTTGCTGTTGATGCAGTTTTTTTTAAGCAAAAGCTTCACTATGCTTTGTTTTCAAGAGGGCAGCGTCACTGATCTCCACTAGGTGGCTAAATGCCGCATTCCTGCTTTCTGAAGTGGGCGCAAGTAAGGTGGCTAGAGTACCCTAGCGCAAGTGAAGCCATCGGAAGTTCAGTGGCATGTCCTGGAAGTTTGGCATCTGCAGTGTATTTCAATGTAAAAAGTCTGGTCTTTCGGCCTTCCATTCTCAGTTTTTCGCGTTGTTTTCGTGTAACGTCTACTGTAATATCAAAGGAATAAGCAAGCTCAACACAAGAAATGTGTGCATTGTTTGGGGAACCCTGTAATTTTAGAGAAACTGAAAAAAACAGGCATGCCACTCCGCACCATCTGGCAACACTGCATGGTTGTCGCTGTGGGAACCAACGTTACTAGATTCTTTCCAGTTCTCAAACTGTGGAGCCCGCCTGACGCCTTTCAGTGGAGCGCCGCGTGGAGGCGCGCGCGACGGCGTTTGCCTGGCAAGGCGTCGAACCGGCCGCCCCCGCCGGTGTGGGCTGCGAGCGGCAGTGTGTCCGTTTGGCAACGTTTGCGCTCGTATCCGCAGATGCGTAGTGTTTGTGCACCGTGCTTGCAACCGCATGAATCATGCCGCACTGTTTCGTGCCAGGTTGTAAAAGCGGTTACGATTCTGTGCGATCTGCGGGAGAGAAGAGACATTTTTTCAGACCGCCCTGCGACGCTGAACGCCTTCAACTATGGGAGCGCACAGTACCAAGGCTGGACAAAAAGCTTTCAGGCTCGTGTTCCGTTTGTGATCATCACTTCCAGGATGACGACATTTTGAAGGTCTTCGAGCACAACATTTCCGGTGAAGTGGTCGCGATACCGTGCGACAAATGGGCGCTGAAAGACAACGCCGTGCCTCGCGTGTTCCCGAATTGCCCGAAGTATCTTTCTAAACCGACACGGAAATGTAAAGCACCTTCTCGCAGACTCTCTCCTGCAAAAAGCAAATGCCGAAAAGAACAAGGTGAGCGTACGAGTGCAGCATTCGGAGATAGCTACGACGAAACAGAAAACGGCCTGTCGCTGGATGGTACTGAATTTTTGTTTGACATGCTGGCTCGGTTAGCCAAAGGGGGACAAAAACTTGAAGGTTGGTCTCTTGATGTTGCCGAACAAACGGCTCTATTGTACAAGCTCAGCATAAGAAACAATATTCCCCGTGTGGAAACGTCCGTGGCGCTGTCGGAAAACCTCGATTTGACCGTGTGTGCAAATGGTCGACTCGTGCCACGTAGTGTCTAAGCCGGGAAGCAGGGCATTGAGTTGAAGTCATTTGATGACTTGAAGTGTTTGATACAGTATCTGAAAAAGCTGAGGCTGTGCCAGGGATGCCCTGCTAAAAAGTACCCCAAAATCACATCATCAGTGGTGTCAACAAAACAAGGTGAAACGTGGAGGCGCAACACATGCACTATATTGAGCCTTAATGCTACATGTGCTCAATGCCGGACCTTGGACAAGCTTTTTTTGCAACTGATTTGCAACGGCAAAGCAGCAAAAGGACTGCAAGAAAAAGCAGAGGGCCTGCTTGAAGTCGGTGCGACGCAAAGCAATTCGTGCAACCTCAAGGCGAGAAAAACTGAAAGAAGAGCTTGTTTTGATGAAGCGGAAGCTTAGCGCAATCCCGGAGGAGACAATTGACAGCACCCTTGGCGTTCTTCCAGCCAGACAGCAGTTAGCCTTCAAGACAGCTTTCATGGCAGCGTACAGCAAAGTCAAGAAATGGGAGGCGGTATGATGCCGAGTGGCTGATGACATGTTTGCTACTGCACATCTCAAGTCCAAAAGCCTACACTTTAATTGCTGACATGCAGCTGTTACCGCTGCCATCAAAGGCTCGCCTTCGCCAAATAATAAAGGGAATTCCATGCAAATATGGTTTCAACCAAGTTGCACTGAACAGCATCAAAGGCCATTTCTGTGATAAAAGCCATCTAAGACGGCTAGGAGTATTGCTCCTCGATGAGGTAAAGTTAAAGCAGGGTATCTCCTTCAATAAAACCTCATGCAAGATGGATGGATTCGTGGACTATGGCGACGTTACAGCACCAAACGCAAATCAACTTGCCGACCACGCATTGGTACTGATGCTCGTGCCTCTGTTTGAAGACTGGGTGCAACCAATCGCAAGCTTTGCGACAAAAGGAGCAGCACCCGGAAAAGTTCTTGCAGAACTCGTAATGAGTGCTATCCTGGAACTTCACAAGAACAATGCGTCAGTCCTGGCCGTGATCAGTGACGGGGCTGGTAACAACAAATCTATGTGGACCCAGTTTGGAGTGTCAGGCAAAATGGATGCACCTCACCACTTTATTGAGCATCCATGGGAGCCATCACAAAACATCTACTTCGTATGCGATGTGCCACATATCGTCAAGTGTATCCGAAATCACCTGAGGAAGCACACCTACGCAATGGTAAAGAAAAAAGCATGAGCAAATGTTCAGTGCAGTTTAACAGTTGGATTTTGTTCCTTCCAGGCAGGTGACCTTCGCATCAATTTCCGGCATTATGTGACCCTGTATGAAGCAGAGAAAAATAAGCATGTGCGAGTTGTGCCAATACTGAACGAAGCACATGTTGCCCCTGATAACCTGCGCAAAATGAGCGTCAGACTAGCTACACAGGTAGATCTTGTTTTTGTAAAAGCATGCTGTTTTTATTTTCTGTCCTCATATGTGAAAAATGCAATTCTTTTTTTCTGCAGCTCTTTAGCCGTGGGACGGCTATTGGAATACGCGTGTACAGGGAAGCAAAAGCCGCTGGCTTAGAAGATTCAGAAGGCACTGAGGCCTTCACAAGAATGCTGAACGGCGTATTTGATGTGCTCAACATCAACCTTCCATCTAGGGGAATCAGGGGCCATTCCAAAGAGATAGAGGCAAGCAGCTCAGCTGCACTTCCTGGAGCCTAGGCTTATACTATTACATACGCCTTTGCGTGTCCGCATGGTTTGATTATTCACAATTTTTTTCAGATCATGAAGCAGTTACTGGAAGTCTTGAACGTGACTGAGCGAAATGCAGTTGAGAAGGGCACAAGGCTCTTTGCCTCTCAGCTGACAACTGAGTCCCTACGTGTCACATTGATGTCGACGCTAGATATTATCAATTATCTCTTCGACAAGGGCGCATATTACGTACTCACCGCCAAGCTTAACCAGGACCCGTTGGAGGTAACATGAATTTTTTCACTTTTAGTTTGGACTTTAGAGACATTATGCACTTTTACTCAAATGCTTGTGATTTCTCTTTCAGCGGCATTTTGGCCTCGCTCGTTCATTTGGAGGTGATGAGTCGCACCCTACCGTCATGAACTTCTCGCAGATATTTCGCCTGCTGAGCCAGTACATGCCCATCAAGACAGCACTACGTGGAAGTGTTCAAGGCGAACCGAATGCTGTACTTGTCAGTGTAGAAGAAATATTGAAGACTGCTGCAGAGACTCATCGATCAAACAAAGCTAGCTTGCGCAATGAGATTGAGGCTAGGCTGTTGGAAATGACAACGTTTCCATGTGTTACCCCTGACCAAATGAGCGATGAGCACAGCTACTTCAGAGGTTCACCAGATGACAGTGTTGTTTATTACTTATCTGGGTATACTGTACACAAAGTAAGCAAGCGCACAGAGTGCCAGTTGTGCCTGCATGACATTAGCTCAGCAGTTCCTGTCGTCTGTTCCGACGCGTACTTGACCAGGTATCGGAGCTTTAAGGAAGGTAGCCTGAGGCACCCCAGCATCAAGATGCTAAACTTCGTGAGGGTTGTAAATGAATCAGTCACTTTCTCTTAATGAGGAAGGTCTCTGCGGGGACCTGTTTTGGAAGGTCCTGGACGAGCTGGATGAGTGCTACCTAACGTGGCTGGGTTGTGATCAGCACAAGCCCACGTTCAGGTGCCAAGTGCTATATTTTTCATTGTCACGCGGATGCATTTCTATGCCAGGGATGTCAATCGGCGCCTTCAAACCCGCGAGAAAGTCGCCATCGCCAGCAAAAAAGCTCGTCTATTGTGAAGCAATGCTTAACAGTTTCATTGTGGGTGCGTCCTTTGTGCCTGGCAATAAATGCTTTTCATGCTACTGAGAAAAGGCAAGTTTCTTTGCTTTGCTTATTTTTCATTTTGAGTAGTATATGCATGCAAACAACGGCAGTGAATGAGTTTCGGGGCAGCATCGCTGCTGGTGCTTTCTCCTGTTCATTCCGTCAGTTATAGCCTCGCCCCAATGTTCGAAGAGGTCCCTAATTACTGCAAAAATCTGAGGAGCAGTGCATGACAATTTCAACGCAAAGAATGCCATCTATAATACACAAACCGGCAGCGCAGGGCACCGGGCTAACCGTGGCCGCCGCGCCATCTGGCGACCGGAAACGAAAATGGGCCACACATCGACGGCCGCCGCGGTGGGGAGTTTGACAACTGAAGGGATCTAGTAATGTTGGTGGGAACGTTGAGTGTCAGTTCTGCTGCGCGTGAGCGTGGTTAGTCAGTTCTGTCGCATTAATTCTGCCGATTTTTTTAAACAGGTGCGAGTACGATGAAACCATGGATGAGCTGCCTCCTAAGATATGCCGGAGCGCGATCTGGGGTTTTTTTAGCGTGGACCGAAAGACTCGAAGTGTTGCACGTGCAAGATGAACCTGAAGACGCCGAGCGGCACTACCACAACTCTGATAAATCACTTGAAGCATCATCCACAATTCAAGCGGTTTGAAAAGATGCGCAGTGCCCAGAGTGGCAAAAAGGCAAGAGATATGAACAAGCTTGAAGCAAGTGTTCTGGTACCTGGACCTTTCAGGGCATTGCTCAAAAGTAACAGCGCTCGAGCCAGGTTGCTAACAAAGAAAAAGGCATTGTTCCTTGCTACCGGCCTTCATCCATACTCAGTTGTAGAAGAGCTAGGGTTCGTAGCAATAATGCAAGCTGCTGCTCCCGAGTACCAGCTACCGTCCAGGACTACGTTTTCCCGGAGTGTTGTGCCGGAACTATACTCTAAGGAAGTGGAGCGAATAAAAGGAGAACTTCGGCACCATTTTCAGAATGGAGTTCAGTGTTATTTGTTGACAACGGACAGCTGGATGTCAAGGGCAGGAGACAGCTATATTTCATTGACGTGCCACATGCTGAATGCCAACTTCGAACCTCACAATTTCAACCTTTCCTGCAAGCACATGCCTCAAGGCTACACAGCTGAAAACTTGAAAAATGCTCTGCTAGAGCTTGCTGCTGAATGGCATCTACCGCAGGACATTCCGGTTTATACTGTAACTGACAATGGGCGGAATTTTGTTTCTGCGGTGACGCGGACACCGTGGCATGGACTTCAATGCTTTGGACATACACTGCAGTTGTGCATCAATGACGCTAAGAAGCAAACGCCCCATTCGAGGTGCTTTGCACCAAGGCACGAACAATAGTCGGACATTACAAGAGGAGTGCTGTTGCAAGAACACGCCTCAAGGATGTGCAAGCCAGCATGGGAATAGAACCCCTGGAGGTCATTCAAGACGTTCCCACACGGTGGAACAGCGAGTATGAGATGATGGTAAGGCTCCTGAAGCTGCGCCCGGCAATTTCCTTGGACTTGTCGGAACAAGACACGATTGATAATTTGTCGTCAACCGAGTAGCGCCTAATGGCTGCAGTAACATCAGTGTTGAAATGTGTAGAGGAAGCTACTAGGGAGAGCTGCTCAGAGAAGCACCCGACCCTCTCACAAGTTGTGCCACTAATACATTGCATGCAACTCCTGTTGGCATAGAAGCAGCATGGCGGTGGCGAAGATTCCATATTTGCGGGAAACCTGCTCCAGAACATGAAGTCCCGCTTTGTGGATATAAAAATGCAAATCCCATATGCTTTGAGCACAGTGTTAGATCCTCGATTCAAGTCAGTGTGCTACAGTCATGCTAGTGAGGCACAGTGGCTGAAGAGTCAGGTTTGTTCGGCATTGGAGAAAAGTCTTCCACTGAAAGCAGACATGGATTCCCGCATTACTGCGTCTACACCAACTACCGACAGTGATGTGTGGAGCGTTTTTGGAGCTTTGGCCTCGACCAGCACTGTGAGCACTGCATCAAGACGGCCACTGCTAGAGTTAGAGGACTGCCTGCACTCACCGCTGAGGCCTAGAGCAGAAAACCCCTACCTCTGGTGGAGGACCAGTGGCAAGGACACCTTTCCACAGTTGGCAAAGGTTGCTCAATTATACACTGGGATACCAGCAACACAGGTGTCCAGTTAAAGGCTATTTTCAGCGTCTGGAAATGTTATCACGAGAAGGAGGGAGCTCCTGCTTCCTGAACATGTGGAGCAGTTGGTGTTTCTGCACAGCAACATGCTGTGAGCATCTCGGCCAGAGAGCATGCAGAAGTGCCAATAAATATTCTAGACTATTCTAGATCCTTGTACTAGTTGTGCTTTTCTTTCATTCAGTTACCTTGTGAATTCTAGAAACTACGACCTCCAGTGTAAATATTTTTTTTACAGCTGTGTTTGCATTCGCAAACCATTCGCTTTGCTTCGAAAATATTCGTTTCGATTCGAAAATATTCGAACAGAATGACTATTCGCTTCATATTCGCTTCGAACTTGAAATTCACTATTCGCACATACCTAAAGAATGGTCTAAATGAAAAAAGTTCAATATATATGCTAATAAAACAAAAGCTATTTCCTTTCATCCAAAAAATAGGAACATATTCATCGATGAAGATATCTGCCATATTAATATACAGAAGTTGTAAGCTCATTTAAAATACTTGGTGTCGTCTGCACGGAACAGATGTCATGTGATGCTCAAGTGGATCACGTTATACAGAAGTTGTCATGACTCATTAGCTTGACTAATATAAACAAACATACCTTCCCTGCCAAGCTTAACACTCTGTTACACCAAGCATTGTTCTACTCGCACACAAAATATTGTCACTTTGCCAGGGGAACGACAACCCTAAGTAACATGCATAAAATATATGGAGTGCAGAAAAAAATGCTAAGAAATATTTCCAACGCTCCTTATGACCATCCGTCTCTTCCGTTCTTTCAGAAACATAACATAATGGCCATATATGATATGTACGCTTACTGCTTAGCTTTAGCCTACAAGAAGGAAATTAAAAACAATGTTGTGAACTGGCTTCCTTACAGAGAAAAGTTGCACATTATCCTGCCAGCACCGCCACATATATGGAATAAAGTGTTATGTTGCACAATTTATGACAAACAGCTGATATGGTATCACCTTCAAAACTTGAATTTATTAAGAAAACATAGCCTTCATCTCCAGCAAGCAATGAAAGCTGATATCAGATTAGTTTTATTGGTGGCTGAACCTGTTTCCTGATATTTTCTAGATATGTTCTAGTTGGAAATGTTTTTGTTCTTTTTATTTGCTGTCATTGTGATTCTTCATTCATTTCTCTTCACCTAAAACCTGCATTTTGTAATCTAAAAAGTGGCATTTGTATTGTTGCATTTCCTTATTTTCAGAGTGCAAAAGTGCGACATGGGGGTGTTCAAAGCTTTGAACTTTCACTTTGTCTCACTATTTTGCAGCTAGTGGGAACAAAATGGGTCTTTTTGTTTGTTTATCTTTTTTTTCTTGCATAAATGGTGGCCACTTTTTTGAAGAACCAAATTTCTGCGCATGTTTCGTGCAAATGTCCTCACTTTTGTTTGTGAATCTCGAGCTGACAATCTATGATTATAACGGGTTGTCGAGTGAACTTTTATTTTCTGCACATGGTACACTGTTCTGCTGGTGCCTCTTTCTCACTTTTTTATTATTGTTGGGGGGGGGGGCACGCCAAGCCAAGTGCCAAGTTTTTCTCCCTAGCTCCCCCATCACTATGATGGAAAGTAAAAATAAAATATTACTATTACATTACAAATGGCCATTATCACTGCATATGATGAACAGTGCAGCAGTTTCGATGCAAATGGTGCATCATAAAGCGTATCGCACTTAATGCAAGTCGCATTGCTCGCAATGAATGCAGCATTAGCAATGAGTCCTCATACATATATAGAGACGTGTAAACATCACAGTTACATCAGTTAGGTGGTATGCGTGTAGAGGTTTTTCATGAACAGCAGAACATGGAGCACAGTCATGCCGAGACGTACAAAACATGCAGCTTGTTACAATGCAGGCAATACTGCATGAAAAGTCCCGTAGCAGCAACTCAATTGTTAGGCCATTAACACTTCTGCATCTTGCAGAAGTAAAACAGTACCATCAGAAAAAAGCAGATACAGACTTACTAGATATCATAAATCAGCGTCATGCAAAATTTAAAAAGGCACCATTACAATTATGCAAAAACAACTTGACTAGAGAATATCACATGCCTTCTGCATCACACGCTGACTAGAGAATATCACACACCTTCTGCATCTTGCAGAAGGTAAAGAGGCAACATTGAAAAAATACACAGAGGCCGACTAGATATTGTCAAAGACCTTCTGCTTCTTGCAGAAGGTAAAAAGACACCATAAGAAAAAAACCACGCATTCTGCGTCTTGCAAAAGGCTGTAAAAAAAGTGCCAGCAAACAAGATTTAAAAACAATAAAAAAAACATAAGTTGATGGCGGCTGTAGCTGGTTTTGCAGCTGCACCACCATGAAAGAGATGGACAGTACGAGCTGCTCGTGCAGGCTCGCCGATTCCCTTCTGGCGTCCCGCACTGTTGTTGCAAGGTCTGACATAGTGGCTGTTAGCTGCCTTCTGTCTGCAGCAGCCTGGTTGAGGTGCTGCACATACTAGAAAGTTCAATAGCAAATCTTTGCTCCCAATACATTCAATGCTCATTTCACTTTCATGTTATAGATGACCTACTGAAATATACTGGGCCACATCCCACAACAGACGGCCATAGTGAGGTTAAGCACAGGTTTGGAACGGTGGACGTAGGAACATTATGTTGCATGCAGCTGCTTCTGTTGCACAAGATGTGGTGCATCCTGTCAGCCCATACCTCCAGGAGACATGTGTGAAAATTCGGCATCCTGCCCGTTGTGTGCTTTAGCGATGTCTGCTGTGCATCTTGTCTCCTTAAGCAGCTCGTCCACCTCCTCGTCCTGCTACTTCCTCCACCGCAATGGACGGCCTGGAACTGCCTGCCGATGAGGGTGGTGCAGTGGGCTGCTGCTGGTGGGTGCCTGTCAGAGCGCAAACAGACTGAATGTACACTTGTCATACGACACAGCACGATGTGCAATAAGCAAACCGTTTGCTGCAACGTCTAAGGGGAGCAGCAGTACATAAAAGCAGTTGCAGTCAGTCATATGACAAATGCAGCATTGTTTCAGTGAACTCAAAGTGCACGTCAGCGTTGTCACCGCTCCTGCTGTAAGAGGGAAAAAGCTTGCACAACGTGTCAATATGCCGAATCTGAAGGAAACTTTTTGTGGACATAGTAAAACAACTGTGGCTCTATGGCGCTCCTGCAAATGCTATTTATTAGAAGCACTTTGAAAAGAGGGTAATGTGGAGCCTGCATACTGGCAGGTCAACGCACTGGCAGTGTCAGCACGCTGCCGATGCTGCTGCAGCTCGTCCACCAGCAGTTCAGCAGATATCTCCCCCGTCTCCTCAAGCCAGGATGTTTCACTGGCGTCGTCTACATGAAATCATTACACAAGACACAACTGCACAGTAAACAGTTTCAGCAAAGTGTGAAATGTGTGGTTAGTCGGTACTGTGGCTGAAGGCGAAAAATCACTACCAGAAAAGGAAGGTAAAGAAGCTGAGGCGGCATTTGCAATCTCCAGTTTACGCACTACTACACCTTCCAAAATTAGCAAAACTGCAGATGAGGTCATCAGCAGTGTACACAAGCTGTAAGACATACACATAAAATGGTTTGAAATACAGTTCACCTACCAGCTGCAGACTGGCCTCCCTCTGCAGGCTGCTTGTCCCTGGCTCGCTGCCCACTGCAACTCTGACGGGAAGAGAGGTGTGCTGGGCTGCTCCTGCAAGAAGGAACAGTGCCTCACGTTCAAACATGAATGTCTCGAAGTTCATCATAGGGTTGCATTGCTTACAGCACATGGCCCTGAGGTTCGGTCAAGAATCCTTCATCACCACCAAGCTGCAAACTTTGCAACTGTCTGTAACGTCACAGCAGTTGACTAACGACAGTGGTCATACCTGCTGGAGATGGGGGGAGGCTACAACCTGCTCAAAATAAGATCCCGCGAGGCCCGTGACGCTCACTGGCCCGATAAGCTGAATGGCTTGGCCACCCACAGCCGGCAGTCTGCCGCCACCGGCGCCACTGCGACAGGACCGTTCACGCGGTCCTCCACAGAACAATGTTGACAGGCTTACCCTTGGCCAGCTTGCAGCCACGCCAACTCCGCTCGCCGCGGGCAAGTCACTACTGATGGACTGCTACCAGCTCCACGAGCAAAGCCCAGTTGCGGTGACCTCTTTGGAGGCAATTACAATTATCTATATATATATATATATATATATATATATATATATATATATATATATATATATATATATATATATATATATATATATATATATATATATATATATATATATTGTCACCGGCTGCGAGATAATGCTCTCAGTATGTTTACGGCGGCTGACGATAGCTGGTGTGCAGCTGCCTTTGCTTTTTCGCAACTGCCTGATCACGTGTGCCCTCGCAAGCTCTGCGTTGCAGTTTTCTTATCGCAGGAACCCGATATTGCGAGCTAGGCTGCCTCAGCTCGCGCGCCTTGCGAGTTTGGTCCGAAGGCTGCAGTCTAAAAAAATAAATGTTATGAGCATTGATTGTGGTGCGCTGCGTGAAATTCTCGCATATATGAGCGAACTTGTAAGGGCACCAAACTGCTCAAAACATTTATTTTGTTGGATCAGCGGTTCTCGCACCAAACTCACAAGGTGCGCGAGCTGCAGATACTTAGCGCGTTATTTCGGGTTCCCGCGATAAGAAAACTGCAACGCTCTGCCTGTGCGTGCGTGGCCGTCTCAGCGAGCAAAACGCAGACAAACGACCCCCTAAAGGGTGTGCCTATGACTGTGCTGTCTACGCGGCGATCGGGCACAGGCGAAAAAGCGAAGCTGCGCACCAGCTATCGCTAGGCGCCGTGAACGTGCAGACAGCACTATCTCGCACCCGATGACTATCATTTCGCAGCACTGACTCCAGTGCAGACACGGTTTCCATCTTTCGTGTTGTCTTGTGGGCTCCTGTACATGCCACGAATGGCGCCAATGTTCAGCCGACTTGACTGTCAGGCCCTCTGTATTTAGGGCAGCGGCAATCCCCTCCCAAAGCTCCCGCCTGCGAGTCGCCGTGTACTCAGGCGGGAGCTCTGACGAGGCCCGTGCCAAGGGCGGACGTTCTTCGAGATATTCGATGAGCACCCGCTCTATCCGGCGCCTCTTTGGTGGTGGTGCCATTTCAAATGATAACGGTATTTCGTCCCGATTCCCTAGGCGATTTCTCGGTATCGGCCAAGGAAATGTATTCTTTAGACAGGGAATAAATATTCGAGAATCTGCAAGTGTTCATTCACTTGCACATACGTGCGGTGAATTAGAACAACTAGTAGAGTTATGAAAGAGCAAGGACGAGCGATATGGTTTAAACTGTGCACCTGAAAGTTTCCCTCGCCCTCGTTCTTTCCCACGGCCGAATTCGCTCAGTTTTCTTATCGATAGGGAGCGACCACGGACAGCAAACTTACCTCAACAAGTCGTCTTCGTCGAATTTCGTGCCAAGAGCTCCTTTCTAGCTGATTCTTGCGCACCTACAGTCTTCACTGCATTCAATCAGATTTTTCTACGCTTAAGACATCGGCACAACACTTTGATTTTAGTCGACACGAAAAAAAGGAGGAACTTGTCGTGGAATCAGCTGTTTTCTTGCTTGTCGCCATGCTCTCGCTTTACGCTATCAGCGCGCCCTCAAGGCAACAAAATGTACCCTACAGCAAATTTAATTGCAAAACTGAGAGCACCTCTCATTTTCCTTCCCGTTTCCAAGTTATCAACACGCTTTTTTTTAGCAAGATACAACGTTATTGTTTTAATTCATTGCGACGCTGTTTTTTTCTTTTTAAGATGACATGTTCACGCCGCTGTCAGCGTACCTTCGCAGCAACAAAAGTTCTTGCAAGTGCGAATTTAATTTCAGAACTGAGAATGCCTATTTTTTTCCATTATATTTTTGAGTTCGAAACAGTTTTTTGACAAAATAAAAGATTGCTAATTTTATTCGGGACAGCTTCACAACAAAACGTTACCTAATGGCCCCTTGTACAAATAAATGCTTCCGTGGTAGAGCCTTGCTGGTGTCTGATTGATTAGCTGATCCGTCAGAAGTGCTGTCAAACAGTTTAGAGATTTTGACGTCACGCTTACAAGCTTGCGGTATGTAATATGGCCCCAGAAACCTGGAAAATTGGTTTTAGGGGAAAGCAAATGGCGCAGTATCTGTCTGACACATCGGCGGACGCCTGAACCGAGCCGTAAGGGATGAGATAAAGGAGGTACTAAGAGTAGAAAGGAAGAAAGCGGTGCCGTAGTGCAGGGCTCCCGAATAATTTCGACCACCTGGGGACCTTTAATGTGCACTGACATCACACAGCACACGGGCGGATTTGCGTTTCGCCTACACCAAAACACGGCCGTCGCGGTCTGGTTCGAACCAGTGTACTCCGAATATGGAACAGCTGTTTTTCTTTTTCTGGCTGTCATGTTCACGATGAATGACTTTGTGGATGAATTGATAAGGCTGAATCCCTCAAGTTGGGCAGCAGCTCACGCCACCTAGCCAACGCTTTTCCGCTGTCAGCGCATACCCGCACGGGAGCAGAAGTGACTGAATAGCAAACTTAAATGCAAAACTGAGGGTACTGCTTGTTTTGCGGGGCGTTGTTGAGTTTTAAATACAGTTTCTAAACAAAATAAAGCATCACTCATTTTATACACTGCGTCTATACTGCAAAACGTTAGCCTAAGGTCCCTTGTCGTGCAAATAAATGCTAACGGCGCGGAGCCACCGCAGAGTTGCTGCTATTTGGCTGATTCCACTGTCAGAATCTAGTGTTGTCTTTTTACCGCGACAGTGTCAAGGAGCTCGTTTCGCAGAAAAGCAGCTGTCGTCGGCGGAGTTGGCCGTGAGCGAAAAATGACTCATCTCAGTGGACACCTGAACCGCGTGGTACGGGTGCCAGCGAGAATTGAGACAGGGGTCATTTCCTTTCCTTAAAACCCCTTTTCATTTCATTTTCTTTCCCTTACATCCCCGTTCGGGCGTCCACCGAAATATGTGAGACAGGCGTCATTTCATTAAATTGCCCAACGGGGAACGCGTCGCGCCGAACGGCCAAAGGCGATCCGTGCACTCCTTGGGAACGCTGCAACATGCTTTCGCGTCTCACTCTTAAAGACGAAGCTTAAGTGTCCTCCAAATTTTTGACGTGAAGCTCTCAAAACTAAGTTATATTGAGAGCGCTCCATAATTCGGTCCCAGGTCATGTTAGAAGTCGAGATGGCAATTCTCCTTGTTTGTATTCTTTAATTGTTGCCGCGCAAAATTATCACCACCATAGCGCTAACGACCCTCGAATATTTAAAACGCTTAGCGTCTTCCGGTTTACGGAGCACGATTGTTGGTAGTGCAGAGCACGAAGCGCAGAAGGACGTACGACACATTAGAGACTAGCAGCGCACGCATACAAGGCGTTTCGTAGTTCGCATGTGTATTCTTCTCTCATGTGTATTCTTCTCTTATGTGTGCTCAATGCGTTCTTGTGCCTTATTGATCTCATGCAACCCTAGCAATCCCACCAAGGAACCTTTGTTAATAGTTGCAGACTTCCTGCATTAGAAAGGAGATTGTTCAGGGTAGTGGGTGAGTCACACGAGGTTCCATAGCGCAAAAGCTGGGACACGACAGAACACGAGCGCATTAAAGACATCCCCTTGATATTCTGTTTAGCTTATGAGTTAACTTTATGGGGCTTTAACGTCCCGAAGCGACTCAGGCTATGAGGGATGCCATATTAAAGGCTTCAGGAAATTTCGACCACCTCGGGTTCTTTAACGTGCACTCACATCGCACAGTACACGGGCCTCTAGAATTCGACCGCCACGGGCGGTATCGAACCCGCCTCTTTCGGGTCTGCAGCCGAGCGGAATAAACCACTGTGCAACGGCGGCGGCTTGCCCATGACATTCAGAGACACTTGTTTCTGGACAAATCCTGTATTTCTTCGAAAAACAGTGCTCCAGTAATTATCAGCAACAAATCGAAGAAAAAATTCGCACCAGTAAAATTATGTAACGAAATCAAGCGAAAATTGGAGAAATTCTGATAACGTTTACATGACTAGACAGTAAATATGAAATAGTCTATCATCCGGAAGCACATGCAACGTCCAATGATTGCGCCCGACGCCACGTCCACGAGGCCTACCATGGGTGCTGGTCTTCACGCATCCACATATATGTTATTGAGCAGCAGGTGGCCGGTCATCTTCAGCTTCAAGTACATAATACCGCCAGAGGGTCGGCTGGGCGCAGAAGCCGCCCTGAGCTCGAACGCCAGCGCTTGCCTCATCTTCTGAAGACGATGAAGTGCGGCCCATCAGTGGCGTTCGAGCTCCTTCGCCTGTGCGGCTTCCTGCAGCCAACCCGAAAGCGCCTCCGACGCCATGCTAGCCGTCGAATACGCCGGCCGTATACCACAGGACACGCGGCACGACGAAACCCAGCTTGGAAGAGAACCAGCTTGGAAGAGAACCAGGCGGAGGTCGACGAGGTGTTCCGCTTTTTCGGAGGCCTGGAGGCGACCACGGGCACCAGATTCTTCGACAGCGGTGTCTCTCGCAAGACGGCGGACTCGAGCAGCAGCGTGTCCGGCAGCCAGAAGCACGAGGCGGCTACCTTCGATGCGTTGGCGGTGCGGACGGCGCGGACGCAGGCGACGACCACGGCGTGCGAGGCGGCGGCTGGGGCTATGACCGACCCGCTTACCACGTTGACCAGCGCGGCCATTGTCAGGTGCAGTCACCTCGCGCCGATGGAGAATGGCGAGGAGGTTGGTCTGCGCAAGACAGAAACGGCGTTTAGACGACTGGGCGGAGAGCACAACGTATTCTATTATGTCGATGAGACGAACGCAAGCCACGACCGCGCGAAGAGTGCACGTAGAACGTACCTTAACATCTGGCCGCTCACTTTTTGGCTGCCAGGCTTGAAGCTTGAAGGAGTGGTTCCACTGTGGCTGTTGCAACTCGAAGCTGTAGGCGTGAGGCGGCTTCATAGGGGA
The DNA here is from genome assembly GCF_052857255.1 of Amblyomma americanum. Taxonomy (NCBI): domain Eukaryota; kingdom Metazoa; phylum Arthropoda; class Arachnida; order Ixodida; family Ixodidae; genus Amblyomma; species Amblyomma americanum. Next base: position 168,105,294 of record NC_135497.1, read on the forward strand.
AGGGCAGACAGCAAGAGCTCCCAGAAGAACGCTGGCGCTCCGCGCTCGGGTACCACCGTGGGCTCGTGCGTCGCACCAGGTTTCAAGAACGACTCCGCGGCTGTGGCAAGGGCCGGCGTTGTCTCCGAGCGCTGCCGGTGGCTCCAGTAATAGTTCAGCAGAGCGCTGGAACATCGTCGAGTTGCACCGAGATGAGGACAGCGAGGCCTACGTTCGCCGGTGTTTTCTTGCAGTGCAGCAGCAGTGACGTGGCTCTTGGGGCTCGAAAACGGACTGCGTTCAACGAAATATGTTCGACGCGTGACTAGCGCTGAGCGTGATTCGATGGCAGGTACGCCGCGTGACACGTGCGGTGGCTACACCTGATTGGTGAAAACGTCGGAAGCGGATGTGGTGGTTCGTATGCAACGAAAAGAGTCGAAGAAACCGGATGGTGACGTCAAACCATAGAGCCGGGGGCGGGGAGGAAAGCGCCGTTTTTTTGATGGGAATAAAGATTGTTTCAATCAATCAGGAAAAATTTAGAGCAGAGGCCGTCATGCATGCAGGAAGGAAAGCTCAGGAGAGGCCCTCGCTGTCCAGCTGCATGCCAAAAAGTTTTTCACGTGTTTTGGCAAGGACTACTGGGAGTCTTTAGCCGACGGAGAGGCAGCCAAGAGTAACGCTGTACGCCGCGGCGTCGTGTGAGATAATAGGACCATTTTTTTACCTACACTGGCTACACTAGTGTAGCTAGTGTAGCATTGTTTCACTTTTTTTTTTGCCAGTGTAGAAAAAGTGTTGCTCCGCCCATCTCCACGGACGCATTTGTTTTATGCGTAGTGCAGCAAGAGGACTACACTTTCTACACCGCTTTTTTGGAGGTGTAGGCTAGTAGACGAAAAACGAAGGAGCGCGTTTCAAACGAAAAATAATAATTATAATAAAAATTGGAAAATTGGTTTTTGGTAAAATGAAATGGCGCAATATGTGTCTCACATATCAGCGGACACCTGAACCGCGCAGTAAGAGAAGGGATAAAGGAGGGAGTGAAAGAAGGAAGTAATAGGTGCCGTAGAGAAGGGCTCCGGGATAATTTCGATCACGTGGGGATCTTTAATGTGCAACGAAATTTTCTGACTAAATGCCGCAAGCGGTTGCTGCGCAGCCTCGCAAGTCTGGGATGATCGTCCGCCTGGTCGACCAGCTTTATGGCGGTGCACCCACGATTCGAAGACAGTGGCAACCTCACCTTCTACGAATATAAAAATTGCTTACAGGACTGAAAGTGAGGATTTTAGTGCGCTCAACGCTACTTCGCGCTTAGGTAAGCCGCGTTCGTTCGGTTGGTATCGGCGCTCAGCGACCCACGTGAAAAATGTATTTTGCGTACATGGTCGTGTATATGTATCCATGTATGATAGTGCGAAGCTCCCTAAGCTTACAGTATCGTTTTTCACGCCTGTGTATTAATATGGCGGCGCCTCATGTGGTCGGTCAGGCCGCTGTCTGAGAGCGGAGGGACAGCCATCGAATGTCGCACCCTATATGCCGCGGAACGCCGGTTTCAACGCGGCGCAGAACGCTGTTTCCCTAGTCACGAAATATGGATGGATGCTTTGCATTTCGCGCGACGAACTCGTCGTCGGCCCTTCATCCGACGATGAACTTACTGTGCAAGTAGCGACCGCTGCAGAGCAGGCGATACAAGTTTGTGTTTTACGGTCCATTTCAGGAGAAACAAAAATGACCTTTGCATTTCTCCACCGACCCGCCGCGGTGGCTCAGTAGTTAGGGCGCTCAACTACTGGCCCGGACTTCCCGGTTTGGACCTCGACCGCGGCGGCTGCGTTTTAATGGTGGTGGTGGTAGTGGTTTTATTAAAAATAATAGTAAAAAGGAAGGAAAAGATTTTTGCTAGCCTCGGCATCTGCCATCGATACTGAAGCACCTGAGCTGGGGCAGCGGAAATAAAGGACAGCAGGCAGAATGGAGGAATGAAATGAAAGAGGTGAGGGGACAGGAATAGAGGACAGGGGGAGAAGTAATATGTACAAACTATTTACGCAATAAGAAATGTGTCCAGGTTGTGCGCGTGATTAGTTCATTTTAGAGGAATTAAATCACACACGCGCACAGCACTGTGTAGGTTACAACTGGAGTGGGGCGTCCAGTTATTAATCGTTCAAGGTAGAACTCGCGGAGCGTTCGGTCACTGCGTGTAACTACCTGACGGAGAACAGACGGGACGTCAAGCCCGTGTGTTCGAGGAATGCACAGAGGCTCACCAAAGTTCGCTCACGAATGCGCGCACTGCCCTGCGGCCACAATAGCGTCTTGATGGAGTCTGGTAGTATGCCCTGCGCCCTATAGGCCGCGAGCATATCGCGACGAGCATCGGCGAACGCGGAGCAGCGAAGGAGCAGATGTTCTAGTGTTTCCACTGCACCTCATCCGTCACACACATCACTCGTCGCGATTCCGTGACGCACCCGTCGTTCCCCGGGCCACACGCAGCCAATGCGCGCGCGGAGGATCATTGCACGTGGTGAGCGTGTAAGTGCGCGACAGCCGGTGACACTGTCGATGCGCTCACCTCCCGCGATGCGTGGGTCGGGGTGCTGCTTTCGGAGATGGTCGTGAATGGCCGCACGCACGTCCTCCAGCGCAAGGGGCAGATCGCTGGCAGGTAGTTGGTGTGCAGCGGTCGTGAGGTCGTCAGCTTCTTCGTTGCCGGCGATGCCGCAGTGACCGGGCACCCACTGTGCACGCACGGCACAACCTCTCTGCGCGAGGCGCTCGATGCGCGAGGCGCTCGATGCGCGAGCGAATTTCCCGCACTAGTGGGGTATCGCGGCCATTAGATTGCAGGCGGCTGAGGGCGGCGCGGGAGTCGCACAGCAGAGCACTCCTGGGCGACGGAGGGCCGAGGGTGAGCAGCGGGTCCAGCCCGAGCCGGATCCCCATCAACTCCGCCGTGGTGGAGTAGCCCAGGAAGGCTGCGTGTTGCTGGCTGTGCAGTCGCAGGGCGGGGATGGTGGCCGCCGCAGCAAGGGAGCAGCTGTCGCGGGCCACTGAGCCGTCGGTGTACACGAGGAGATGGTCCTGGAGCTCCTCGTGTATGACGGCTCTGGCCAGCTGCTGCACAGCGCAGAGGGGTGTGCTCCGCTTTCCCGTAATGCCGACGATCTCTCGCTGTACCTCCGAGGCAGCAGGCCAGGGCGCGCAGGAGCCGTAGGGGGGTGGGCCTTGGGTCAATTGCTCATACTCGAGCAGCGCCGCGCCCATTCGTGAGCGTGGGTGCGAGCGCATACGCTGCAGCAGCAAGCCGCCGTCCGGTGCGCGGTGAAGCCGGTCGATGTGATTCAGTGCCCTGCGCGCTGCTTGGAGCTCAAGGGGCCACGCTCCTGCCTCGGCCAACGTTGCGGCGCACTGCGAGTTTTTGGGCAGGCCTAGGCACACGCGCAGGGACTTGCGGTGCTGAAGCTCGAGCTTCTTCCAGCACGGCTTGCGCACCGTGACGAGCGGCAGCGCATAGAGCACCGCCCCCAAAGCTGCGGCATTGTATAGACGCAGCGCGGCTTGCTGGGAGATGCCCTGGCCTCGAGCGGTGAGCTCGTGCACACGTTTTAATGGAGAAAAAACAATAAGGTTCCCGTGTGCTGCGCGATGTCATTGTACATTAAAGGTCCCCAGGTGGTCGAAAATTATTCCGGAGCCCTCCACTACGGCACCTCTCTCTTGCTTTCTTCTTTCACTCCCCCTTTACGGCGCGGTTCACGTGTCCAACGATATATGAGACAGATACTGCGCCATTTCCTTTCCACAAAAAAACAATTATTATTATTATCTCTACCGTAATGAACACAAAGCGAAAACGTTTTGCAGCATATATTTCTTCATTTCATCTTATAATAAATTATGAAGACTAAAAATTCAGAGGTTGTCGTCTGTTCCCGAGGAAAACGGCGCTCCGTATCACGCTATTGGCTGACGCTCGTGCAGACGAGTGCAGCGCCTTACGCCATAGCTTTAGCCCCGCCTCCACAGGCCTACACGAGCTTGCACGAAGTGTAGGTTAAAAATATTAATGAGGATTACCTGAGATAATGCAGGATGTACAAAGCGAAAGATGTCGGCCCTTATTGTGTTCATTGACGTTGGCGTTGACAATGTTCTTGAAGGCGATAACTTTGAGCAAAGGAAGGGAGCATAACTGGCTCCCTGTATATGCGGACGCCTCATTCGTGCTTTGATACATGTGGCGCTGGTGAGAGAGTGATAGAGATGTGGCCTGAATGAATTAGCGCTGACAGCGTTGTGGCTGAGATGCGATACTGCAGCAAGAGCTAGGCCGCAGCGTTCATTTGGTGATCAATCTCTCGCGATCAAGCATTAACTGCATGCCACCTCTGAGGGTAGCAGGGAGGGCGCGCTGCCTATTCAGTGTGAGGAGCGCAATCAAAGCAGGCATTTGCAGTTGCTGTTTTTAAAGCGAAAGCTTTAATGGCTACGAACTTGCGATTTCGCCGTGGCGGTGCTCCGAGGAGACACATGGCGTCACAACTCGCCTGGCCGCGGATATTTCTCACTCCATCGCTCCCTAGTCACTACTGCGCTTGCGCCGCGAGTAGCACCGAGCCACAGGTGTTCCGCCTCTGCACCTTTCCTCAAAATCTAACTTTAAATTTTAAGTTCTCTCTTTCTTCTTTCCCTCCCTCATTTATCCCTTCCTTTACGGCGCGGTTCGGGTGTTCACCGAGATATGTGAGACGGCTACTGTGCCATTTCCTTTCCTCAAAATACAATCTAAACAAGTGAGCCGACATCGTTCATAGAGTTCTTTGGCATTGACAACTTTTCAAAGACCGTTCATTTTCACGAAATGAAAGGCGCACAACCGGCTCCGTGGTTCAGTGGAGACCTCATTCTCGCTTTCATGTACGTGGCGTTGGTGTCCGAGTGAAAATTGACATTTTGGGGAGAGGAAATGGCGCAGTATCTGTGTCACATATCTGAATACACCTGAATCGGGCCGTAAGGGAAGGCATAAAAGAGGGAAGAAAGAAAAAAAGAGGTGCCGTAGTGGAGGGCTCCGGAATAATTGCGACCACCTAAGGATCTTCAACGTGCTCTGACAAAGCACAGCGCACGGGCGCCTTAGCGTTTCGCACTTATCAAAATGCAGCCGCCGTGGTTGGGTTCGGAGTTCCCGGGTCAGGCCTTGGTGATAATCGAGTAGCATTCGGCGAAGGGGCTTATCGCAACTGCGATAAGCCTCTGACAATTGACACCCTCTGACAATTGACAGAAGGAAAGAAAACCAAATCTAGCGTACACTTCGTAGAGTATGCTTGTTTGTGTTCTTGTTTTTTCTCATATAAACTGTTACACGTGTTGCCACTGAAATAGAACTTGTTGCTCTGTGCCATGTGTCACGTTTCATTCCTTTTCTTTAAACTGTGTGTCTAGGATCAAGGTGTGTATTTAATGATGCTTCCGAACCAACTATCCCACCTTAGTGCAGTGTATAGACTGCTTTTAAACTTTAGCTGCCTTTGCTAGGCTGCGCCAGGACAAGGTGGTCTCCCGATCGAGAAAAAAAAATTAAGCCAATGTTTAACACGGGTAAACGTTAGTAGGTGCGTCAAAAAAATTCGAACTTGGAACCTTGTAGATCTGGCCGCTCAAGCCGCCGCGGCCGGTTGAAACTGGTTTCAGAACGATACCTCTACTCTATGCATTAATCTAATTAATACGAGGCATTATTTGCCAACAATCATTCCTGAACATACGCGGCTAACGGGTTAATATCGAGCGCGAACAGTCTTGTGCGCGACTGTTTCTGCAATGGCAGGGTTATTAGGTATTCTGATATTACATTTTTTATTTACGTAAAGAAGGGTATAGATATGATGATGTAATGCGAATTCCATTTCATTATGATTCGTTTAACGTGAGAACGTTACGGGTCCTTTGTTGCAGAAAACCGGGATCATGGTTTTCCGTGAGCGAACCCACGAAAAATCCTCAGAGGAGGAATCTAGGAGGCAGGTGGACCACTTAGATCACTTGACCTTGCGACGTTATCACAACTGGCCACCATGGCAGTTGGCAGTTATATTAATGATTGGTCGCGAGGGTTTGAAATTGGCCAATTCCGCATATACGGGGACTAAATGCATCATTGGTATCGCGTCATGCCCTTACGGCGTAGCTGAAGTGTCCCTTAGTTTTTGTGCGAACGCAATATAATTCACACGGTCGAACCCAGCCCCGGAAATTGTGCCTTGCATGACCTTGAGGTTGATCTTGGCAAACGTGCAGAAATAAAGTAAATAATGCCGTGTCTGCGTCTCGAACCCGCGGCGGTCCGCACAGTACGGCTTCGCTGTCCACTGCACGAGAGCACTGTGCTATCGCCGCAGTAAACCGCACCCCCTGTTGTACCCCTAACGCTCTATCGCTCAGAGAATTGCACGTCGTCGTCTAGGGGACGTGCACTTGGTAGGAAAGTTTAAAAGAAATTGTTTTCGAGGACGATGTAAGGCAATGTCTTGGCAAGAGCCAAGAGAATTCGAACGACATTTTAAGACATTGTGTTGGCAATAGTCAAGAGAATTCGAAACCAATGCTTTCGAATGCTCTACTCGATTTAATGCAGTTAAAGTGCGATTTCTTTCCACTTCGTTATTGCTGCATGGCACCGCTATTGCTCTATTCAGTCAGTCAAATGGACGAATGATAAGAATCGATTATTATCTGACGGAAATTATTTTATCACCGTGACACTACATTGATTCCGCGTCTTCCTTTTCACTACCCTACAAACCAGAAGTCGCGGTTAATCGCTCCGAAAAGGCGAGGACACGAAAAACGAAATTTAAGAGGACGAGAAAAGACACAAGGGAACAGCTTGATCAGTTACAACTCAAGCAAAATTGACTGGCCACGTCTTCCATCTCGTTTTTTGCGAAGCAGCATGACGAATTGATAACCGCTCGGTCTTGCTTACCTGATATATTAGTTTTTATCACTCACCCGTCCAGAAGTGCCTTCATCCCCGATGTGATTGATTAAAACCCTTTTAGACAAATTAAAAATGAACATTGCTTTCGAGGAAATGAAAGGCGCAGTAACTGTCTGACTTATCGGTGGGCAACTCAGCCGCGCAGTGAGGGAAGAGAGGAAGGTGGGAGTGAAAGAATTAAGAGAGAAAGATTTACTGTAGTGTAAGGCATCGAAACGCGGCCGCGGTCGCTTGAATTTTTACTGAAAAAGCTGAGCCTTTGTATCTTTTCTCGTCCTCATAAAATTAATTTACGATGTCCTACTTCAACTATGAGTATTTATTTCTTATCGTGTGCAAAGGTCGGAGCCGAGAACAGAGACTTTGGATTTCCCGCCCACTGTTTCCTCGGGCGATTAACCGCGACTTGTGGGCTCACTTCGTCTTCCAAAAGATGTCTTGCAATGTAAATCAGGTCATAATTCTTGCTGATAGCCTTTCTGTCCTGAGCCGTTCGCTAACATTTTTTCATTCCACCACATGTGAAAGAAGTGAGTTTTCAGTGGGTACCCGGTCATTGCGGCATTGATGCTAATAAGATGGCTGATTTTTAGCAAACTCTACCCTTTGCGGACTTGTGGTACCATTAATTTCTGACACTGTTCTTTGACAATAGCCCTAAGCGGTTCCTGCAACTTCGCTCCTTGTGTCATGAGCCTCTCCTTGCTACAGCAGATTTTCAGCATTTGGGATTTCCTTAGAGTGTCCGCTTATGCAGTTCAAGGCAATGCGAGGCACCTATGACCCTCTTGCTGTGCAGAGTACCACGATTGAATCTTTATTTGTGCCGATCAAGTGATCACGTACTTTATCTCTTTTTCTCCTGCAGTCGGTGGTTTGCTTCTCTGCGTAGAGTTCTTTTGTGGATTCCCTTCGCTCGATTAGAACCTCCCGCTTTCTATTCCGGTCCTTTTCTCGTCTGGGGCACACGCCAGGGGATATGTCCTAAAACCATTGCGCGATTATCTTCATAATTTCATCATTGCGTCAGGGAGATTCCTTTATTAGTTACGATTGCCTGAATTTATTCCACTACAACATAATTTAATCTACGTCAAGCTTAACTGTTCCTAATGTTTGAATGTGCAAGGCACCCTGGCCAATCCCCCATTGTGCGTGTGTGCCATTCCTCCAGAGGCCAGCAACAACAACGCGGCGGCCGCGTTTGCATGGAGAAGCGCGAAAGGCTCCCGCTTGCTTTAAAGCGCCCGTGGACCACCCTCCGCCGCGCTTCCACACCGTCCAATTTCAAACACCAGACAGCGGTCTCTTCCTTGTAACCGGTGTATTCCTTGATACCGTCGAGAAAAGACTGTTTGGGCTACACAATGGTGTCAACGTGACAAACAAGGGCCAGCTCATCCCAAAATTAAAAAAAAAGAAATCGCGATGCTGTGCGGGCTGACCCCGGAGGGAGTCCTCTGTGGCGTCTCTATATTGAATAAATGTGGCGCCTATCTGGATCGTGAAAATCGCCGATAGCTGCAAAGGCGCTAGACGGACGCATCCCGTCCAGCAGACACATTGCTCATCTAACTCAAAAACCCAGCAACGAATATAGCCGCCGCGGTGGCTCAGTGGTTATGGCACTCGGCTGCTGACCCGAAAAACGCGGGTTCTATCCCGGCTACGAATTTCGATGGAGGCGAAATTCTAGAGGCCCGGGTGCTGTGCGATGACAGTGCACGATAAAGAACCCCAGCTGGTGGAAACTTTCGGAGTCCTTCACTACGGCGTCCCTCGTAGCCAGAGTCGCTTTGGGACGTTAGACACTCATAAACCATAAACCAACAACTAAACTAACACAGGTGGGTAATCCACTCCTTAAAGGCACACTGTGGACAAAGAAAAGTTGGCCTGCATCATTACGGTCACCATTATCATCATGAGCCAAATTGCAGCCACTGCAGGGCAAAGGCCTCTCCCATATCCCTCCATTTAACCCGCGCCTGTGCCTGCGGCGGCCCTTCTGCCCTCGCGAACTTCCTAACCTCATCCGTCCCCTGCTGCGCTTCTCTTCCCTTGGAATACAGTCTTTTACCCTAAGAACCATCGGTTATCTTGCCTTCGCATTACATGCCTTGCCCAAGTCCATTTCTTCCTCTTGATTTCGACTAGGATGTCATTAACCCGCCTTTGTTCCCTCACACACTCTGTTCTCTTCCTATATCTGGACGTTACACCTATCATTTCCCCTTTTCATTGCTCGCTGCGTTGTCAATTTAATTTGAACCCTTTTCGTTATCCTCCATGTTCCTGCCTAATAGGTGACTACAGGAAAGATATAGCTGCTATATACTTCTCTCCTGAGGGATCTTGGTAAACTGACTTTCATGATCTGCGAGTACCTGCCAATTCACTCCACTCCAGCCTTATCTTTGTAGTTATTTCATTGTTGTGGTCCGGATCTGCGGTCTCTACCTGCCCTAAATAGACATATTCCCTTGCAACTTCCAGCGCCTCGCTACATATTTAAAAATGCTGTTCCATTTCAGGGACTGTTAAACATATTTCTGCATTACGATTTTTCTACTCACTGTTTTGTTTTCCCTGTCTAGCTCATTGATCAATTTTTGCAATTCCCCGCTGGGATAAATAGGAAGGCAATGCCATCAGCGAGTTGCAGATTTCAAAGGTATTCTACATTTGCTCTTGTCATCAACTGTTCGAAATGCAGGTATGTGAATACCTCGTGTAAACAGGCGGTAGATATCTCGCTGTCTGGCACCTTTCCTGATTGGGATTTTATTACTTTTTATGGAGGTTTATGATGGCTTTGCAGACCTATTGATATCTTTTAGAATGTTTATACCAGGCCCATCTACACCCTGATTTAGTAATGCCGGCATGACTGCCAATTGCTTGGCTGAGTCAATTGTTTCCTTGTAATCTGTGAAGGCTGCATATAGGCGTTGGTTAAGTTCTACGCATTTCTCTGTCACCTGATTGATGGTGTGGACGTGGTCTATTGTCGAGTAACCTGTACGAAAGTCAGCCTGGTATCTTGGGTGATTGAAGTTTAAGGTTGCCGTGGTTCTATTGGCGATTATCTTACCAAGTACCTCGCAGACAACGGACAGAAAGCTGATCGGTCTGTAAGTTTTCATGTTCTTGATGTCCCTTTTCTTATGGATTAAAATAATATTAGCGTTCTTTCAAGGTTCGGACACGCTCGAGGTCATGAGGCACGGCTTATACAGGGCGACCAATTTTTCTAGCATAACCTGCGCCCCGTCCGGCACCAGGGTAGCCCAATCCTGCTCTGGTGAGGGAATGTGTCGTCGGCTTTGGCACCAGGATCAGGCCACACCTCAGGCCTGGTTATATAATTCCATCAACAGGCTAATTTTTTTCATATATGCGGCAGAAACTGCGTGACACCAGGATTCGAACCTCGCTCCTCTTGTATGCCAGGCTGATGCTCTAGCTTTACGATATCATTCCTCGTTGTTGATTTTCCGTTTAACTTTGCTTAAAAGGAGGTCATTAACTCTCGTTTGTCAGCTGACCCACTTGCTCTTTTCCTGTCCCTTAACGAGTACCGCCTTCTAATAACAAAGAGACCACACAGTGAAAACTGAGTTTTCGTAAGTTATAAAAGGCCACAAGACGAAATGCACGCGTTGCCATGCATCCCCGGTCGATTTCCAAAGTGAAATTCGTGCGTGGACAGCGAATTTTGGGCGTGGATCCCAGAGGCTAGGATACACCACCATTCCATTCAAAAGGGTGGCAACCCGCCCTTTCGGTAAGGATGTCATGAAATTCAGGATTTTCGAATCAAGTTTCTTAGCAGGCGTCTTGAGCACGCTCCGAGGCGTTACCGCGCTACCGCGGCCACTCCGCGCGCTCCGCAGCCGGCGGAGGTAGAGAGGGGCCGAGTGGTTGGGGCCGGCGGGGGAGCGCCGCCATTTTGGCGCGCGAGAGAAGAGGGACAGGCGCGAAGACGCGGAAGTTCAAATTTTGTCTGCATATAACTCAGCTTCCACAAAACACATTAGGATAATTCTTACTGGGGGATAATTATGAACCGTCGCCTTTTAACATCCTAGACATATCGCACCTTTATTGAGACCCTCTTTCTGGGTCCCTTAAGGACAACCTCTTGCAATTCATTGAGAGTTTTTTTCTGGACAAATCCTGTATTTCTTTACAAAAGAGTACTGCAGTAAATATCAGCAATACATTGCAGAAAAAACGCGCAGTTTTAGAGCATTGAGCCAAGACATCTGAGCAAGAATTTGAGAAATTTAGACGTAATTGCCACGTTAAGGCCGTAAAATATAAATATTCTATGAAGCGGAAGCACCACTAATGTCGAGACACTGTGAAATTGTGAACGATGACATGTCCACGAGGTCGAATATGGGTCGATGTTTTCATGCGTGCGAAAATGTTTTTGTCCTTGAAAAGCAGGCGGCCAGGTCTACCTTCAGCCTCAAGTACATAGTCACACCAGCGGGGCGGATGAGCGCAGAAGCCGCGAGCGCACGTTGGGTATCCAGAGCTCGAACGCCAGTGCTTGCGTCATCTTCGTTGTTCTGGCTCACTACTCATTCGATCTGAAGACGATGAAGAGCGGCCCATCACTGGCGTTCCACCTCCTTCCCCTGTGCGGCGTCCTGTAGCCACTCCGACGGCGATTCCGACGTCATGCTAGCCGTCGACTGAGGCCGTATACGGCAGGGCATGTGATACGACGCCACGGAGGCCAGGTGGTACCAGCGCCGCAGACCTACCAGCAGCAATGTCAATGGCGAGGTGGAGTCTTCGAGAGCCAGTCTCTAAGAGAACCGGGCGTAGGTCGACGAGGTGTTCCGCTTCTTCGGGGTCCTGTTGGCAACCGTCGGCACAAGGTAGATCGACGGCGGGGTCACTCGCAAGACAGAGGCAGAGAAGGACCACGACGAGGACCGCGGGGGCAGACGAGGACCACGGCGTGCTTGGCGTCGAGTGCGGTTACGACCGACCCGCTGCACACGTTGATCAGCGCGATCACCTTTGCCGTCAGGTGTACGCACCGCGCACTGATGGAGAATTGCGAAACGGTGGACGAAGAACACAACGTTTTCTGCTGCGCCGGTGAGATGAAGTCTGCTCACAGCCGGACAAAGAGTGCATGTTGTACCTCCATTGACAAATGGCCACTCTCTCCCTGGCTGCCAGGCTTGAAGCATGAAGGAGGGCTTGCACTGGGGCTGTGGCTGTTGCAACTCGAACCTGTAGGGACCCTGCAGCTTCATTGGGGCAGGGCACACGACAGCCTTTTCCCGTAGAACTGGGGCGTTCCGCGCTTGGGTACCACCGTAGGCTCATGCGCCGCAGCAGGCTTTGAGAAAGGCTCCGCAGCAATGCCAAGGGACGGCGTGGTCGTCTCTGGGCGTAGCCGGTGTCGTCAGTATTGGTTCAGCATTGCGCTGGAGCATCGTCGCGTTGCACCCAGGTGGGGACAGCGATGCGCTACATTGGCCGGTGTCTTCGAGCAGTTCAGCAGCAACGACGTGGCTCTTGGGGCTCGAAAACTGTTTTGCGGCCAGCCCGACACGTTCGTCGCGTCACCAGCGCCGAACGCAACTTGAAGAAGGGCATGCCACGTGACGTGCGATGGTGGAACGAGCTCCCTTCATCGTTCTCTTTATCGTGAGTATCTCGAACGGGGCCCAGATACCGACTGATGCGCTCTTTGTGGGCCGGATATTGCTCGATTTTGAGAAGAGGACTTTTTATATACTGTGAAACAGATTAAGGGTCATAATTCGCGATAAATGTTGGTGTAATCTTTCGCTTCGTGACGTCAATAATAAAAAAGGAGTAGAAAAGAAAGAGGAATAATAATAATAGGCAGTAGGGAGAAAAAGACGAATACCTGAAATTGTTCTGGTGCCATATTAGTGCAATGCCAAATTAATGTCTTTCCCATTGTTCAATAGTATGTTACAAGACTACTTGATGACCTTCCGCTCACATGCTTCAATTGCGACTGATGCCTCGGTGTGTCAAGAAACGCACATCATAGGCATTTACTCCTAATCCCTTGACTGGCCTTTTTCTCTCCGTCTTCAAGATTTCACGCGTATTTATTTGGCCGAGTTTCTAGCGGTGGTTCTTGCACTGCACAAAGTACCCAACTCTTTCTCCGCGGTAATAATAATTACAGTCTCATTATCCTTATGCACTTTCCTGTCCGCGTCTACTGAATCGCAGCCCTTTCGAATACTAATTTTTTTATCCCTCTGTATGTCCAATAAATTCGGTTTGTTTGCGTTCCTGGACACAGGGGCCTTCATTTAAGTGAATCAGTTCATGGTTTAGCGAAGGCAGCCCTGATTGGTCCGATCGTTGACTCTCTTCCAACCGGTGCGTTCATTACGGCGGCACGGTTTCCTACGTATGCATTTTAAAGAGAGGATTTGGGGCATCAGCGCTTACTTATTCCTTGGACGATTTACAGCACCTCCTGTTCCCTTGGCGGAGTACAGCTTGGTGATTTCGCAAACTTGAAGTTTTCTTCACGCGACTACGTTGCTGTGTGCCGCAACTAAATTATTAGTTCTACTGGCCTGGTCTTGCGATCTCCCCATTGTGTCCGTATTGTGCTGAGACGGAAACAGCAGAACACTTTCTTCCCTATTCTCTTCGCTACTCGTCGCTAAGGAGGCGACTGTTAGAAGTTCAATTAAAGAAACTCAGTTTGCGTCTTTCCTCCGCGGTTGTTCTATCCATTGGCGCTTCCATGCTTGGACATTCCAATGGGAATGTTTGCTGTACCGTTCAAAATTTTCTTCTAGAATCAGAACGCCTACCTCCATAAGCTTTCGTAATGCCCCTTTTGCCCTTTATTTTGGTATTTCTTTCGGTATTCGAACATGTTTCTTTTTATCTTCTTTCTTTCTTTTGCTCACTCCCGCGCATAAATTTAAGCTTGCTAGACCCTCTTAGCACCCTCAACCACTTCTGCCACAGAAACTGAATTGCCCAAATATTTTTAAGATCATCCCATGTTTGCCGAATGCAGTTTGCAATAGAGGTAGTCGCCGCCTGGTTATGGCCAATCCCCATCGTGGGTACATGCCGTTTTATGAGGCCAACAACAGCAACAACAGTATCAGGACTAAAATTTGCGGTTGGTCCCCCTACTCCGACAGTCCGTTGGATCTTGCAGCCGCTCTTGCCCTTTGGCTAGCTGCTGCTGATATTTCGGTTCCTAGATGGACAGCATTTCCTCGCGTCGCTCGATCGTCGGTTGTTCTATCCTTTCTACTTCCGTGCTGTCTTGAGAGGCTCACACCGTGCAGAATAGGCCCGCGTCTGTGCCACAGTGTGTCGTTGTGAAGCTGCACCGGTGCTAGAGGGAAGCATTCGAACCAGCAGACACATTGCTCATGTAACTGAAAAACCTCGCCCAATATAAACCAGGACTGGTAAGCAGATACTAAGCTTAGATCCATGTGACAGCTTGGCGCTGAATTAGCCGCGTTGATCCATAGCTTAAATTACACTGAAGGCCTGTAGAATATGTTGGCCTGTAGCAGTATGGCTCCGCGTTCTGATCAAAAACAGACCACTCATTGAGAAAACTAAGCTTTCGTAAGCTGTAGGAATGACCAAAAATTGGAAGATACGCTTAAGCACCGCTTAAGCACACCACAACGTAATGGGTTAACTCCTATATATCCAGAAGGTGATTCTGTACTTTGCACTCATAGACCTCTGGGAGTCCTGATACCCCTCGTAATGCAGTAGTGCAGCGCGAAACCGATGCGCCGCTGCCCTGCGATGGCAGCTGCTCCCTGCGGTGGGCCTTGTGCGACCCCAGGTTGCTCTTCCTGATGGACCAATCTTTAATTTTAATGCAAACTGCCACTATGGGCAGTTTGCTCACTACCCGGTTGCCAGGTTGGCATGACGTCGCAATGTCACGTGACATAGGTGGCTCACAAGCCTCGTAGGTTGCTCCCAGGGCTCTACCTGCCAGAGCAATGCCCATGAGTTTTCGCTCTGGGAACCAACGCCGACAACGGCAACACGGCATGTTCTAGTGAACGGGGCACATAACCCTGTCGCGTTACCATGCGAGCGTGATCACCGGGTCGCACTTGCGGATCTCCGAGGCTAGCAACGCCTCCATTCGGTTCAATTTTCTAGCCGAATAATGCGTCTTTTCCTGCTGGACCGTAGTAAGCACGTACTGACACGTTTTAGCGTTCAAAACAGCGAATAAACGCACACAGGTGAAGAAGTTGAGACATAATGTGTACTTTTTTATTTCTGATACACGATTCGTGCCTGGTTTATACCGCAATTTTCCCGTTCAACGCGGATAGTAATCACAGTGCATTGATACGGCTGATCTACACTTCGAATCTCCCTGTGGTAATTTTTCAGCCTTGGGCAGTATCCTTTGGCTCATTTACCACCCCTCCTAAAGCGTTTTTCGAATGCATGTGGCAACTAGAATTGGATCTAGCGACTCCTAAAAAGCGAAGCGCACCTTCCGAGTAATCGCTGAAGCGTGGTGCGCCCTCCAGTGCTCGTGACTAGGCGGCGGTGGAGGCATCGAGGCATCCAATTCTCGACTCAGTCGCTGAGCGAGCTGCTGATGACGATATTTTGCAGGAAGCGAGGATGGGGGGGTGAAGCCTGCTCCTCACGCAAATCTGCCATCACGGTGCTGGGCTGCCTGACAACTGCAACGTGCGCAGTCCAGTTACCTCTTAAAGTGCTCGACGCAGACAAACCACTGGAACTTGGACAGAAAATACGAAAGAGGAGCGCAAGGCGTATTTCGCTCATTTGATCTTTCCATGTATCTCCGCCGCTCATTTACGCCGCTTTCGAGCACTTGTTTTGAACGAAAATGGCGCATTTACGGGTGAACTAAAGGATAATGAAGAACAAAGAAAATTGCGAACCATCCATGGATCCTTATTTTTCTTTTGATGCGCTCCGCAATTATCAGCGCGTTGAGAGTGCGAATTTTGGACTTCAACCTAAGCTATTGCATTCATAGTTAACTGCACTAGCATTACATTTTATTCTCAGAATTTTACAATCTGAATTTCTACTCAAGGTGGCAGTGTCTGGAAGCGGAATACAAGTTGCACTGCTACGCCAATGGCTGTGCCGGGAACAAAGAAGGAAACAAAATATAAAATGGTTTATGGTTGCTTGGTTTATGGGGGTTTAACGTCCCAAAGCGACTCAGGCTATGAGAGACGCCGTAGTGAAGGGCTCCGGAAATTTCGATCACCTGGGGTTCTTTAACGTGCACTGACATCGCACAGCACACGGGACTTGAGAATTTCGCCTCCATCGAAGTTCAACCGCCACGGCCGGGATCGAGCCCCCCATCTCTCGGGCCGGCAGCCGAGCGCCATAACCACTCAGCCACCTCGGCGGCTACAAATTATAAAATGAAAATAAATATAAGATAATTTACAAACATGCTTAGGTTCCAGTTCCACGCCCACAGGATTACACAACCAAGAGTGCGAATTAGCATTTCTTTAGGCGATGAAATTGCGCAGTAACTTCCTCCCATATGAGCAGACACTTCAACCGAGCCCTGAGGGAAGGGAGGAAGGTGGGAGTCAAAGAAGAAAGAGTGAAAGAGTTGCTGTAGTGGAGGGCGCCGGAGTAATTTCGAACGCCAGGGGATTATTAACGTGTACTGACATCGCACAACACACGGGCGCCTTTTGCGTTTCGCGCACGTTCAGAGAGTCTCATTATTATTTTTTTTCATCCTCACTACACCCACTGCAGGGCAAAGGTGTCTCCAGGTCTCTACAATTAACTCTGTCTTTTGCCAGCTGCGCCGACCGTATGCCGGCAAGCTTCTCACCCCGCCCACCCGACTTTCTGCCGCCCCCTGCTACACTTGTCTTCTCTTGGAAACCACTCCGTTACCCTTAAGTCATCTTGCGTTCGCATCACATGCCGTTCCAAGCCCATTTCCTTCTCTTGATTTCGACTAGGATGTCATAAACCCGCGTTTGTACCCTCACCCACTCTGCCCGCTTCCGGTCTCTTAAAGTTACACCTATACATTTTATTTACATAGTAATGCAGTACAAAACAGACGAGTTAGGAAAAGGTTAGACGCAAAAATGAGCGCTGCTCCCATTTTGTGCACTCATGATGCGTGTGGCCATTGGACGTAGCGAGTTCAGGACCGCGAGGTCGCAACGGCTTTCACGCTCTGTTGGGGCTGGCTTGGCGCTCAGTGGCGCGGCATCATTCTCCCTTATGCTTTCTAATAGTACTTTAAGCTGCGGGGTTCTGAAATTGCAAAGTGTTTGTATACATTTTTTTATTTTTTCGCCTAGTAATGTGGATACGCGCATGCATGTATGACTCATCGTATGAACCTGAATGAGAGAGCACCAGCTTCCATGTTTTCTATGCTGTGGTAAGGCGCATATGCTTTGAGGTGTGCTGAAAAATATCTGAGAAGTGCCACGCGTATGCACCATTTGGCTCATTACAGAAAATGTTTTACCGTGCGGGTCATCACGCATGCAGTACACGGTACGCCGGAAAGAAAGGCCAGATTTTAGCGCCTTAGATTGTAGCGCTCATAGTGAAGTTGTGGCATACAGATGCGATATGCAGTTGAATTGGTATTAACGGTATACGCACTTCCACGAGAAAAAACGTTCAGCTAATGTGCGTTCGTCATGACAATGCCTGCCTTAAGGAACGTACCCCGATTCTTTTCCCGCTTACAATTAACATGAAGCAATTCACGAACGTAGAAATCGCTACAACCAAAGCACAGTCAATCACAAGCGTCTTCTGAAATCATAATTACAGCATCTGCGCTCGGCAAGCACATGATAATAGCACATGATAATAATAATAATAATAATAATTGGTTTTTGGGGAAAGGAAATGGCGCAGTATCTGTCTCATATATCTTTGTGGACACCTGAACCGCGCCGTAAGGGAAGGGATAAAGGAGGGAGTGAAAGAAGAAAGGAAGAATAGGTGCCGTAGTGGAGGGCTCCGGCATAATTTCGACCACCTGGGGATCTTTAACGTGCACTGACATCGCACAGCACACGGGCGCCTTAGCGTTTTTCCTCCATAAAAACGCAGCCGCCGCGGTCGGGTTCGAACCCGGGAACTCCGGATCAGTAGTCGAGCGCCCTAACCACTGAGCCACCGCGGCGGGGCAACCTGCCTTAAGGATCGTACCCCGATTCTTTTCCCGCTTAAAATTAACCGTAAACAATTCGCGAACTTAGAAACCGCAACAACCACAGCACAGTCATTCACAAGCGTCGTCTGAAATCATAATTACAGCATCACCGCTCGGCAAACACATGATAATGGACTTCATAGCGTGCCGTTTGATTAACATTACGCGTGCAATTTTCATTCATATGTGGTGTTGATACAAATACGTCAGAGCGCGAATGATTATCGTATGTTTTTGACTGTCTCTCGAAGCTTATGCTGTACATTTCACGCCGGCACACAACGCACCGAAGGCCACACACTCACGTTATAGTCGCCGATATATATAGATGCGTAAACGCGATAAGCAGTTTTTTTTTGCGATCTGCGGCTTCCTCCGATAACTTCAATTGGTTTTTTTTTTCTTTTTTTCATCAACAGAGCCTATTTCTACCGTACACATGCGTAGCAACAAGACAAAGCCGCGCGCGATGCAGCGGAGAGCCGCCACCGAAAGAGCGGTGGAGGTGCCCTGCACTTGCACCCTGCCGCCGTCACCACTGATCTGTTGAGTTTCGGTTTTTAGTTTCCGGCCGCTTTTTCTGGTCTTTAGAAGTGGCGTCGGATAGGTCGGAGGGCTCCATTGCAAATACGCCACAGAAATGACGAAACTGTGCTGCACTCGCGCGCTGCAAAGAGTGCTGCTCTCGAATATTCTACCAAAACACGGCCGCTCAATCCGGCTACGATCGGACTAAAGCCCTATAGAGTAGCTATGCTAAGTAGCGACAAGTTCCTCTTCAAACTGCTACCTTTTCTACTAGGCTCGCGGCCGTCCGCGCATATATATATATATATATATATATATATATATATATATATATATATATATATATATATATATATATATATATATATATATATATATATATATAGTGGCATTCTAGAAAGATAGCCTCGAAATAACGTTGCATACTTTGCCACGCTCTTCTTTAAAGCACGTGCCAACTCTTAATGAACAGCCGCCTCTATGGGTACTCTGTGAAACAAGAAAAATATTATTGAATGTTTTGCTTACATGTGTCTCTATGGGCCGCGCTCCGCCACGTCCGTACCCCTAGCCGGGAATGGCCCTCACTAGTACGTAACGGAATGGTTGCAAAATACATTGCACTCGAAATGACGCTTCATACTTTCAGAATATGTTCTAGGATGAACTTGGTTGTTCTTCAGCGAAGGGACAAAATCATCGCTCGCCCAAATCAGGTGCTCAGTGAAATCACATAACGAAAAAAAATTTGATTCCATTTATTCCTATGTTCGCTAAGCCTATTTTACACCCCGAGTTTTATCCTGTCTTCTCAGCCGGCACAGCAGCGCCACCGCATCTTGCTTTGATCACAGATAGGGATAGGTATTTGTCTATTGCAACGCTACGCATGCGCGGAGGGCAGTGGGGGTGAGATGAAGTGATAGAAACCTAGCTCTCCCATTTGAAGCGCCGCTCCAATCGCGTTTGCGCCTGCGCCACTTCGCTTCGATGAACTATCACGCCGCGGAACGCGGCCACGCGCTCTTGTGCTCATCCCAAGAGCGGCCGACCTGGTACACCGGTGTACACAGGCGCACGCAAATTTATTACACACGGTCTTTTCCAACCTTTTCTGTTCGGCAACACTGTGATTTAGCCCCACCGCAGTTTCTGTTTGAAGAGCAGCATCAAAAGCTGAAGCGCCACCAGTACTGGATCCTTATCAAACACAGCGCAGAATGCTACCCTTGCCGTGCTGCCTTATCAAAACCAGCGAGACGCACATCGCCTGGCCTGGCGAAACCTTGCCTAAAACCGTGTTACTGATACCGGACTCACTTTGGGGTTAGTATCATCATCTGTCCCCATGTTTGTTTACAAACTTCAAAACCCTGTATAGATCGTTTGTCCTGTGTGTAACGTGAACGGTAAACAAAAAAAAGAAAAAGAAAAAAGGGAATGAAAAAATAAATTCCTGCATGCAGGCTTCGTGTCTGCTGTCTGGTCCGTCGTTTGCCTGCAGCTTAAATGCTGCTTCAACTAAACAAAAAAAAAGCACACTAGAAAGAGTTATTTCCCGTTGCTAACATCAGGAAGCGTAACCATATGAGAAGTTGCTGTGCTGTATACCAGCTACATTTCCCGCGATTTTCGCATGCAAGGGCGCCCGCAGAAATTCGTATATGGAGCCCCACACACAGACCCTATGCGAGAAAGGAAAGCTTTCCATTTGGCTCTCGTCGTGGTCGAAACTGCTCTGGAGGCGACACGAAATGGAGCGGCGGTCCGTGATCAACACAACTGTCTGTTCTTGACCGGAGGGAGCTCCCAAGACAGCTTCGGCCGCAGGCGAGGCCACTGTACCATCCAGACAGATAACCAGTATGTACATCACGCGGCATGCGCAGCATAGCTTCTCCACACTTGTCTGTCGCGGCAAGCATTAGCACAGAAATGTAAAATGCCCCCTCTTCGATGGGCAAATCAATTCTCCCTTTTCACTGCTGCATTATACCCCTGTCTCTAAAAAGGCCTCGGTAAGCACTACGTGGGAGTTACATTGCCTGTGACCTTGCTTTCATCAGTGGCGTCCCCTCCGGTCGCACCTTTTTTGTTCGTTCTGCATCTAGTACTGCATGTTTTTAATTTTTTAAGGAGACCTTGTTCTACTGCTCACGGGACTGTTTAGCCTGTGGAAGAGCCGCACGAGTGATCGCCATGCAGAGCCGCCACGTTCATCGAAGTCTGTTCAGAGAGCAGTGTGCTATGGTGCGGGGGTACATGCTGCGCAGGACCGACTTACTCGATGCATGCGTGTGTCTCCCGGAATTTTGATGTGCGGGCAAAGTGAGAGCCGGATGCTGGTGTGACTGTGTATGACGGGCTGCGGGATGCGATCTGGTCAAGTAGGGATTGAAGCCTGCAAGGGTGTGTCTACTTCCATGCAATGAGGAAAAAAGACCCTTCGTGGCGTATGTGTTACGTGCCCGCCTGGCACACCGAGGGCCTGGTTTCGAGCAGGAATGCCGGCGAATTTTTTTTTCGAATGGTCATTTTCGTGCGTACACGGTCTGATGACACGCTCTGGTGACATTCTCTGCCGACACTCTCTGGTGACAGGTCCTGTACACGTCAGTCATGAGACAAGAAATGCTTTCGCATTGAATTATTGCATGACTCTTTTTTGATCACGGCTCATGATTTAAAGTTCGTAAGGAGGCAAGGATAAATCCCATTCCATTTCTTCTGCTCTAACGGTAGACGAATGGAAGTTTAAACTCTTTCAAAACTTATGTTGTTGCCTCAAGGAATTTCCGGGACGTATATTTGAGGAACTGCAGGGCCTGATGTACTATCATGATTCTTTTTCAAATGAATCGGCAGCCAACGTATATTTCATTTACTATTCCTGTTTTCAGTAAGTGCGCCATCGAACCACAGCGCAAAGGATGGGTTTTTTTCCATGACCACTGCAACGGCCACGGCCCATTAATAAAAAATTGTTTTTTTCGTACTTATGGTGTATCATACACGGTGAGTGAATAGGTTGCTAAGCAGTAAAAGCATATTGTAGGAAAAATACGTACATCTAACTGTCTAGTGATCCACACGCATGTTTGATCGATCACGTTTTCAAACCGTTGCGGTCACTCTAGCGTTGACACGAGCGGAGTTCATGTGTATAGGGACATCATTAAAAACGTGGTCATCACAAAAATTCAGATATTATCGGTCCTTAGGGAGTCAATGTGCTCTTATGAGTGCCAAAATTTCCTGCCACTCATTTCATTAAAGAAAAACTAGTCGAGCTCAGCTTACAAGCTAAGGTCATTCTCCAGCGAGAGCTAGCTGTATTACAGTGCTAAGCGGCTAAGCTTGGCTGAATGGGGTTTTTCTGCTTTAAGTAACTGCATGTGTCGCTAATCGATTACAATGAAAATACAAGCAATGCACAGTTGTTGTTGCGACCACAACATTTTTTTAATTGCTTTCCACAATACTGGACTGTTACCGTGTGGTCGCTGAAATGAGTGTATCGATGCACTCCGTGCCAAGCACAACGGTGCAAGTATGCTGAAACGCTAGGTTAATTCCCGTATCTCACGGTGTCGTGGGCTAAGGCTGCATTCGAAAGTAGCTGCCGTCCCAAATCATGAATTTCTTTGATGAACTGCCTGTAGGTAGCTCCTACACTCTAAAGACAGATGAGTAAAAAGGAAGTAAAATGTCTTCTGACGAACCCTCTTTTTAGGTGGTGCGTCCTTGGGACATGCCCGTAAAACATGTGATTAATCAGCCTTTTGGCCACATTGTTTACATATGAAGGAGTATGCGCCGCAAACATGGCCGCATACAGCGCCGGGTTAGGGAGCGATCCCCATTCAAGTTGCCTCGATACGATTTCTTAGACTTCGTTTACGGACTTGTGTCCCGGAGGGTAGCGGGTCTGAGCTATAGAAGGTAGGATATTGCAATTCTCAGATATTAAACCATGCGGTCCTTCGCGGTCCTCAGCGAATGAGGAAGATAGTAATTCCTTGCGCGATCCGTTATCCCTCTGGCTGTACTGTGGGCAACCACGTAATCGGGGAGTAAGGTGGTGCGCACGTGCACCCTTATGAATTGCATAGGCCGTGTGCGCTGCTGGAGAAAGCGCTAAAGAAAAGAGACAGCGATGGCGGATACCCGTCCCTTGGCGGAGTAACGAATGGCTAATCCTGAAAGGAAAGAGAACTCAAGGCTGAAAGAGGCAATTGGGTTGAAGGATGGCAGGGATAGGAGGAGAGCCATTGGTTAAGATAAGCGAAGGGTACTAGGGGACTGTCGCCCAGCAAAGACGGGCCCGCAGCCGATCATTCCAAGTGTTGCCAGTCTCTTAACTGCCAGTTTTCAACTGCCTTCAACTTCAGTGTGTGTGCAATGTATCCAGAACACTCTGCTATCGCATAGCCCTCTTAAGATGACTTCGGCTTCCCCATAATTTAAAATCAACCGTGGTGTTCCTTCTAGGTAGTGACGACGTAGCGCACACAATTATGCGGGCTGAATGTGACTGAAACTTGCGAGCGAAAAACGCAGCCCCTAGTACGCCCACAATCTTTGCGAGGGAAAATGGCGGCAAACGTAGCAGCGTACTGCGGCGGCGCGAGTAACGAGGAGAGTTCGCGAAGACGCTTTTGGCTTGCCGGTCGGGTTGTTTCGACGTGAGTTTCGCCTGGACAGGGACACTGCACGGCGGTCGTGTCAAGTAATTGCTGATGAACTGGAAGGTTTGCGAGGGAATGCGCTGTCAGTGGAGCGGCAGGCCTTCTGTACGGGCTCCGCCTTTTCGCCACCGGCGGTTTTCAAAGCGCGTCGGGATAGCGCAACCGACGGCTAGCAAATGTGTGCGGCGGGCTGCCGAAGCCATCGTGAAGGTTGAGTCGCGGAACGGGTGGGTTCGCTTTCCGGCGAGCCCCGAAGAGAAGGCGGCAGCGAAGGAGGGCTTCCATCGCCACGGCAGCATCCCCGACGTTGTTGGGTGTGTTGATGACACACTAATCGCCATCAAGGCGCCGCGGGGCAATGCTGCACACAGGGCAGCCTTCTGCATCCGCAAGGGCTATTACGCCTTGAGCTGCATGATAGTGAGTACACTTCGTCCTGTGCTGTTTTTGACTGCATGTGTTCGGCTCGAGGTCCGGGCTGCGACAGCGGAAGTTTATGCCTAAACCTGTGTTGTATCTGTTTTCTTTTAAGTCTGCGACTCCAACCTTCGAATCCTGGCCGTAGACCTCCGCTGCCCGGCTTGTGCAACACCGCGTTCGCGCGGCGCTACTCGTGGCTGCGGTGTGAGGGGTGAGATGCATGTTGGAGGAAAATGAAAATTGATATTAGAGGAAAGGGAATGACGCAGCAACTGTCTCACCTATCTCAGCAGACACCAGAACCACGCTGTAAGGGAGGAATAAAGGAGGGAGTGAAAGAATAAAGGAAGAAAGAGTTGCCGTAGTGGAGGTGTCCAGAATGAATCCGACAACCTGGGGATATTTAAGGTGCACTGACATTGCACAGCACACGGGCCCTTTTGCGTTTCGCATCCATCCAAACGCTGTCGCCGCGGTCGGGATCGACCTCTGGTACTCCGGCTCAGCAGACGAGTGCTTTAAGCCCTGAACCATCGCGGCGGGTGCCTGTTGGAGGACGGAGAGTTTCTTCGGGGCAAGCAGTAAGAAAGCGCTGTCTCGGTTACATATATCGAGCTACAGTGGTCCTCATGCACTGAAGCTACCAGAATGGGGCGTGCTCGTTGCACTTAGGAATATGCATTGCGGTACGATACATACGCCATGTGCGAGTTGCCCCTGTGTTTTTACTGAATGCAGCAGAAACACAAGGCACGTAAAGCGTTGTTGAAATGCATAGTATTCCAGGCTTAAACAAAGCCAGAAGGCGTTTGTACGACACTTGTGGCGTGTTGGAAATAGCAGTGAATAGTTTATATCAATATGAGCTTCCAAGCGCGTTCTTTCAGCGGTGTTTGCGTAATCATCTCAGTAGTGCAAAGGTTTTGTACGCTCCATTAAAAGCCGGAACGAGCGGCTGTCATCATGGCAGCCTGTGCAGCGCTTCACAACCTCTGCTAGAGGCCCCTACGTCAGCAAACGACGAGGATGCCCTCTGCCCAAAAGACAATGACTCGCCTCACCCACCTCCGGGGGAATGTCGTGCGTGCACATGTTGTCAGCCAGCTGCGGAGAAACTGTCTCCAGCAGCGACTGGTACGGTTGCGCAGGCTATAACATAGGCAATGAAATAGGCAGCAATGTCTTCGCAGCCAAGGCAGTGTCCAGCCAATGCTTGTGTGTGTATGTCGTGGTTGTTTTGGCTACAGCTAGCGAAGTGGCAGCCTTTTTTTTGTTTCTTGTTCGCGGTGTGTGTCTGGAAGCCTGCAGTGGCAAAGAAGCAATCGTGCCCACCAGCTGCCACATCACTGACAGTGTATTTACCGTTCATCATAGAGTTCGCCGCGCCGCCACTTCAGTCTCCTTCTCCACTTGAAACTCGAGCCGAAACAACTCGTCCAGTAAGCCATGCACACTCCTATGCTGTTGCTCGTGTGGACCCACCTGCCCCTCCACTACCGTCATCTTGCAGCCTGCCTGTGCTGTGTGGAGAGCCACCTGTCCTCGCTGTTTGCATGACAAAGCACGTGAATTAATAGTGTAATGTTGAAGCAAGACAGGCAATGCTTGATGAAATCAGAAAGTACCACAGAAGCTTTATTTAGTGCACACCACTATATGTTTTACTGCATACTGCACCATTTCACACAGGTGGACACATGAGCACAGGCATTAGCAGAACATATTGCATGCCATAACATTGAAAATAATTCCATATGTCTTGTCAAGTGCAACAGAAATTGTCATGCAGACATGATAAAAAAAAAACGATTGCACGGCTACAAGTTCTACTGGTAATTATCACAGCTCCTGCAGAGCTTGTGCAGGCAATAAGCCTACTTTCGCTGTAAGAGCACTAACCTAGTACACAAGTAGAGCAATGTTCAGCAAGCACTACATAAAAGATTTTACATTACTACAAAACCTTTAACATGTACAAAAGCGTTGATATAGATGATGTAGCCAAATTTTTGTTATTTATGCAGACGGCACGACATTAGTATTTTCTGCCCCTTTGCCCAATCAACCAGGCAAACAGAGAACTCGTACCTATTGAAGAATGGTTTAAATGAAACAAGTTCAATGTAAATGCTAATAAAACAAAAGCTATTCCCTTTCGTCCCAAAAATTGGAACGTATTCATCGATGAAGATATGCCATAATAATTCATAGCAATTGTAAGCTCATTTAAAATCCTTGGTGTCGTCTTCACGGAACAGATGTCATGTGATGCCCAAGTGGATCATAATACATATACAGAAGTTGTCATGACTCGTTAGCTTGACTAATATAATCAAACATATCTTCCCTACCAAAGTTAAAACTCTGTTACAGCACGCATTGTTCTACTTGCACATAAAACATTGTCACTTTGCCTGGTGAACGACAACCCTATGTAACATGCATAAAATATATAGACGGCAGAAAAAAATGCAAAGAAATATTTCCAACGCTCCTTATGACCATCTGTCTCTTCAACCCTTTCAGAAACATAACATAATGGCCATATATGACATGTACGCTGACCACTTAGCTTTAGCCTATAAAAAGGAAGTTAAAACAATGTTGATTTTTTGAAAGAACTAGATTCCTTACAGAGAAAAGTTACAGATTATCCCACTAGCACCCCACATATATGGAATAAAGTGTCAAGTTGCACAAATTGTGACAAATAGATGATATGGTATGACCTTAAAAACTTGTTGAATTTACTAAATAAACATGGCCTTAAACTCCAGCAATCAATGAAAGCTGATATCAGATTAGTTTTATCCATGGATGAACCTGTTTCTTGATATGTTCTAGTAGGCAATGTTCTTGTTCATTTTATTTGCCATGATAGTGATTTTTCATTCTTTTCTCTTTATGTAAAACCTGCATCTTGTAATCTAAAAAGTGGCATTTGTACTGCTGCATTCATTTCCTTATTTTCAGAGTGCAAAAGTTCGACATGGTGTTCAAAGCTTCGAACTTTCACTTTGTCTCACTGTTTTGCGGCTAGTGGGAACAAAATGGGTCCTTTTTTGTTTGTTTATCTTTTGTTTGTTGCATAAATGGTGACCTCATTCTTTTGAAGAACCAAATTCCTGCGCATGTTTCGTGCAAATGTCCTCACTTTTGTTTGTGAATCTCGAGCTGACAATCCATGATTATAATGTGTTGTCGAGTGCACTTTTATTTTCTGCATATGTTACACTGTTCTGCTGATGCCTCTTTCTCACTTTTTTATTGTTGTTGGGGGGGGGGGGAGCCGCGTCAAGCCAAGTGCCCAGTTCTTTCTCCCTACCTCCCCCATCACTATGATGGAAAGTAAAGGTATTACTATTACATTACAAATGGCTTTTATTACTGCATATGATGAACAGTGCAGCAGTTTCGATGCAAATGGTGCATCACTAAGTGTATGGCACTTAATGCAAGTCGCAGTGCTCGCAATGAATGCAGCATTAGTAAAGAGTCCTCATACATACATAGAGACGTGTAAACATCACAGTTACATCTGTTAGGTGGTATGCGTGTAGAGGTTTTTCATGAACAGCAGAACATGGAGCACCGTCATGCCGAGCCGTACAAAACATGCAGCTTGTTACAATGCAGGCAATACTGCATGAAAAGTCCCGTTGCAGCAACTCAGTGGTTGAGCCATTAACACTTCTGAATATTGCAGAAGTAAAACAGTAACATCAGAAAAAAGCATATACAGACTTACTAGATATCATAAATATGCATCTTGCAAAATTTAAAAAGGCACCATTACAATTATGCAAAAGCAACTGACTAGAGAATATGACACGCCTTCTGCATCACACACTGACTAGAGAATAAAACACACCTTCTGTATCTTGCAGGAGGGTAAAGAGGCACCATATAAAAAATACACAGAGGCCGACTAGAAATTATCACAGACCTTCTGCTTCTTGCAGAAGGTAGAAAGGCACCATAAGAAAAAAACCACACCTTCTACGTCTTGCAAAAGGCTGTAAAAAAAGTGTTCCAGCAAGCAAGATTTAAAAACAATAAAAAAACTTAAGTTGATGGCGGCTGTAGCTAGTTTTGCAGCAGCACCACCGTGAAAGGGGTGGCCAGTACGAGCTGCTCGTGCAGGCTTGCCGATTCCCTTCTCGTGTCCCGCACTGTTGTTGCAAGGTCTGACATAGTGGCTGTTAGCCGCCTTCTGTCTGCAGCAGCCTCGTTGAGGTGCTGCATAAACAACAAAGTTCAATAGCAAACCTTTGCTCCAAATACATCCAAAGCTCACTTCACTTTCATGCTATAGATGACCTACTGAAATATAGTGGGGCACATCTCACAAGAGACAGTCATAGTGAGGTTAGGCACAGGTTTGGAACGGTGGACGTAGCAACATTACGTTGCATGCAGCTGCTTCTGTTGCAGAAAATGTGGCATATCCTGTCAGCCCATACCTCCAGGAGGCGCTCCTAAAAATTCGGCATCCTGCCCGTTGCATGCCTAAGCGAGGTCTGCCGTGCGTCTTGTCTCCCTAAGCAGCTCGTCCACTTCCTCGTTCTGCTACTTCCTCCACCGCAATGGACGGCGTGGAACTGCCGATGCGGGTGGTGCTGTGGGCTGCTGCTGGCGGGTGCCTGTCGGAGGGGAAACAGTCTGAACGTACACTTGTCATACGACACCGCACGATGTGCAATAAGCAAACTGTTAGCTGCAACATCTGAGGGGAGCAGCAGCACATAAAAGCAGTTGCAGTCAGTGATATGACAAACGCAGCATTGTTTCAGTGAACTCAAAGTGCACGTCAGGCTTGTCGCAGCTCCTGCTGTAAGAGGGAAAAAGCTTGCACTACGTGTCAATATGCCGGATCTGAAGGAAACTTTTGTGGACATAGTAAAACAACTGTGACTGTATGGCGCTCCTGCAAATGCTATTTATTAGAAGCACCCTGATAAGAGGGTAATGTGGAGCCTGCATACTGGCAGGTCAACTCACTCGCTGTGTCAGCACGCTGCCGATGCTGCTGCAGCTCCTCCACCAGCAGTTCAGCAGATGTCTCCCCCGTCTCCTCCAGGCAGGATGTTTCACTGGCGTCGTCTACATGAAATCATTACACAAGACAGAACTGCATAGTAAACAGTTTCAGCAAAATGTGACATGTGTACGACTAAAATGTGTGGTCAGTTGGTACTGTGGCTGAAGGCGAAAAATCACTACCAGAAAAGGAAGGCAAAGAAGCTGAGGCTGCATTTGCAATCTCCAGTTTACGCACTACTACACATTCCAAAATTAGCAAAAATGCAGATGAGGTCATCAGCAGTGTGTACAAGCTGTACGGCATACACATAAAATGGTTTGAAATACAGTTCACCTACCAGCTGCAGACTGGCCTCCCTCTGCAGGCTGCTTGTCCCCGGCTCGCTGCCCACTGAACCTCTGACGGGAAGAGAGGTGTACTGGGCTGCTCCTGCAAGAAAGCACAGTGCCTCACGTTCAAACATGAATGTCTCGAAGTTCATCATAGGGTTGCATTGCTTACAGTACATGGCCTTGAGGTTCGGTCAAGAATCCTTCATCACAACCAAGCTGCAAACCTTGCAACTGTCTGTAACGTCACAGGAGTTGACTACCGACAGTGGTCATACCTGCTGGTGACGGGGGGGGGGGCAGCAATTTGCTCAAAATAAGATCGCGTGACGCCCGTGGCGCTCACTGGCCCGATAAGCTCAATGGCTTGGCCACCCAGAGCCGGCAGTCTGCCACCACCGGCGCGCCACTGCGACAGGACCGTTCACGCGGTCCTCCACAGAACAATGTTGACAGGCTTGCCCTTGGCCAGCTTGCAGCCGCGCCAACTCTGCTTGCCGCAGGCAAGCCACTACTGATGGACTGCTGTCAGCGCCCCGAGCAAAGCCCAGTTGCGGTGACCTCTTTGACGGAGGCAATTACCGGGCAGAGCTAACCCCTATTTTTTTCCCCCTCCCCCGTCCAGTACAGCTGGCTTTGCTTTTTCGCATGTGCCTGATCGGATCGCCTGTGCCCTCGCACGCTCTGCGTTGCAATTTTCTTATCGCCGGAACCCGAAATTGCGAGCTAGGCTGCCTCAGCACGCGCGCCTTGCGAGTTTGGTCCAAAGGCTGCAGTCTAAGAAAAGTCTAAGTGAGGTGCGCTGCATGAAATTCTGGCATATATAGGTGAACTTGTAAGGGCACCAAACTGCTCAAAACATTTATTTCGTTGGATCAGCGGTTCTCGCACAAAACTCGCAAGGCGCGCGAGCTGCGGCAGCTTAGCGCGTTATTTCTGGTTCCCGCGATAAGAAAACTGCAACGCGCTGCCTGTGCGTGCGAGGCCGCATAACCGAGCAAAACGCAGACAAACGCCCCCCTAACGGATGTGCCTATGACCGTGCTGTCTACGCGGCGATCGGGCCAGGCGAAAAAGCGAAGCTGCGCACCGGCCATCGCTAGATGCCGTGAACGTGCAGGCACCCGTTGACAACCGGTTCGCGGCGCTGGCGGCAGTCCAAGACACGGTTTCCGTCTTTCGTGTTAAGTCTTGTGGGCTGCTGTACATGCCACGAATGGCGCCAATGTTCAGCCGACTTGACTGCCAGGCCTTTTCTATTTAAGGCGGCGGCAATGTCCTCCTAAAGCTCCCGCCTGCGAGCCGCCGTGTACTCAGGCGAGAGCTCTGACGAGGCCCGTGCAAAGGGCGGATGCTCTTCGAGCAATTCGATGAGCATCCGCTCTTTGGTGACGGATATTACGTGGCCTCTTTGGTGGTGTTGCCATTTCAAATGATAACGGTATTTCACTCCGATTCCCTGGGCGATTTCTTGGTATCGGCTAAGGAAATTAATTTTTTAGACAGGGAATAAATATTCGGGAATCTACAACAGTGTTCATTCACTTGCACACACGTGCGCTGCATTAGAACAACTTGTAGTAGGGTTATGAAAGAGCAAGGACGAGCGATATGGTTTAAACTGTGCACCTGAAAGTTTCCCTCGCCCTCATTCTTTCCCACGGCCGTATTCGTTCAGTTTTGTTATCGATAATGAGCGACCTCCGACAGCAACCTTACCTCAACAAGTCGTCTTCGTCAAATTTCCTGCCAAGAGCTCCTTACGAGCTGATTCCTGCGCCCCTACGGCCTTCAATGCATTCAATCAGATTTTTCTACGCTTAAGACATCGGCACAATACTTCGATTTTAGTCGACACGTGAAAAGGCAGGAACTTGCCGTGGAATCGGACGTTTTCTTGCAAGTCGCCATGCTATCGCTTTACCACTACAAGCGCGCCCTCATGGCAACAAAACCTAACCTACAGCAAATTTTATTGCAAAATTGAGAGCGCCTCTCATTTTCATTCCTGTTTTTAAGTTTGGAATACAATTTGTTAGATAAATATAACGTTATATTTTTAATTCATTGCGTTGCTGTTTTTTTTTTCTTTTTTTCTCCTCCATGTTCCCGCCGCTCTTAGCACATCTTCTCCGCCACAAAAGTTCTTGCAAGAGCGAATTTAATTTCAAAACTGAGAACGCTTCTTGTTTTGATTAATATTTTTGACTTCGTGAGTTCGAAACAGTTTTTTGACAATATAAAGCATTGCTAATTTTATTTGTGACAACTTCACAACAATACGTTAGCATATGGCCACTTGTACAAATAAATGCTTCCGGTGCGGAGCCTTGCTGGTGTCTGGCTGATTCCACGATCCGTAAAAAGTGCTGTCAAGCACTGTTTCGTAATTTTGACGTCACGCTTACAAACTTGCGGTATGTAATATGGCCCCAGAAAACTGGAAATTGGTTTTTGGGGAAACGAAATGGCGCAGTATCTGTCTCCCATATCGGCGGACACCTTAAATGCGCCGTAAGGGAAGGGATAAAGGAGGTACTAAGAGAAGAAAAGAAGAAAGAGGTGCCGTAGTGGAGGGCTCCCGAATAATTTCGACCACTTGGAGATCACTGACGTGCACTCACATCGCACAGAACAAAGGCGTGCCTAAGAGTTTCGCCTCCATCGAAACGCGGCAGCGGCGGTCGTGTTTGAACAAGTGTACTCCGGATATGGCCCCAGCTGTTTTTATTTTTCTGGCTGCCATGTTCACGATGAATGATTTTGTGGGTGAATTGATAAGGCTGAATCTTTCAAATTGGTCATCAGCTCACGCCACCTAGCTGACGCTTTTCCGCCGTCAGCGCATACCCACAGGTGAGCAGAAGTCACTGAACAGCAAACATAAATGCAAAACTGAGGGTGCTTCTTGTTTTGCTTAGCGTTGTTGAGTTTTCAATGAAGTTTCTAAGCAAAATAAAGCATCACTCTTTTTATTCATTCCGTCTTTACGGCAAAACGTTAGCCTACGGTCCCTTGTCATGCAAATAAATGCTACCGGCGCGGAGCCACCGCAGAGTTGCTGCTAATTGGCTGTTTCCACCGTCAGATGGTCGTGTTGTCATTTTACTGCGACAGCGTTAAGGAGCTCGTGTCGCAGAAAAGCCGGTGTCGTCAGCGGCGTTGGCCATGAGCGAAAAATGCTGCATCTCGGTGGACACCTGAACCGCGCAGTACGGGCGCCAGCGAGAATTGTGAGACAGGCGTCATTTCCTTTCCTTAAAACCACCTTTAATTTCATTTTCCTTCCCTTACGGCCCGGTTCGGGTGTCCACCGAGATATGTGAGACAGGCGTCCTTTTCTTTCTGTCCAACAAGCCATGCGTCGCGCCGAACGTGCGATGGCGCTCTGTGCTCTCCATGGCAACGCTGCAACACGCTGTCGCGTCTCACTCTTAAAGACGAAGCTTAAGCGTCCTCCAATTTTTTGAAGTCACGCTGTCAAAACAGAGATATATTGATAGCGCCCCGTAATTCGGCCCCAGGTCATGTTAGAAGTCGAGATGGCAGCTCCCCTTATAATTTGTTTGCATTCTTTAAATTGTTGCCGCGCGAAATTATCACCAGCATAGCGCTAACAGCCCTCGATGTTTTAAAAAGCTTACCTTCCAGTTTTGGCAACACGATTATTGGTAGTGCAGAGTACGAAGCGCAGAAGGACGTCGGACACATTAGTGACTCGACTCACGCTATGAGGGAAGCCGTAGTAAAGGGCTCAGGAAGTTACGACCACCTCGGCCTCTTTAACGTGCACTGACATCGCACAATGCACGGGAATCTAGAATTCAACCGCCATGCTGGGATCGAACCCGCGTCTTTCGGGTCAGCAGCCCAGTGCAATAAACCACTGTGCCACCGCGGCGGCTTGCCCTTGACATTCAGAGAGGCTTGTTTCTGGACAAATCTGTATTTCTTCGAAAAACAGTGCTCCAGTAAATATCAGCAACAAATTGAAGAAAAATTCTCCGTCAATAATATTATGTAAAGAAATTAAGCGAAAATTTCAATAATTCAGATATCGTTTACACGATTAAACCGCAAAAAATGGAATAGTCTATAATCCGCAACCACATGCAGCGTCCAATGATTGTGCAGGACGCCATGTCCAGGACGCCCACCATGGCGAAGGTCTTGAGCGCGTCCGCGAATAACTTTGTTCTTGAGCAGGCGGTGGCCGCCTATCTTCAGCTTCAAGTACATAATCCCGCCAGCGGGGTGGCTGGGCGCAGAAACCGCCCTGAGCTCGAACGCCAGCGCTTGCCTCATCTTCTGAAGACGATGAAGTGCGGCTCATCACTGACGTTTGAGCTCCTTCGCCTGTGCGGCTTCCTGCAGCCAACCCGAAAGCGCCTCCGACGCCATGCTAGCCGTCGAATACGCCGGCCATATACCACAGGACACGCGGCACGACGAAACCCAGCACAGGTGGTACCAGCGCCGCAGACCTAAAATCAGCAAGGTCTGTGGCGAGGTGGGGTCCTCGAGAGCCAGCTTGGAAGAGAACCAGGCGGTGGTCGACGAGGTGTTCTTCTTCGGAGACCTGGAGGCGACCACGGGTACCAGATTCATCGACAGCGGTGTCTCTCGCAAGACGGCGGACTCGAGCAGCAGCGTGTCCGGCAGCCAGAAGCACGAGGCGGCTACCTTCGCCGCGGTGGCGGTGCGGACGCCGCGGACGCAGGCGACGACCACGGCGTGCCAGGCGGCGACTGGGGCTATGACCGACCCGCTTGCCACGTTGACCAGCGCGGCCACTGTCAGGTGCAGTCACCTCGCACTGTTCGAGAATGGCGAGAAGGTTGGTCTGCGAAAGACAGAAACGGCGTTTAGACGACTGGGTGGAGAGCACAACATATTCTATTATGTAGATGAGGTGAACGCAAGCCACAACCGCGCGAAGAGTGCACGTAGAACGTAGTACCTTGACCTCACTCCCTGGCTGCCCTGCTTGAAACATATTGGTGTGGTTCCACTGCTGTTGCAACTCCAAGCTGTAGGGGCGATGCGGCTTCATCGCAGAAGGGCAGACAGCAGCAGTTCCCAGTAGAACGCTGGCGTTCCGCGCTCGGGTACCACCGTGGGCTCGTGCGCCGTACCAGGCTTCAATAACGGCTCCGCGCCCGTGGCAAGGGCCGACGTCTCCGAGCGTCGCCGGTACCGCCAGTAATGTTTCAGCAGAGCGCTGGAACATCGTCGAGTTGCTTCGAGGTGGGGACTGCGAGGCCTACCTTCGCCGGTGTCTTGGAGCAATGCAGCAGCAGTGACGTGGCTCTTGGGGCTCGAAAACTGCGTCAAACGCAAGATGTTCGACGCGTGACTGGCGCTGAGCGTGATTCGATGACACGCACGCCGCGTTACACGTGAAGTGGCAGCACCTGATTGGTCAAAACGCCGGAAGCGGATGTGGTGGTTCGTATGCAGCGAAAAGAGTCGAAGAAACCGGATGGTGACGTCAAACCATGAAGCCGGGGACGAAGTGGGAGGCGCATTTTTTTTATGGAAATAAAAGTTGTTTCAATCAATCAATCAAGGAAGATTTAGAGGAGAGGCCATCACGCATGGAGGAGGGAAAGCTCAGGAGAGGCCCTCGATCGCAATCCGAGCTGCACGCCAAAAAGGTTGCCGGAATTAAGTCACGCGTTTTCACTAGGACTACTGGGAGT
This sequence comes from Amblyomma americanum, assembly GCF_052857255.1. Classification (NCBI taxonomy): domain Eukaryota; kingdom Metazoa; phylum Arthropoda; class Arachnida; order Ixodida; family Ixodidae; genus Amblyomma; species Amblyomma americanum. The sequence continues at coordinate 168,140,256 of NC_135497.1, forward strand.
CTTTAGCCGACGGCGCAGCAAAGGGTAACGCTGGACGCAGCGCGCCGCCTGCAATATTAGAGCCATTTTTTTTACCTACACTGGCTACACTAGTGTAGCTAGTGTAGCGTGGTTCCATTTTTTTGCCAGTGTAGAAAAAGTGTAGCTGCGCTCATCTACACGGACGCATTTTTTTTAATCGCAGTGTAGCATGAGGACTACACTTTCCACACCGCTTTTTTTGGAGGTGTAGGCTAGCAGACGAAAACAGAAGGCGCGTGTTTCAAACGAAAAAAAAATAATTGTTTTTTTTTGGGGGGAAAGGAAATTGCGCAGTATCTTTCTCATATATCGTTGGACACATGAACCGCGCCGTAAGGGAAGGAATAAAGGAGGGAGTGAAAGCAGAAAGGATGTAATAGGTGCCGTAGTGGAGGGCTACGGAATAATTTTGACCGCATGGGGATCTTTAACGCGCAACGCCATTTTCTGACTAAATGCCGCGAGCGGTTGCAGCGCAGCCTCGCAGGTCTGTGAAGATCGTCCGCCTGGACGACAGCAGCTTTATGGCGGTGCACCCACGATACGAAGAGAGTGGCAACCTTACCTTCTACGAAGATAAAAACTGCTTACACGACTGAAAGGGCGTATTTTAGTGCGTGAACCCTACTTCGCGTTTAGGTAAGCCGCGTTCGTTCGGATGGTATCGGCGCTGAGCGACCCACGTGACAAATGTATTTTCGTACATGAATGGTCGTGTATACGCATCTATGCATGTTAGTGCGAAGCTCGCTAAGCGTACAGTATCGTCTTTGACGTCTGTGTATTAATACGCCGGCGCCTCAAGTGCATGGTCGGTCAGGCCACTGTCTCAGAGCGGAGACAGCCATCGAAAGTCGCACCCCATATGCCGCGGAACGCCGGTTTCAACGCGGGGCAGAACGCTGTTCCCCTAGTCACGACAGAAGCATGGATGCTTTGTATTTCGCACGAGGAATTCGCCGCCGACCCTTCATGCGACGATGAACTTACTGTGAAAGTAGCGACAGCTGCAGAGCAGGCGATACACTTTTGTGTGTTGCGGTCCATTTGAGGGGAAACAAAAATGTCCTTTGCATTTTTCTACCGTAATGAACGCAACGCAGAAATGTTTTGTAGTATATATTTTTCATTTTATCTTATAATAAATTGTGACGACTCGAAAATTCAGATGTTGTCGTCTGCTCCCGAGGACGACGGCGCTTCGTATCATGTTATTGGCTGACACTCGTGCAGACGAGTGCAGCTCCTCACGCCATAGCTTTAGCCCAGCCTCCGCTGGCCTACAAGAGCTTGCACGAAGTGTAGGTTAAAAAAAATTAATTTGGATTAGCTCAGCTAATCCAGGATATACAAAGTGAAAGATGTCGGCATACACTGTGTTTATTGGCGTTGACTATGTTCTAGACGGCGATGGCTTTGAGCAAAGCAAGGGTGCATGACTGGCTCCCTGGATATGCGGACGCCTCATTCGTGATTTGATACATATGGCGGTGGTGAGAGAGAGATGTGGCTTGAATGCATTAGCGCTGACAGCGTTGTGGCTGATATGCGGTACTGCTGCAATAGCTAGGCCGCAGCGTTCATTTCGTGATCAATCTCTCGCGATCGACCATTAACTGCATGCCACCTCCCAGGGTGGCAGGGAGTGCGCGCTGCCTATCCAGTGTGCGGAACAAAATCAAAGCAGGCTTTTGCAGTTGCTATTTTTAAAGCGAATGTTTTACTGGCCGCGAACTTGCGATTTCGCCGTGGCGGGCGGCTCCAAGGAAGCACATGACGTCCCAACGCGCGCCTCGCCGCGGATATTTCTCACCCCATCGCTACCTAGTCTCTACTCCGCAAGCGCCACTAGTAGCAACGAGCCACAGGTGTTCCGCCGCTGCGCCTATCCTCACAATACAACTTTCAATTTTCAGTTTTCTCTTTTTATTTTTCCTCCCTCCTTTATCCCTTCCTTTACGGCGCGGTTCGGATGTTCACCGAGATTGTGAGACGGTTACTGTGCCATTTCCTTTCCTCAACAACCAAACAAATCTAGTGAGACGACGTCGTTCATATAGTTCATTGGCGTTGACAATTTTGCAAAGGCCGTTCATAATCACGAAAGGAAAGGCGCAGAACCAGCTCCGTGGGTGAGTGTAATAATAATAATTATAATAATTGGTTTTTGGGGAAAGGAAATGGCGCAGTATCTGTCTCATATATCGTTGGACACCTGAACCGCGCCGTAAAGGAAGGGATAAAGGCGGGAGTGAAAGAAGAAAGGAAGAAGAGGTGCCGTAGTGGAGGGCTCCGGAATAATTTCGACCACCTGGGGATCTTTAACGTGCACTGACATCGCACAGCACACGGGCGCCTTAGCGTTTTTCCTCCATAAAAACGCAGCCGCCGCGGTCGGGTTCGAACCCGGGAACTCCGGATCAGTAGTCGAGCGCCCTAACCACTGAGCCACCGCGGCGGGTGAGTGTAAACCTCAATCTCGCTTTCATGTACGTGGCGTTGGTGTTCAACTCAAAATTGAAAACTGGTTTTTGGGGAAAGGAAATGGCGCAGTATCTGTCTCACATATCGTCGGACACCTGAATAACGCCGTAAGGAAAGGGATAAAGGAGGGAGTGAAAGAACGGAAGAAAGAGGTGCCGTAGTTGATGGATCCGGAATAATTTCGACCAGCTGGGGAGGAGCTTCAACGTGCTCGGACAACGCACAGCACACGGGCATCTTAGCGTTTCGCCTCCATCGAAACGCAGCCGCCGCGGTCGGGTTCGGAGTTCCCGGATCTGGTCTTGTTCATAATCAAGTATTATTCGGCGAACGCGCTTATCGCAACTGCGGTAAGCGTGGGAATTAACTTTCATTTTTTGTGGTAGCCCACCATGGTACATAGTGTCTTTCATCGCTTTTGCCTGCTTCGTTTTGCGACGGCAGATGTATGCGCCGCTGGGGTCCTCGCAGGCTACACTCGGCAAAATATGCTGTTATACTTACATCGGGTTCATCGTAGTCCCGTGTTAATCGCAGGGCTAGAAGGCCTCACTAGATAAAGTGAAGGGACAAAGTTTTTGTTCAGACAAACTGTGTATATATACACACCCTCTGCCAAATTACAGAGGAAAGAAAACCAAATCTAGCGTACACTTTGAAGAGTATGCTTGTTTCTCTTCTTGTTTTTTTGTGATATAAACTTTACACATGGTGCCACTGAAATAGTACTTGTTGCTCTGTGCCATGTGTCATGTTTCATTCCTTTTCTTTATACTGTGTGTCTAGGATCAAGTTGTGTATTTAATGATGCTTCCGAACATACTATCCCACCTTAATGCAGTGTAAAGCACAGCTTTTAAACTTAAGCTGCCTGTAAAGTTGTAGTACATGGCTACACTGGAAGCTTTCCGTGTCCAGCTGGCTGGCACGAGGCTAATATTTAAATGGCCCTCTGCAACACTTTTTATTTGAGAGCATATTACGCTTTGAGTGTAAAGCTGTAAAACGAGCTCTGGAGATTACAAAACAAATGTTTCTTTGCTAGAATCAATTTAGAACTTCATGCATGAGATCCCTGAGCAAGGTTTTTGATGTCGGTTGTTTGCATGCCATAGTAGAGTAAAAGTGGCCCACATTCTGGCCACACTTTAATCTTGCTCTCATGTGAATAGCACAACCCTCTCAGTTTTGCGCTGAGTGAGTATGCACGCGCCTGGGTTTGGCGGAGTCTTGAAGAATGCTGCCATACACGGTCCCACCTCAGTTTAGTGTTCAACCTGCCTTTTAATGATGCTCTGGATGTCGGATATTGCAATCTGCCGACATTGCGTATGCGTAGGCAGCTGGCTGTGTCAAGAGTGCCTTCTTCTGCAGCAGTGAGGACAAGGAAAATCCTGCAGTATTTTTTTTTGGTTTTTAATTCTGTATTTATCGTCATAGCATGTTTTCGTGCGATGACTTTTGATTCAACACTCCAAGAGCCACTCAAAGAGGTGAGAGAAATGGAGAGGGCCGTGTTACAACCCTGCTGGCGACAAGACGTTTGACCATCCGTTGTCCCCATAAAAAAGGACGCCTGGCTGTGAAAGTACCTGCGGAGGTTCTCCCACGCTTGTCTCGGGGGGAATGGCCTTCGCTATGACTGGTTCTCAGCAAGAGGCGACCGACGATGGACAGACGACAGGGGTGCAGCGGAACGGTGCCTTCAAGCAATTAGCCGTGTCCGACAGGATCCGGCCCTCTCAGGAGAGAGCTTGCCGCAGTTGTGGCCCGCTGCGCCGCACGAATCACCTGTGTGCCGCTTGTAATATACGGTTGCAGTACTGTGCGAAATAGCAGCGGAGTTGTGATTTCTCCTCGCCCATTCGCACTGGGACTCCGCTCGCCACGAGCTGTGCAGCTTTTCCCATCTTGGAGGAATGTGCCTCGTGTTTAATTGGCCACCGCCTGGTGAAGGGGCAGACATTAGGGGATTTAAGGAGCGTGCCGAGGGAGAACGAATGCTCTGGGCCCTGGCGACAAGGCTCATCCAGTCGCTCGACGCATCAACTCTTGAATTTTGACTGTTTGCTTTTCATCTTAATGTAAATAGGTTTCTTCAAAAGTGCCAGTAAACCCGCTTGTTTTCCTTTTCCCAAACCTCATGTTCCATATTTGCTCAACTCGAAGGCTCGGACACGCTACCCAGTGGAGCCCGTGTTCGAGCAAGCCACTGCCCCACGACTGCCGACAGTGCTTATAGTAGCATGACATGGGAGGATTCATGGAGGCAGGGGTGTAGCCCCCCCCCCCCCTACCCCTTCCAAAGCCTGAAATTTTACGTAGGAAAACCATGCCAAACCCCTTTTTCTCCACGAAAAGTCCAAAACATACATGCTTCAAATGGGACCGCCCCGCTTTAAGAATCATCTATAAATCCACACTTGAAGCACTGGAACATAACATGTTTCGCATCCACAGATCTAGTTTGGTGCATAATATACATCACCGTAGCTTTTCAGACTGCTGCTAGCAGTTTAGCAGTACCCCGTGGCTGCAATATAAATTTCACAGTGTTGTGCATTACTTCAATGCTGTTTTTCATGTTAAACGCGCACAGCTGCATCTGTAGATGCCAAGTTTCTCTATTTGGTGAAGTACTAGCTTTGTAAAGTCACAGCATAGTAGCACACTTTACTTGAGATTCAAAATACAGATATTGAAAGTGAATTTATTGGGTGTAATGAAGGCATCAAATTATTTTTCGTCAACATAACCACAGCCATCATTGAAATTAAATGCACATGTGCGTTTTTAGTTCACTAAGTATATTTTTTCTGTGCACATATAACACTATCACAGGAAATGGACACAATCAACACGTGTGCGAAAAGGCATCCAAATTCATTTAGAGCGTCATTACACTGTGAAAGCTCAGAGGAGTAACATTCCTACAATACATGAAAGGGGCCCTGAAAGGGGCTCCATTAAAGTTGCGCTATGCCTGGGATGTTAAAGCATGCCGCTTCTGGAAGAATTGTCAAGGGAGAATTTTTTTAATGCGTTTTGTAGAAAGAGGGTTATCTCTAATCAAAATTTGAATTTCAGCGTCTTCGCGCCTTTCCCTCTCCTCTCGTCACTTTTTGTACATTGGAAGGTAGATGCCCCTCTCCGCCGGCCCCACCTCCGAGGGAGCGCTTCCTGACCTGCCGGAGCTACGCGGCTTACTGGCCGCGGCCATGGTAGCTGCCTGACGTCTGAAAGAATCTAACCAATGGCCATCTCTCAACATGTGTACGTAGATGCGAGCGACGCAGGAGGGTGCGAACACGAATAAGTCGCCGGGAAGGTTTGGTTTGGGTTGGTTTATGGGGGTTTAACGTCCCAAAGCGACTCAGGCTATGAGAGACGCCGTAGTGGAGGGCTCCGGAAATTTCGACCACCTGGGGTTCTTTGACGTGCACTGACATCGCACAGTACACGGGCCTCTAGAATTTCGCCTCCATCGAAATTCGACCGCCGCGGCCGGGATCGAACCCGCGTCTTTTGGGCCAGCAGCCGAGCGCCATAACCACTCTGCCACCGCGGCGGCTAGTCGCCGAGAAGGACTCGCCAACTTTCGCGCGTGATTTTGGGTTCTCTGCTGATTGGAGAAGTGTATTATTTGGCTGAGGTGTTCGTGGCAACACAATGCAGTGATTGAGCAAGTTGATGTCCTCTACTCGGAAGGTGTTTCAGAGCCCCTTGAAGGGTGGCAAGCGAAATCGAAAAAAATATTTGGACAGTTTAAACATTTTCGCTGTCGTAAAGTACAAATATGATTCGCTTTTTCGCACTTCTTTGACATATTCTCAGTCAGAAAAAGAATTGCACCACCTGAAACAGGAAGCGGACCTAAATATAGCGCGCGATCAAAAATACAGACTTGACCTCGGTATGAAAGAATGCACTTGAGCCCGCCATGTCCCAGAGGCAAATAGCTCGCTAGAAGGTTCAAACGTTACACGCTTCAAACGGGCACGCAGCCACGTTTCTAAGAACAAAGTGAGCGCAGCCGCTTCCCTTTCAATATTGCTCGCCGCCCATGTCATGAACCCCGCCGCTCACACAAGCGCAATCGCCGAAAAACAAAAAGTGGCAGTTATAATCAACAACACCAGTTACAATCGCTGGAGCGTTGCAAGAACACATGCATAAGTAGAATAACTGCCTGAGGGGCGAGTTGGTGCATGATGCAGTGAACGGCGGAGCAAGCAAGGGCACTAACAGGAAAGAGACACCACATGCGCACAAGAATTTAGCGCTGAATTCTGCCTTGAGATAATAGTGAACGGCTTCAACGTCGGCGCACCAGCACGACCAAAAACAGAAACTGGAGCAGTGCAGGAATGTACGCCTACGCCGCACCTCGAATGGTACGCCGTGGCCAGCTGCTGCCGGTCGGATTGTTAGACAGGAACTACTACGCCGTTGCTAAGCTGCGCCCGGACAACGTGGCCTCCCGATCGAGAAAAAAATTAAGCGAAAGTTTAACACGGCTAAGCGTAAGTAGGTGCGGCAAAAAATTTCCCACTTGGAACTTCGTTGGTCTGGCCGCTCACGCCGCCGCGGCCACTGGGAACTGGTTTCAGAACGGTGTTGCATTTGGGTTGCAAGCCCCAAGGGTAGCGTTGGCCTGGCGGCCTGGGGCAAAGCTGGAAACATCCGAAGGTGCCGGCAAAGGATGAGTCGACTGGCAACAGAACAACTTGTTTATTCTGGCATCTCAAAAGAGCAGCCGGTCAGGGCGACCACGTTACTCGAAGGGCGAAATCGAAGTCTCTCCTTGGCGTCCGGGGCAGCTCTCTTTATACCCTCGGAGTCGAGGGCAAGAGGGAACGGCTTGGGAAGAGTCATCCGATACGGCGACGCTTGAACATGTTCAGGCGTGACGGGCGCGTCCGCCAGGCCGGCGCCGGTCAGACCTCCTCGCCTCCCAGTTGGGGGAGCTCCTCTCCCCGGCTGCCGCGCTTTGACAAGCGTGGGCAAAACATGCACACACACACACACACGCACGCACGACGACACGTGGCACTGAAACATGCCTGGACGCGCTTGGCGGGAGGCGTTGCGGCCGCGATGAACGAAGCCGCGGCGTCCGTTGCATCCGCGCCGGCTATACCGCGCGTTGTAGGCGAAACGTAACAGACCGCCCCGCCGGGAGAAGGAGATCCCGATGGTCAGGGGACTGCATCCGCTGTCCAGAGGGATGTCGCTCGATGATGCTCATAATCGAAACCGGTGGTCCCTCGACGTTGCTTGAGCGCAGCGCACAGAGAAGGCCTCGTTCTCAGGTTCAGGTTCATACAGGGCACTGCAAAGTGACTTCGGAAGAGTTGCCATTTTTGTGCTCGTTCCCAGCAAGCGTTAGAACTACGCCGAAACGCAACCGCTCACTCAGCAAGCACGAGACAACCCTCACTAAGCTCTGCCAGGCTCTTTCCCCTTTTATACTACTGCCTAGTTCCTTACAGTAGTCAAGCAGCACTCAGAACGCGTCCACAAATTGGAAAATTGCACTAGAAAGCACATAATCACTTAGAAACACTAAACAAAAGCAATATGTTAAAAATCCTGCCTCAGGAAGAAAACATCAGTAACCAACAACTTTGAGGCGGATTCCTACGTTAGGGGCTTCGACTTAAGCCATCGGCGTTACCGTTGAGACTCCCCTTTTTGTAACGCACCTCAAAGGAATATTGTTGCAAAGCGAGGCTCCAGCGCAGGAGGCGGCCATTTTTGGGAGAGATGGTCTGCAGCCATTGGAGAGGGCAGTGATCCGTCTCAATGATAAACCTCGAGCCCGCTAGGTAGCATGACAATTTCTGAACGGCCCACACGAGACACGCACACTCTTTCTCGGTGGCGCTGTACGCCTGCTCACGACAGGTCAGCTTACGACTAGCATACAGGACGGGGTGTTCCACTTCTCCATTGTCCCTTTGGCACAGAACAACGCCCATGCCTCGCTCACTAGCATCGCACTGAACAACGAACCCTTTTGTGTAGTCTGGCGATCGTAGCACAGGCTGGCTTGTTAGGGCGCTCTTTAGGGCGCTGAAAGCTCTTTCCTTGGTCTCGCCCCAGACGACTGTTTGGGGCTCTGTTTTTCTTAGAGCATCCGTCAGGGGAGCCGCGATATCGGAGTACCTGGGGATGTACCTCTGATAGTAGCCGGCGACACCTAAGAACGACCGAATATCGGTCTTCGTGCGCGGTTGCGGGAAGTCTCGCACAGCGGCCACCTTTATTTCAGAGGGGCGGCGACGACCCTGTCCAATCACGTGACCGAGGTAGACAACCTCGGCCTGTGCTAATTGGCACTTGGGAGCCTTGACTGTCAAGCCCGCTTCGCGCAGGCGGGTTAGCACTGCCCGCAAGTGTGCCATATGCTCAGACCAGGAGGCGGAGAATATCGCTACGTCGTCTAAATACGGTAAAGCGAATTCTTCCTGTCCCCGCAACACTTTGTCCATGAGGCTTGAAAAGCAGTATGGCGCGTTCTTCAAACCAAAACTCAAAACTTTAGGACGGAATGTTCCCATTGGTGAAATGAACGCCGCATACCTACTAGCCTCTTCTGTAAGTGGAACCTGCCAATAACCCCTGACAAGATCTAGGGTGGAAATAAACTGAGCGCTACTAACTTTCTCAAGGCGCTCCTCGATGTTAGGGATCGGATAAATTTGATCCTTAGTGATAGAATTAAGCCTGCGGTAGTCGACGCAAGGACGAGGTTCCTTGCCCGGTACCTCAACTAAAATCAAAGGGGAGGTATAATCACTCTCACCCGCCTCAATAACACCGAGCTGTAGCATTTTCTTTACCTCAGCCTCCATAATATCGCGCTGGCGGGGTGACACCCGGTACGCCTTGGATCGTACTGGCTCTGGGGAGGTAAGTTCTATATCATGAGTAAGGACAGAAGTCCTACCAGGCCTCTCAGAGAACTGACCTTGAAACTCTTGTAAGAGTTGGTGTAGTTCGGTTTTCTGCTCAGGCGACAGCGGTGCTTTAATGATTAAGTCACTAATGACCTGATCAGTGTCTTCCCTGTTCGTCACTGAGCCTAGTCCCGGAAGCTCGACCGGAAGCTCTTCTAACTTTCCCGTGTCGGGCATTTCCTCTCCAGTACCTGGTGCCTTCAACGCTACAGGCTCAATTTTATCCAGTTCTGACGTGCTCGGAATATCAGCTTGCTGCGCCTCCGACCCTTTTTCATTGTTCGACAACGTCGGCCCCGCAACTACCGCCTTTTCAGCGAGCTCCTGAACTCTCGATCTGGTTAAGGCCTGAACGCTAGCCTCACCAAACAAAAGCCCCTTCTCGCGCAGGAGGTGATCGGACCTGTTCGAAAATAGGTACGGGTACTGGGGGGGCAGCCTAGATGACACTACGGCCTCCGTCTCAATTGCTCCGAAAGGTCCTTCAATAACCACTTTTGCTACGGGCAGACACACGCTGTGAGCTTCCACTGCTTGCTTGATCCATGCGCACTCGCCCGTGAACATATCGGGTTCTACGTAAGAGGTGTGAACTACATCCATTGTAGCTGCGGAATCACGAAGCACTCGGCACTCTTTCCCGTTCACGAGGAAGTCTCGCATGTAAGGCTCGAGAAGCTTCATGTTCTCGTCAGTGCTACATAATGACAAACACACGACTTCTCTTTTTGTTTCTGGACACTGCGCCGAAAAGTGACCCGGCTTCTGGCACGTATAACACACGCGCGCTTGCCTCGCCTCGAACCGCTTTCTGCGTTCGGCTTCGGCTGCCGCCGTCTCCTTACGTTCGGTCGGACTGCTTTCACTCGCATCCGCACTACGCGTGTCCCCCCTTGCTCTCATGGGTGTGAACTTCGGCCTCTCAGACTTGGAGCCAAATTCACCCTTTTGACCGTCCTTAGCTCCGCGAGCCCGACGCGTCACAAACTCCTCGGCTAGCTCGGCGGCTTTAGCCACTGTACTAACGTCTGGCCTATCCAAGACCCAGTACCTCACGTTCTCAGGTAACCGACTATAAAACTGTTCCAGCCCGAAACACTGCAGAATTTTCTCGTGGTCACCAAACGCTTTCTCTTCTTTGAGCCACTCCTGCATGTTTGACATAAGCCTGTAGGCAAACTCTGTATATGACTCATTTCTGCCTTTTTCATTTTCCCGAAACTTCCGACGGAACGCCTCCGCTGACAGCCTGTACTTTTTTAGCAGACTCGACTTCACTTGGTCGAAATCCTCTGCCTCCTCTCTCTTCAAGCGAGCGACTACGTCGGCCGCCTCGCCGGGTAACAAAGTGAGCAAGCGCTGTGGCCACGTTTCCCGAGAGAACCCCTGCTTCTCGCACGTTCGCTCAAAGTTAACCAGGAACAAACCAATGTCCTCTCCAAGCTTAAACGGCCGCATCAGGTCAGTCATTTTGAACGATACCCGTTCTCCTGCACCGTGTGCCTGACTTCCATTACGAGCGCGTTCCATCTCTACCTCGAGACGCTTCATTTCCAAAGCGCGCTCTTCTTTCTCTTTTTGCTCTTTACGTTCGCGCTCCTCTTTCTCTTTTTGTTCTTTACGTTCGCGCTCGTCTTTTTCTTTTTGTTCCCTCTCCTCAATGGTCTCAAGGCATTCCGACAGCTCGTCATCCTCAGCCTCCAACTCAAGAATCGCCCTTAGCAGTTCTGGTTTTCTGAGTTTGTCTGAGACATCAAGACCCAACTCTCTTGCAAGCTCCAGCAATTTCGGTTTGCGCAACGACTTCAAATCCATGGCTGCTCCGAATGCTGCTTTCTCTACTGCCTACTATTGTCTTGCCGCAAACTAACCCGGCAGCAACGACAACCACAATTACCAGCTCTGTTTCTGACACTAACAAAAGCCTGGCAAAACTCAGAAGAAGAAAGTCCCGCACTCACCAAACCTCGCAGCCACGAATTCAGCGCAGTCGTTCCGCTGCAGGCAACCAGTCATCACACAGGGCTCGTTGCACTGCTCCCGGATGGTCGTTGTGCTGCTCAGCATACAGTTGACCGCATATCTTCGCTGCTGGCCTCCGTTGTCGGGATCTCACCGCTGGCAACCAGTTGTTGCATTTGGGTTGCAAGCCCCAAGGGTAGCGTTGGCCTGGCGGCCTGGGGCAAAGCTGGAAACATCCGAAGGTGCCGGCAAAGGATGAGTCGACTGGCAACAGAACAACTTGTTTATTCTGGCATCTCAAAAGAGCAGCCGGTCAGGGCGACCACGTTACTCGAAGGGCGAAATCGAAGTCTCTCCTTGGCGTCCGGGGCAGCTCTCTTTATACCCTCGGAGTCGAGGGCAAGAGGGAACGGCTTGGGAAGAGTCATCCGATACGGCGACGCTTGAACATGTTCAGGCGTGACGGGCGCGTCCGCCAGGCCGGCGCCGGTCAGACCTCCTCGCCTCCCAGTTGGGGGAGCTCCTCTCCCCGGCTGCCGCGCTTTGACAAGCGTGGGCAAAACATGCACACACACACACACACACGCACGCACGACGACACGTGGCACTGAAACATGCCTGGACGCGCTTGGCGGGAGGCGTTGCGGCCGCGATGAACGAAGCCGCGGCGTCCGTTGCATCCGCGCCGGCTATACCGCGCGTTGTAGGCGAAACGTAACAACGGTAACTGTACTTAATGTAGTAATCTACTTAATACGAGGCATTATTTGGCAACAATCATTCCTGAACATACGCGGCTACCCGGTTCATTTCGAGCGCGAACATTCATTCTTGAGCGCGACTGTTTCTGGAATGGCAGGGTTCTAAGGTATTGGGATATTATATTTTTTATTTATGTAAAGAATGGTATAGGTGATATATTGATGTAATGCCAATTCCATTTCATTATGATTCTTTTAACGTGACAGCGTTAGGGGTCCTTTGTTGCAGAAAACCGGAGTCATCGTCGTCTGTGAGCGAACAACCCACAAAAAATCCTCAGAGGAGGAATCTAGAAGGCAGGTGGACCACTTAGATCACGTGACCTTGCGACGTTATCATAACTAGCCACCAGGGCAGTTGGCAGTTAAATTAATGATTGGTCGCGAGGGTTTGAAATTGGCCAATCCCGCATATGCGGGGACTAAATGCATCATTGGTATCGCGTCATGCCCTTACGGCGTAGCGGAAGTGTCCCTTAGTTTTTGTGCGATCGCACTATACTTCACACGGTCGAACCCATCCCCGGAAATTGTGCCTTGCATGACCTTGAGGTTGATGATTGGCAAACGTGCAGAAATAAAATAAATAATGCCGTGTCTGGGTCTCAAACCCGTGGCGGTCGGCACAGTACGGCTTCGCTGTCCACTGCACGAGAGCACTGTGCTATCGCCGCAGTAAACCCACCCCCTGTTGTACCCCTAACGCTCTATCGCTCAGAGAATTGCACGTCGTCGTCTACGGGACGTTCACCTGCTAGGAAAGTTTAAAAGAAATTGCTTTCGAGGACGATGTAGGGCAATGTCTTGGCAAGAGTCAAGAGAACTCTAAATCAAATGCTTTCGCACGTCCTACTCGATTTAATGGCGTTAAAAGTGCGATTTCTTTCCACTTCTTTATTGATGCGAGGCACCCTTATCGTTCTCACCACTGAGTCAAACGGGCGAATGATAAGAATCGATTACTATCCAATGAAAATTATCATAGTGACACTACATTGATTCCGCGTCTTCTGTTCACTATCCTACGAACCAGAAGTCGCAGTTAATCGATCCGAAAAGGCGATGTCACTGTTCTTGCATTCGACCTTTGCTGACAAAAAAAAAATTCACATTAGAAGTAGGACACGGTAAATGAAATTTATGAGGACGAGAAAAGACGCAAGGGAACAGCTTTATCAGTTGCAACTCAAGCGACATTGATTGGCCACGTCTTTCATCTCGTTTTGTGGGAAGCAGCATGACGAATTCATAACCGCTCGGTCTTGCTTAGCTGATATTTTAGTTTTTCTCATTCACCCATTCAGAAGTGCCTTCATCCCTGATATCATTGATTAAAAACCTCTTAGACAAATTAAAAATGAACATTGCTTTCGAGGAAATGAAAGCCGCAGTAACTGTCTCACTTATCGTTGGACAACTCAGCCGCGCCGTGAGGGAAGGGAGGAAGGTGGCAGTGAAAGAAGAAAGAGAGAAAAATTTACTCTAATGTAAGGCATCGAAACGCAGCCACGGTCGCTTGAATTTGAACTGATAAACCTGTGCCTTTATGTCTTTTCTCGTCGTCCTAAAGTTAATTTACGATGTCCTACTTGAACTATCAGTATTTAATTCTTATCGTGTGCAAAGGTCGAAGGCGAGAACAGAGACTTCGGCTTTCCCGCGCACTATTTCCTCAGAGCGATTAACCGCGACTTGTGGGCTCGTTTGGCCTTCCAAAAGATGCCTTGCTATGTAAATCATGTCATAATTCCTGCTGATAGCCTTTCTGTCCTGAGCCGTTCGCTAACATTTTTTCATTCCACCACATGTGAAAGAAGTGCGTTTTCAGTGGGTATCCGGCCATTGCGGCATTGATGCTAATGTGATGGCTGATATTTAGCAGACTCTACCCTTTGCGGACTTGTGGTACCATTAATTCCTGACACTGTTCATTTGACAATAGCCCGAATTCAACGGTTCCTGAAACTTCACTCCTTGAGCCATGAGCCTCTCCTTGCTACAGCAGATTTTCAGCATTTGGCATTTCCTTAGAGTGTCCGCTTATGCAGTTCAAGGGAATGCGAGGCGCCTATGACCATCTTCCAGTGCAGAAGACCACGATTGAATCTTTATTTGTGCCGGTCAAGTGATCACGTACTTTATCTCTTTCTCCTCTCCTGCCGGTGGTTTGCTTCTCTGCGTATAGAGTTCATTTGTGGATTCCCTTCGCTCGATTAGGCCTTCCACTTTCTATTCCGGTCCTTTTCTCGTCTGGGGGCAAAGGCCAGGGGATATGTCCTAAAACCAGTGCGCGATTATCTTCATAATTTCATGATTGCGTCAGGGGGATTTCTTTATTAGTTACGATTGCCTGAATTTTTTCCACAACAACAAAATTTAATCTACGTCAATCTTAATTGTTCCTAATGTTCGAATGTGCAAGGCACCCTGGCCAATCCCCCATTGTGCGTGGGCACCATTCCTCCAGAGGCCAACAGCAACAACGCGGCGGCCACTTTTGCAAGCAGGCGAAGCGCGAAAGGCTCCCGCTTGCTCCAAAGCGCCCATAGACCACCTTCCGCCCCGCTTCCACGCCGGCCAATTTCAAACACCAGACAGCGGTCTCTTCCTTGTAACCGGTGTATTCCTTGATACCGTCGAGAAAAGACTGTTTGGACTACACAATGGTGTCACCGTGACAAACAAGGGCCAGCTCATCCCGAAATTAAAAACGAAATCGCGATGCAGTGCGGGCTGACCCCGGAGGGAGTCCTCTCTGGCGTCTCTATACTGAATCAAATGTGGCGCCAATAGCTGCAAAAAATCGCCAATAGCTGCAAACTCTCTGGACGGACGCATCCCGACCAGCAGACACATTGCGTATCTAACGGAAAAACCCAGCAACCAAACTAGCCACCGCGGTGGCTCAGTGGTTATGGCGCTCAGATGCTGACCCGAAAGACACGGGTTCGATCCCGGCTGCGGTGGTCGAATTTCGATGCGGGTGAAATTCTAGAGGCCCGTGTGCTGTGTGATGCCAGTGCATGTTAAAGAACCCCAGGTGTTGGAAATTTCCGTAATCCTTGACTACGGCTTTACTCATAGCCTGAGTCGCTTTGGGACGTTAGACCCTGATAAACAATAAACGAACAACCAAACTAACCAAGCTGGGTAATCCATACCTTAAAGGCACACTGTGCACGAAGAAAAGTTGGCCTGCATCATTAGGGTCACCATTATCATAATGAGCCAGACTACACCCACTGCAGGGCAAAGGCCTCTCCCATATCCCTCCATTTAACCCGGGCCTGTGCCTGCGGCGGCCCTTCTACCCTCGCGAACTTCCTAACCTCATCCGTCCCCTGCTGCGCTTCCCTTCCCTTGGAATACAGTCTTTTACCCTAAGGGCCATCGGTTATCTTGCCTTCGCATTACATGCCCTGCCCAAGCCCATTTTTTCCTCTCGATTTCGACTAGGATGTCATTAACCTGCCTTTGTTTCCTCACTCACTCTGTTCTCTTCCTATCTCTTGACGTTACTTAATCAAGAGAACGGAGCAGCGCAAAAACATGCAATCACACAAGAAGGACAAGACACGACACGAGCGCTGTGTGGTGTCTTGTCCTTGTGTGATTGCATGTTTTTGCGCTGCTCCGTTCCCTTGGTCAAAAAATGCACCAACTAGCCCAAAAAGAAGTTTTCTTGACGTTACACCTATCATTTCCCCTTTTCATTGCTCGCTGCGTTGTCAGTTTAAGCTGAACCTTTTCGTTAGCCTCCACGTTCCTGCCTCATAGGCGAGTACAGGAAAGATATACCTGTTATATACTTCTTTCTTGAGAGATATTGGTAAACTGACATTCATTATCTGAGAGTACCTGCCAAATTCACTTCACTCCAGCCTTATTTTTGTAGTTATTTCATTGTTATGGTCCGGATCTGCGGATCTCTACCTGCCCTAAATAGACATATTCCCTTACAACTTTCAGCGCCTCGCAACATATTTTAAAATGATGTTCCATTTCAGGGACTGTTCAACATTATTTTTCTGCATTACGATTTTTCGACTCACCGTTCTGTTTTCTCTGCCTAGCTGATTTATCATGTTTTGCAATTCCCCCCTGGGATGAATAGGAAGGCAATTCCATCAGCGAGTCGCAGATTACTACGGTATTCTCCATTTGCTCTTATCCACAACTGTTCGAAATGCAGGTCTCTGAATACCTCGCGTAAAGAGGCGGAAGATATCTCGCTGCCTGGCACCTTTCCTTATTGGGATTTTATTCCTTTTTTTATGGAGGTTTATGGTGGCTGTGCAGACCTATAGATATCTTTCAGAATTTTTATACGAGGCCCATCTACACCCTGATTTAATAATGCCGGCATGACTGCCAATTGCTTGGCTGAGTCAATTGTTTCCTTATAATCCGTGAAGGCTACATATAGGGGCTGCTTAAATTACACGCATTTCTCTGTCACCTCATTGATGGTGTGGACGTGGTCTATAGTCGAGCAGCCTGTACGAAAACCAGCCTGGTATCTTGGTTGATTGATGTTTAAGGTTGCCGTGATTCTATTGACGATTATCTTACCAAGTGCCTCGCAGCTAACGGACAGTAAGCTGATCGGTCTATAAGATTTCAAGTTCTTGATGTCCCTTTTCTTATGGATTAAAATAATATTAGCGTTCTTTCAAGATTAGGGTACGCTCGGAGTAATGAGGCACTGCTTATGCAGGGAGACCAATTTTTCTAGCATAATCTGCGCCACGCGTCCGGCACCAGGGTAGCCAAATCCTGTTCGGGTGAGGGAATGCGTTGTCGGCTTCGGCACTAGGATCAGGCCACACCTCAGGCCTGGTAATGCGTGGCACCAGGATTCGAACCACGGTCCTCATGTATGCGAGGCTGATGCTCCAGCTTTACGATATCATTCCTCATTCTTGATTTGCCGTTTAAGTTTGCTTAAAAGGATGTCATTAACTCTAGTTTGTCAGCTGACCCACTTGCTCTTTTCCTGTCCCTTAACGAGTACTGCCTTCTAATCACAAAGAGACTACACTCAGTGAAAACTGAGTCTTCGTAAGTTAGCAAAGGCCACAAAACGAAATGCACGCGTCGCCACGAATCCCCGGTCTATTTCCGAATTAAAATTCATGCGTCGACACCGAATTTTGGGCGTGGATCCCAGCGGCTGCGATACACCACTATTCCCTTCAAAACTGTGGCGACGCGCCCTTTCGGTAAGGATGTCATGAAATTGAGGATTTTCGAATCAAGTTTCTTAGCAGGGCGTCTGGAGCGCTCTCCTAGGCGTTGCGCGAATAATCCGCTCTCTTGCTTGGCATGGCTCCGTCTGGGCACTTGGCTCTGCCTTTCCGAGTGCCGCAGCTGAGCCGTTAAAAAAAAAGAATGCCCACAAAACGCGGTAAATAAATTCGAAAGGTGTGGCGCACGCAAAGGCGATTGATTGAGACAAATTACGAGCCACGCACTCAGCTTGCTGGCGCGAAGGCAGCGTTGTTATGCAAAGTTCAGCTGCGTGCTACCGACGCGTCGAGCTTTACGCAATGTTCTTGCAGCATAAAAGAAAAGAAAGGAAAGCTTGGATTGTATCATTGCATTACGCTATATCAAGTCCAATCGAATTCCTGCAATAAGAGGACCAACCATGAATTTCTGTTGCAATTAAAATGTTTTCATCACCATCTCATTCTGTACTGCTTTCAGATTCCTCCTTATCGACCTATATTTGCGCGCAGCTTGGTTCATGAAAAAAAAAATAACTATGCTCCAGAAACACAGCAACTGCTGCGGTTAATTACTAAGTGCTACGACACCGTTCATTTGAATCTTCCCGTTGTCCCAATAACCTGAGGTAGATCTTTTCCCGAGATTTTGCTTGAAAATTCTGACAAGGTGAAAACGCAGAATTCATGCATCATAAGGTGTACTGTTAAATTGATTATATATTCCAACACAGTTAAATTACATCTCAAAACCAATTATTTTACTAATAGTTTTGTACTATCACAGAATAATTCGCATTTCACTTACAATTGCAATTCCCCTCAAATGACAGCTAGTTATGAATTGGGGTGTGAATATATTCATCCCAAAGGCATTTCTTGCAAAGGAGGAACGACAGTGCCTTCCGTTCAGCGCCACATACTTTTCTTCGTGAAAGCAGGCAGATCGTTTTGGAAGTCGAGATGGCGGCTTCCCTCTTGCTTCTTGTTCGTCTTTCTCAGAGTCTTTGGCTTGCAAAGCTCTCGATGTTTCAGAATGCTTATCGCCTTGTGGTTTCGGCAACTCGATGGTTGGTAGCGATGCGAGTGAAGCGCAGAGAGACGCCAGGCGCATTGGAGACTACTAGTGCACACATACAAAATGTTTCGTAGTTCTCGAGTGTACCTTTCTTTTGTCTTTATTCAAATCGTGCAACACTTACTATACAGCCAAGCCACGAACGTTAATATTGGCACACTTTCCGCATTAAGGACAACCCCTTGCAATTCAGTGAGTTTTTTTCTGGAGAAATCCTGTATTTCTTTACCAAACAGTACTCCAGTAAATATCAGCAATACATTGGAGAAAAAACGCGCAGTTAATGTCATTGAGCTAAGACATCTGGGCAAAAATTTGAGAAATTTAGAATAGCCACGTTAAGACCGTAAAAGATAAATATTCTATAAAGCGGAAGCACAACTAATGTCCAGATATTGTGAAATTGTGAACGATGCCATGTCCACGAGGTCGATCATGGGTCGAGGTTTCCTGCGGGCGAAAATGTTTTTGTCCTTGAAAAGCACGCGGCCAGGTCTACCTTCAGCTTCAAGTACATAGTCACACCAGCGGGGCGGATGAGCGCAGAAGCCGCGAGCGCACGTTGGGTCTCCAGAGCTCGAACGCCAGTGCTTGCCTCATCTTCGTTATTCTGGCTCACTACTGATTCGATCTGTAGACGCTGCAAGCCATGTATACGGGGGGTTCAGGCTGTTTCAAGTGGAAGTTGTTTCCACTTTTTGCCTGAACCAACCCTTATCATTTTGTGATGAAAATAAAACGATTGATTGATTGATTGATTGATTGATAAAGAGCGGCCCATCCCTGGCGTCCCATCTTATTCCCCTGTGCGGCGTCCTGAAGCCACTCCGCCGGCGACTCCGACGTCATGCTAGCCGTCGACTGAGGCCGTATACGGCAGGGCATGTGGTACGACGCCACGGAGGCCAGGTGGTACCAGCGCCGCAGACCTACCAGCAGCAAGGTCTGTGGCGCGGCGCAGTAGTTGAGTGCAAGCGTGATCAGCGTGATCAGCGGGATCACCTTTGCCGTCAGGTGAAGGCACCGCGCACTGATGGAGAATTGCGAGACGGTTGGTCTGTGCAAAGGCGCGACTATGTTTCGGAGACTGGACGAAGAACACAACGTTTTCTGCTGCGCCGGTGAGATGAACTCTGCTCACAGCCGGACAAAGAATGCATGCAGTACCTCCATTGACAAGTGGCCGCTCTCTCCCTGGCTGCCAGGCTTGAAGCATGAAGGAGGGCTTGCACTGGGGCTATGGCTGTTGCAACTCGAAGCTGTAGGGACCCTGCAGCCTCATTGGGGCAGGGCACACGACAGCTTTTTCCCGTAGAACTGGGGCGTTCCGCGCTTGGGTACCACCCTAGGCTCGTGCGCCGCACCAGGTTTTGAGAAAGGCTCCGCAGCAGTGCCAAGGGACGACGTGGTCGTCTCTTCCCAAGCAGCACAGGTCATCGGCCCAATATAGCAACAGGATGGTCCCATCCTGGTCCTTTGAAGGGCCGGCCTTTGCCAATGCGGTACCAATGTTGGGCCAATTACGTGTGCTTCTTGGGTGGGCGTCGCCGGTGTCGTAAGTATTGGTTCAGCATTGCTCTAGAACATCGTCGCGTTGCACCCAGGTGGGGACAGCGATGCGCTACCTTGGCCAGTGTCTTTGAGCAGTTCAACAGCAATGACGTGGCTTTTGGGGCTCGAAAACTGTTTTGCGGCCAGCCCGACACGTTCGTCGCGTCACCAGCGCCGTACGCAACTTGAAGATGGGCTTGCCACGTGAGGCGCGAGGGTGAAACGAGCTCCCTTCAGCTTTCTCTTTGTCGTGAGTATCTCGAACGGGGCCCAGATATCGACTGATGCGCTCTTTGTGGGCAGGAGATTGCTCGGTTTTGAGAAGAGGACTTTTTATACCGTGCAACGGATTAAGGGACATTATTCGCGATATATGTTGGTGTAATCTTTCGCTTCGTGACGTCACCAATGGAAAAGAAGTAGAAGAGAAAGAGGAATAATAATAATAATAATCAGCAGTAGGGAGAAAAAAGCGAATATCTGAAATTGTTCTGGTGCGGTCCATCAGATCATTTGTGGACATCGTCTTGCCATATTAGTGCAATGCCAAATTAATGTGTTCATTATTGTTCAATACTATGTTACAAGACTGCTTCATGACCTTCCGCTTACATGCTTCAATTGCGACTGATGCCTCGGTGTGTCAAGAAACGCATATCATAGGCATTAACTCCTAATATTTTTACTGGTCTTCTTCTCTCGGTCTTCAAGATTTCACGCCTATTTATTTGGCCGAGTTTCTAGCTGTGGATCTTGCACTACAAAAGGTACACAACTCTTTTTCCGCGGTAATAATAATTAGTGTCATTATCCTTATGCACTTCCCTGTCCGCGCCTACTGAATCGCAGCCCTTTCGAATACTAAAATTTTTGATCCCTCTGTGTGTCCAATAAATTCGGTTTGTTTGCGTTCCTGGACACAGGGGCCTTCATTTAAATGAATCAGTTCATGTTTTAGCGAAAGCAGCCTTGAGTGGTCCGATCATTGACCCTCTTCCAAACTGTGTGTTCATTACGGCGGCATGGCTTCGTACGTATACATTTAAGGAGAGGATTTGGCGCATCAGCGCTTACTTCCTTGGACGATTTACAGCACCTCCTGTTCCCCTGGAGGAGTAAAGCTTGGTGATCTCGCAAACGTGAAGTTTTCTTCACACTACTACGTTGCTGTGTGCCGCAATTAAATTTTTACTTCCACTGGCCTGTTCTTGCGATCTCCCCATTGTTTCCGTATTGTGGTCTGCCCGAAACAGCAGAACACTTTCTTCAATATTGTCTTCGCTACACGTCGCTAAGGAGGCGACTGCTAGAAGTTCAACTACAGAAATTCACTATGCGCCTTTCTTTTGCGGTTGTTCTATCCATTGGCGCTTCCATGCTTGCACATACCAATGGGAATGTTTGCTGTACCGTTCCAAATTTTATACTAGAATCAGAACGCCTACCTCCATAAGCTTTCGTAATGCCCCTTTTGCCCTTTATTTTGGTATTTCTTTCGGTATTCGAACATGTTTCTTTTTATCTTCTTTCTTTTGCTCACTCCCGCGCATAAATTTAAGCTTGCTAGACCCTCTTACCAGCCTCAACCACTTCTGCCACAGAAACTGAGTTGCCCAAATATTTGTAACATCATCCCATGTTTGCCCAATGCAGTTTGCAATAGAGGTAGTCGCCGCCTGGTTATGGCCAATCCCCATCGTGGGTATGTGCCTTTTATGAGGCCAAAAACAGCAACAACAGTATCAGGACTAAAATTTGCGGTTGGTCCACCTACTCCGACAGTCCGTTGGATCTTGCTGCCGCTCTTGCCCTTTGGCTAGCTGCTGCTGATATTTCGGTTCCTAGATGGACAGCATTTCCTCGCGTCGCTCGATCGTCGGTTGTTCTATCCTTTCTACTTCCGTGCTGTCTTGAGAGGCTCACACCGTGCAGAATAGGCCCGCCTCTGTGCCACAGTGTGTCGCTGTGAAGCTGCACCGGTGCTAGAGGGAAGCATTCGAACCAGCAGACACATTGCTCATGTAACTGAAAAACCTCGCCCAATATAACCCAGGACTGGTGAGCAGATACTAAGCTTAGATTCATGTGACAGCTTGGCGCTGAATTAGCCTCGTTGATCCATAGCTTAAATTACACCGAAGGCAAATATATGTTGGCCTGTAGCAGTATGGTGCCGCGTTCTGATCAAAAACAGACCACTCTTTGAGAAAACTAAGCTTTTGTAAGCTAGGAATGACCAAAAATTGGAAGATATACTTAAGCACCCCCTTAAGGGTATGACGCCATAGCGTAATGGGTTAACTCCTATATATGACGAAGGTCATTCTGTACTTTACATTCATAGATCTCTGGGAGTCCTCATACCCCTCGTAATGCAGTAGTGCAGCGGGAAAGCGATGCGCCGCTGCCCTGCGATGGCAGGTGCTCCCAGCGGTGGGCCTTGTGCGACCCTAGGTTGCTCTTCCTGATGGACCAATCTTTAATTTTTTAATGCCAACTGCCACTATGGGCAGTTTGCTCACTATCCAGTTGGCAGGTTGGGATGACGTCGCAAGGTCATGTGACATAGGTGGCTCACAAGCCTCGTAGGTTGCTCCCAGGGCTCTACCTGCCAGAGCAATGCCCATGAGTTTTCGCTCAGGGAACCAACGCCGACAACGGCAACACGGCATGTTCTAGTGAACGGGGCACATAACCCTGTCGCGTTACCATGCGAGCGTGATCACCGGGTCGCACTTGCGGATCTCCGATGCTAGCAACGCCTCCATTCGGTTCAATTTTTTCGCCGATGAGTGCGTCTTTTCCTGCTGGAGTGTAGTAAGCACGTAGTGACACGTTTTAGCGGTCAAAACAGCGAATAAACGCAGACAGGTGAAGAAAGCGGGACATAATGTGTACTTTTTTATCTCTGATACACGATTCGTGCCTGGTTTCCACGGAAAGTTTCCCGTTCAACGCGGATAGTAATCACAGTGCACTGATACGGCTGAACTACGCTTCGAATCTCCCTTTGGTAATTTTTCAGCCTTGGGCAGTATCCTTTGGCTCATTTACCACACCTCCTAAAGCGTTTTTTGAATGCATGTGGCTACTAGAATTGGATGTAGGGACTGCTAAAAAGCGAAGCGCACCTTCCGAGTAATCGCTGAAGCGTAGTGCGCCCTCCAGTGCTGGTGACTAGGCGGCGGTGGACGCATCGAGGCACCCAATTCTCGACTCAGTCGCTGAGCGAGCTGCTGATGACGATATTTTGCAGGAAGCGAGGCTGGAGGGTAAAGACTGGTCCTCTTGCAAATCTGCCATCACGGTGCTGGGCTGCCTGACAACTGCAACGTGCGCAGTCCAGTTACCTCTTCAAGTGCTCGACGCAGACAAACCACTGGAACTTGGACAGAAAATACGAAAGAGGAGCGCAATGCGTATTTCGCTCATTTGATCTTTCCATGTATCTCCGCCGCTCATTTATGCCGCTTTCGAGCACTAGTTTTGAACGAAAATGGCGCATTTACGGGTGAACTAAAGGATAATGAAGAACAAAGAAAATTGCGAACCATCCATGATCCTTATTTTTCTTTTGATGCGCTCCGCATTTATCAGCGCGTTGAGAGTATGAATTTTGGGCTTCAACTTAAGCTATTGCATTCATAGTTAACGGCACTAGCCTTACATTTTATTCTCAGAATTTTACAATCTGAATTTCTACTCAAGGCGGTAGTGGAAGCGGAATGCAAGTTGCTCTGCTACGCCAACGGCTGTGCAGAGAACAACGAAGGAAACAAAACATAAAATGAAAATAAATATAAGATAATTTACATACATGCTTAGGTTCCAGTTCCACGCCCACAGGATTACACAACCAAGACTGTGAATTAGCATTTTTTAGGCGGTGAAAATGGCGCAGTAGCTGCCTCTCATATGAGCAGACACTTCAACCGAGCCCCGAGGGAAGGGAGGAAGGTGTAGTGAAAGAAGAAAGAAAGAACGAGTTGCTGTAGTGGAGGGCGCAGGAGTAATTTCGAACGCCTGGGGATTATTAACGTGTACTGATATCGCACAACTCACGGGCGCCTTTTGCGTTTCGCGCACATTCAGAGAGTCTCATTATTTTATTTTTGTTTCATCCTCACTACACCCACTGCAGGGCAAAGGCGTCACCCATGTCTCTACAATTAACTCTGTCTTTTGCCAGCTGCGCCCACCGTATGCCGGCAAACTGTTTAATGTCATCCGCCCACCTAACTTTCTGCCGACACATGCTACACTTGCCTTCTCTTGGAATCCACTCCGTTATCCTTAAGTCATCTTGCGTTCGCATCACATGCCGTTCCCAAGCCCATTTCCTCCTCTTGATTTCGACTAGGATGTCATAAACCCGCGCCTGTTCCCTCACCCACTCTGCCCGCTTCCGGTCTCTTAAAGTTACACCTATACATTTTATTTACATAGTAATGCAGTACAAAACAGACGAGTTAGGAAAAGGTTAGACGCAAAAATGAGCGCTGCTCCCATTTTGTGCACTCATGATGCGTGTGGCCATTGGACGTAGCGAGTTCAGAACCGCGAGGTCGCAACGGCTTTCACGCTCGGTTGGGGCTGGCTTGGCGGTCGGTGGCGCGGCATCATTCTCCCTTCTGCTTTCTAATAGTACTTTAAGCTGCGGGGGTTACGAAATTCCAAAGTGTTTGTATATATTTTTTATTTTTGCACCCAGTAATCTGGATACGCACATGCATGCACGAGAAGCCGTATGAAGCCGAATGAGAGAGCACCGGCTTCCATGTTTTCTGGGCTGTGGTAAGGTCCATATGCTTTGAGGTGTTCCGAGAAATATCTGAGAAGTGCCATACGTATGCACCATTTGGCTCATTACAGAAAAAATTTTACCGTGCGGGTCATCACGCATGCAGTACACGATACGCCGGCAAGAAAGGACAGATTTTAGCGCCTTTCACTGTAGCGCTCATAGTGAAGCTGTGGCATAAAGATGCGATACGCAGCTGAATTGGTATTAGCGGTATACGCACTTCCACGAGAAAAACGTTCAACCAGCTGATGTGCGTTCGTTATGTTTATGCTTGCCTTAAGGAACGTACCCCGATTCTTTTCCCGCTTACAATTAACATGAAGCAATTCACGAACGTAGAAATCGCTACAACCACAGCAGTCATTCACAAGCGTCGTCTGAAATCATAATTACAGCATCAGCGCTCGGCAAGCACATGATAATGGACTTCATAGCGCGCCGTTTGGCTAACATTACCCGTGCAATTTTCATTCATATGTGGTGTTGAATCAAATACGCCAGAGCGCGACTGCTTGTCGTATGTTTTTGACTGTCTCTCGAAGCTTACGCTGTACATTTCACGCCGGCACACAACGCACCGAAGGCCACACATTCGCGTTATAGTCGCCGATATATATAGATGCGTAAGCGCGATAAGCAGTTTTTTTTTTCGATCTGCAGCTGCCCTCGATAACTTCAAGTAGTTTTTTTTTCATTACCAGGGCCTATTACTACCGTACACACGCGTAGCAACAAGACAAAGCCGCGCGCGATGCAGCGGAGAGCCGCCACCGAAAGAGCGGTGGAGGCGCCCTGCACTTGCACCCTTGCACCTTGCCGCCGTCATCACTGATCTGTTGAGTTTCGGTTTTTAGTTTCCGGCCGCTTTTTCTGGTCTTTAGAAGTGGCGTCGGATAGGTCGGAGGGCTTCACTGCAAATACGCCACAAAAATGACGAAACTGTGCTGCACTCGCGCGCTGGAAAGAGTGCTGCTCTCGAACATTCTACCAGAACACGGCCGCTCAATCCGGCTACGATCGGACTAAAGCCCCTAGATTAGCTATGCTAAGGAGCGACAAGTTCCTCTTCACCCTGCCAACCTTTTCTGCGCGGCTCGTGCCGTCCGCGCATATATATAGTGATGTTTTAGAAAGATAGCCTCGAAATGACGTAGCATATTCTTTGCCACACACTTGTTTAAAGCACTTGATAACTGTTTGTTACAAACAGCCGCCTCTATGAGTACTCTGTGAAACAAGAAAAATATTTCTGAAAGTTTTGCTTACATGTGTTTCTATGGGCAGCGCTCCGCCATGTCCGTACCCCTAGCCGGGAATCGCCCTCACTAGTACGTAACGCAATGGTTGAAAAATACATTGCACTCGAAATGACGCTTCATACTTTCTGAATATGTCTAGGATGAACTTGGTTGTTGTCCGCGAAGGGACAAAATCATCACTCACTCAAATCAGGTGCACAGTGAAATCACATACCGAAACAAAATTTTGATTCCATGTATTCCTATGGGCGCTAAGCCTACTTTACACCCCCAGTTTTATCCTGTCGTCTGAGCCGGCGACAGCAGCGCCACCGCATCTTGCTTAAATCACAGATTGGTATTTGTCTATAGCAACGCTACGCATGCGCGAAGAGCAGTGGGGTGAGATGAAGTGATAGAAACCTAGCTGTCCCATGTGAAGCGCCGCCTCCAATCGCGTTTGCGCCTGCGCCACTTCGCTTCGATGAACTATCACGCCGCGGAACGCGGCCACGCGCTCTTGTGTTCATCCCAAGAGCGGGCGACCTTGTACACCGTTGTACACAGGCGCACACAAATTTATTACACACGGTTTTTTCCAACGTTTTCTGTTCGGCAACACAGTGATTTTGCCCCACCGCACTTTCTGTTTGAAGAGCAACATCAAAGGCTGGAACGCCACGAGTACTGGAGCTTTATCAAACACTGCGCGGATTGCTACCCTTGCCGCGCTGCCTTATCAAAACGAGCGAGACACGCGTTGCCTGGCCTGGCGTAACCTTGCCTAAAACTGTGTCACTGATAACGGACTCACTTTGGGGTTAGTATCATCATCTGTCTCCATGTTTGTTTACAAACGTCAAAACCCTTTATAGATCGTTTGTCATGTGTGTAACGTGAACAACGGTAAGCAACAAAAAAGAAAAAGAAAAAAGGAAATGAAAAAATAATTCCTGCATGCAGGCTTCGTGTCTGCTGTCTGGTCCGTCGTTTGGCAGCAGCTTAAATGCTGCCTCAACTGAACAAAAACAAGCACACTAGAAAGAGTTATTTCCCGTTGCTAATATCAGGAAGAGTAACCATGAGAAGTTGCTGTGCTGTATACCAGCTACATTTCCTGCGATTTTCGCATGCAAGGGCGCCCGCTGAAATTCGGCAATGGAACCCCTGACACGCAGACCCTATGCGAGAAAGGAAAGCTTTCCATTTGGCTCTCGTCGTGGTCGAAACTGCTCTGGAGGCGACACGAAATGGAGCGGCGGTCCGTGATCAACAGAACTGTCTGTTCTTGACCGGAGGGATCTCCCAAGACAGCTTTGGCTGCAGATGAGGCCACTCTACCATCCAGACAGATAACCAGAATGTACATCACGCGGCATGCGCAGCGTAGCTGCTCCGCACTTGTCTGTCGCGGCAAGCATTAGCACAGAAATGTAAAATGCCCCCTCTTCGACGGGCAAATCTCTTCTCCCTTTTCACTGCTGCAATATACCTCTGTCTTTAAAAACGGCCTCGGTAAGCACTATGTGGGAGTTGCATTGCCAGTGACCTTGCTTTCATAACTGCATCTAGTGCTGCATCTTTTTAATTTTTTTAAGGAGACCTTCTTCTCGGTTGCGTCACTAAAGAATAAAAAACTTGTAGAGCACTGCAGTCTGCTGCAATGGAGAAATGCAAAAGCATTTACATTTGAATGTCAGCATCTTTTTTTTGCGAGTCATTGTGTTCACGTTACAATTACCACGTGACCATTGGATGCCGTCAGTAACGTTTTTCGCAAGTCATCGTTGTCTAACGTCCGTACACATCCCCAACATAGTTTACCCTCGTACACACTACAACGCGTTCACTTTGTGCCCCTCTAAGAACACGCTTTAACCAATGACACTTTGTGGCGGACAGATTTTCTGATAATTTTTTCGAGACAATTTTTTTCTCATTCTGGAGGCTGGTGGAGCTGGTCTTCAGCACTGCTTCCTCGTCAAATTGTTTCAAGGTTTTTATTTTTTAAAGCAGCAAACCGTCCTTCCTGCTAGCTGTGTTAAACTGAAGATTAGGTGCTCATTTGCCTATTCTGTCTGCGTCCACTGGCATATGGGTGTGGGGGGCTTTGGGGGGTTTTCTTAAGTCGCCGACACATTATATTTACTCACTTTACGCTTTTCCTTAGAATTCCCCCAGAAGATAGATTGCAAAAGTTCTGTCCGAGACGTTGTTTTCTGTACAAATGTATTGGCAGCCTTACCTCTCCTTTCTAGACAACAGCGGGTGCAACGGAACACGTTCAATCGGCTGCAAAGACTTCCTTTTTTAAACTTCACACGTCAACCTTACCTGTTAAACGTGGCTTCGCAAAAAAGGGACTTTTGTGCCATAGTCAATGAGCTGTCGCTTCTGTCAGCAGCCATAAACTATTTATCATTGTTTTGTATCTTGTCGTGATGCCGTGTTTTTTTTTGGGGGGGGGGGGGGGGGCATTCTTCAACGAGGTCTGAAAAAGGTCATTGAGATTACACCCTATACTATAAGATTTTTGCCTAAAGTGGAAGGTTCTAAGGTTCCATTTAATTTTTTACTGGTCATGGGACTGTTTAGCCTGCGGAAGAGCCGCATGACTGATCGCCACGCAGAGCCGCCACGTTCATCGAAGTCTTTGTTCAGAGAGCAGTGTGCTACGGTGCGGGGGGTGTATGCTGCGCAGGACCGACTTACTCGATGCATGCGTGTGTCTCTCGGAATTTTGATGTGCAGGCAAAGTGAGAGCAGGATGCTGGTGTGACTGTGAACGACGGGCGGCGGGATGCGACCTGGCTAAGTCGGGATTGAAGCCTGTAAGGGTGGGTCTACTTCAATGCAATGAGGAAAAAAGACCCTTCGTGGCGTATGTGTTGCGTGCCCGCCTAAAACCCCGTGGGCGTGGTTTCGAACCGGAGTGCCGGCGAATTTTTTTTTTCGAATGGTCATTTTCGAGCGGACACGGTCTGATGACACGCTCCGGTGACACTCTCTGCTGACACTCTCCGGTGACAGGTCCTTGTAGACGTCAGTCACGAGACAAGAAATGCTTTCCATTGAATTATTGCATGACTCCTTCTTGATCACGGTTCATGATTTAAAGTTCTTAAGGAGGCCAGGATAAAGCTCATTCCATTTCTGTTGCTCTAATGGTAGACGACTGGAAGTTTAAACTCTTTCAAAACATAAGTTGTAGTTTCAAGGAATTTCCGGGACGTATATTTGAGGAACTGCAGAATGTTCGTGGGCTGATGTACTATCATCATTCTTTTTCAAATTAGTCGGCAGCCAACATATATTTCATCTACTATTCCCGTTTTCAGTAACTGCGCCATCGAACCACAGCGCAAAGGATAGGTTTTTTTCCATGACCACTGCAACGCCGACGGCTCAGTAAGTAAAAAAATGTTTTTTTTGTACTTATGGTGTATACACGGTGAGTGAATAGGTTGCTAAGCACTAAAAGCATATTGTAGGAAAAATACGTACATCTAACCGTTTAGTGATCCACACGCAGGTTTGACCGATCACGTTTGCAAGCCGTTGCGATCACTCGAGCGTTGACACGAGCGGAGTTCATGTGTAGGGACACCATTAAAAACGTGGTCATCACAAAAATTCAGGTATTCTCTGTCCTTAGGCAGTCAATGTGCTCTTAGAGCGCCAAAATTTCCCATAACTCGTTTCATTAAAAAAAAGAAAGTCGAGCTCAGCTTTCAAGCTAAGGTAATTCACCAGCGAGAGGTAGCTGTATTAGAGTGCTAAGCGGCTAAGCTTGGCTCAATGAGGCTTTCTGCTTTCAGTAACTGCAGGCGTCGCTTCTCGATTACAATAAAAAATACAAGCAATGCACAGTTCTTGTTGCGACCACAACTTTTTTTTGATTGCTTTCCACAATGCGGTGTTACTTTGTGGTCGCTGAAATGAGTGTATCGATGCACTCCATGCCAAGCACAACGGTGCAAGTATGCTGAAACGCTAGGTTAATTCCAGTAACTCACGGTGACGTGGGCTAAGGCTGCATTCGGAAGTAGCTGCAGTCCCAAATCATGAGTTTCTTTGATGAACTGCCTGTAGGTAGCTCCTACACTCTAAACAGAAACGAGTAAAAAGGAAGCAAAATGTCTTCTGGCTAACTCCGTTTTTAGGTGGTGCGTCCTTGGGACATGCCCATAAAATATGTGATTAATCGGCCTTTTGGCCATAGTTTACATATGGGGGAGTATGCGCCGCAAACATGGCCGCATACAGCGCCAGTTTGGGAAGTGATCCTAATTCAAGTTGCCTCCATAGGATTTCTCAGATTCGGTTACGGACTTGCGTCCCGGAGGGTAGCGGGTCTGAGCTATAGAGGGTAGGATATTGCAATTCTCAGATATAAAACCATGCGGTCCCTCGCGGTCCTCAGCGAATGGGGAAGATGTTGCTCCCTTGCGCGATCCGTTAATCTTCGGGCTGTATTGTGGGCAGCCTCGTAATCGGGGAGTAAGGAGGTGCGCACGTGCACCCATATGAATTGCATAGGCCGTTGTTGTGCTCGCGCTTCCTTCCTGCTGTGGAATTCGGCGAAGTGGGGCATGGGGAGGATTACCTGAAGACCACTGCGAGGGTGGGTGAGTCCTCTGGGGGAGACGTGACTGCAGGGCTGCGAGAAGGAACGACGACAATAGTGTCCCCACGTGTTCGAACAGGAATGCCGGAAGCAGCGACGATAGCGTCCCCATAGCGACGATAGCGTTGAACAGGAATGCCAGCGACGACCATAAGCGTATTCGTTCCTGTCCTCACCACGACGAAGTGAGGTATCAGTGTGGTCCCCTTCAGTCACGCTGTATTTTAACAATTGCCCGAGATCCGCACCTGCGACAGCGCCTCCGCGTTCCGGTCACCAGTGCAAGCTCTTTCGACACCTGCGGGGAGACAGCCTGCATCCCTGTGTCATGCAGGTGCCCTCCGGACGCACGTGCGCGGCCACCTGGAAGCCGCGGGGACGACAACGTGACCGGGTCCTGTTCCCTTTCCCTTGACCGAGCTGCGAAGAAACGTCAGGACCGCCCTGCCGTGGGTGGTACGATCAGTGCCATCGTGTGATTGGACATCATACTTCGAACTGTATTCCCCAGCTAGGGATCTGGGGAATACGAAGAGTATTTAAGGAGCTGCTGGTTTGATGCCAGAGAGAGCCCCCTTCTTGAGACGTATCAGAGACTCCCGACTCCTACGAAGCTCTCTTTACTGAAAAGCACTCTCAGTTCCCCGTGCTTGCACATAATGTAAATAGTCCTTGTATAAAGTTTTCCAAGCCTTCTTCCTCCGTTCGTCCTCGTCTCTTCTCCGGCCCAGTCACGCTACCTGAATTCCAACAACTGGTGGAAGCGGTGGGATTCTGCTACCTGAATTCCAACAACTGGATGGCAGCTGTGGGACGTCCACGTGAAGTTACTGGCTCCAACGGACCTCGGCAGCTACGGGACTGACATGCGTCAGCTATACCTTGGCAGGGTGAATGCCCAATGTTTTCCCTTCATTTCGCCAG
The DNA here is from genome assembly GCF_052857255.1 of Amblyomma americanum. Classification (NCBI taxonomy): domain Eukaryota; kingdom Metazoa; phylum Arthropoda; class Arachnida; order Ixodida; family Ixodidae; genus Amblyomma; species Amblyomma americanum. The sequence goes on from NC_135497.1 coordinate 168,171,896, forward strand.
ACCGTACTAGCAAAGGCAGATGCTTGGTGCGGATTCCTGTTGTCTGGGAAATTGATTTAGAGAAACTGCTTTGTCCACTTCAAGCTAGGGCTTTTGTTTAGTGGGCTTGCTAACGCAAGGTGGAACTCACGATGGAGAAGTTAAAAGTGCAGGACCTGCTCGCAATTTGCCAGGAGCTGGGGATTTCGCTACGTTCTGCGAAAAGTAAAAAAAGAAATTCTCGAGGTTATGCGGCAGGAGGAGGTGACTACTGAGGAGGTTGACGAGGCTTGGGAAACGATTGTTGGACGCAAAGAAGAGCAGAAAAGACGGGAGCTGTGCGAGCAGAAAGAAAAAGAAGAGCTTCGGTTGGCTCAAGAGAGACGGGAGGTCCGTGAGGCAAAGGAAAAAGCGAGAGAACATGCTCAAAAAATGAAGGAGCTCGAAATCGCGTCGAACGGAGGGAATATGGCGCGTCTTAGCCCTGTAGCTTCGGTAGAGGAGCAAGGGAGGCAGAAATTGCATGATCTCGTCTCATCATACCGCGTGGGAGGCGATATTGCACTCTTTTTGGTAAATTTCGAACGCGCATGCGGGAAGGTGCACATCGACAAGAGCGCTTGGTCTGAGAAGTTACTTCCTCTCCTTCCGTGCGAGGCGGCTGAAGTGGTGGCTCGCCTCTCACGGGAAGAGTGTGATGACTACGAGAAGGTAAAGAGCGCACTGCTTAGAAAGTACCGGCTTTCTGCTGAAGCCTTTAGGCAGCTATTCAGGCAGGCAAAGAAAGGCGGAGTCGCATACTGACTTCGCGTACCGCCTTAAAGTAAACTTAAACGATTGGCTTTAGACCGCTGAGGTGCACGGAAGTCATGACAAGGTACTGGAGCGCATCGCACTAGACCAGTACTATAGCGCGATTCCAGAAGATCTGAGGATATGGCTGCAAGATAGGCTAACAGATATAGACCTAGACAAAGCAGCACAGCTCGCAGACGAGTATTACGTTCGCCGAAACGTCCAAAGCAAGGCAGGGTACGATAACAGGTTAGGAAAGGGACAATTAAACCTATTTAAAGAGAATCCCCGACCGAAGGGTGCCACCAGCACGCCGAGATCACCGAACAGAGGAAGCGGGATCAAAAGGAGGAGGTAGCGAAAACAAGATGGAGTCACCCAAATCTGCCGATTCGCCGAAACAGCAGGCACCTGGAGCTTGCGCGTTTGAAGCGCGAAAGCCCATTGTCTGCTATAATTTCAACAAGTAGGGTCACATCTCAGTGAAGTTCAAACAGCAAAAGATGGCGTTCGCGTGCATTCTAGAGTCGGAGGAAAACCTTAAATTGCTGAAGCCATACATGCGGGATGTGGTTATAAATGGCAAGAAATTCAGGGCACTGCGGCATTCAGCGGCTACCATGGATGTTGCTCACCCGTCCTGTGTTTCCTCCACGGACTACACCGGCGAATGCGCCTGGATTAAGCAGGTCGCCGAAGAACAGAGTGCATGCTTGCCTATAGCGAAGGTGAGCCTAGAGGGGACTTTTGGCAGGCTAGACACAGAAGCGGCAGTTAGCGCAAACTTGCCGACACACTTGCCCTACCTGTTTTCGAACAAATCCGAGCAGCTGCTGAAAGAGAAAGGTCTCTCTTTTACCTCGGGCTTGGCTTGCATGGCGCTAACACGTTCTCGAGCGCGAAAGCTCGCAAAGAAACTCGACTGCGCTCCGACAAATGAGCAGGCACCGAACCACTCTCCCGACCAGCCGGGGGATCCTTGCAGAAAAACTGATCCGTCTAAACCGCATGAGCATCACCATGAAGGTGTTCCCGAACAAGGGGTAGCTCACGAAATCCAAGGAACTGCCGATTCCGTAGAGAATGAGGCAACAGGAACCAACGCGAAGGGTTCGACATTAACACTTGCTTCGACTTGTTGGGAGGAGTTGACTAAGGTTGATAGGAAAGCACTTATTGCAGAGCAGAAAAACGACCCATCGTTAAGAGCTGTAAGCAATAAGGTGAGCGAGGGAGTCGCCAGAAAGAACATCAGCTTTCATGAGAAATCAGGCCTTCAGTACAGTAAATACTGCGACTCAAAGGGACGGCCATACGAGCAACCCCTAGTGCCTGAGAAGTACCGGCGGCAGCTTCTAGAGCTCGCGCACGGAAATGCATGGGCGGACCACCTGGGCGTAAGGAAAACAAAAGTTAGATTAGCACTCTAATATTACTGGCCTCCCTGCTGCAAAGATGTGGAACAGCTTGTTAGATCTTCCGACACCTGCCAGCGGGTCGGCAAGTCGACGGAAATGGAAAGAACCCATGACGCTAGTTCCAATAATTACAGAGCCCTTTCGGCGTCTTGTAATAGATACTGTTGGCGCACTGCCAGCGTCCAACTCTGGCTGTCGCTACATTCTGACCTCACTGTGCGTGGCAACCAAATTTCCCGAGGCCATGTTCCCTTGATGGAGCTAAGTTCGGCATGTGTTGTAGACGCCCTTTTGTCAATTTTCTCTCACGTGGGGTTCCCTCCAGAGATACAAAGCGATAACGGGAGCGTGTTCACAAGCTGCTTGACAACAACGTTCTTTGAACGGTGTTGGATTAAAATAATCCGCAGTTCCATTCACCACCCTTAGTCAAATCCACTCGAGCGTATGCACTCAGTGCTAAAGCGGATACTTACGTCTCTGTGTTTTGAACATAAGGGAGATTGGGAAGGCTGCATTCCGACAGCACTCTCTGCAATGCGATCCGTCCCCCACGAAAGCACAGGATTTAGCCCCGCTGAACTAGTCTACGGGCGTGACTTGAGGACCCCATTGCGCATGCTAAGGGAGTCATGGGAGGGTTACGGAGAGGATCCCTGTGTACTGGAATACGTCCTGAAACTACTGGAAAGACTTGCGAAAACCAGAGACCTCGTGGAAGCAAATGGCAGAGCAGCGCAGTCACTGTCTAAAGTGTACTACGACAAATCGGCACGCAAGCGCACCTTTCAACCTGGTGACCAGGAGATGTTGCTGCGTCCGTCAAAAAGGAACAAGCTTGAGGTGCAATGGGAAGGGCCAGCTAAGGTGGTGTCCAAGCATTCGGACACCAACTATGAGGTCAAATTTAAGTACAAACACAATCAGATAATCCACAGTAATTTGATGAAGCCTTATGTGCAGCGTCAGGCCATGGTTAACATGGCGCTGAACACGCCAGAGGAACAGATCTCAGACATACCTTATGTCATACATGAGGACGAGCAGGCAGCGAATGAGCTGCTAAATTCAATCGACAGAGAGCCACGTTCGTCGGAAAATCAACGAGGAGACATGAAAAACGTTGTCCGCGACTTTGAGGCGGTGTTTTCAAACAAGCCAGGAAAAACAACCCTCGTCGAACACGACATTCAGCTATCCAGCGAACAGCCAATCAGGAGCAAACCGTACCGTGTCTCTCCAAGACAAAAAGATTTAATTGAGGCGGAGATCCGCCGTATGCGCGAACTTGGCGTCATAGTGCCCTGTGAAAGTGACAATACGTCATCAATCATTATTGTAGAGGTTCCAGGCAAGGATCCGAGACCTTGCGTGGACTACCAGAGACTGAATTCAATCACAGTGGACCAGACCTACCCCATTCCGAACATCGAGGAGAGGATTGAAACAGTCGCTAAATCAGAATATACACGCACACTGGATTTAGTTCGTGGTTACTGGCAAGTGCCACTCACTGAGCGCGCCAGCAGGTACGCATCATTCGTGTCCCCCGCGGGCACGTTTCGCCCTGTAATGTTGAGCTTCGGCTAGAAAAATGCTCCGTACTGTTTTTCAAAGTTAATGGACCAAGTGCTGCGGGCACTTGCAGATTTCTCTCTCCACTACCTTGACGACGTGGCCGTTTTCTCACAAAACTGGGAGGAGCACATTGAACACCTGCGTATTGTGTTGACCCGACTGCTTGAGGCTGGTTTAACGGTAAGGGCGGGACAATGCCACCTGGGGTGCGCCGAAGTGAACTATCTTGGGCACGTGGTTGGACGAGGCCAACGCAGACCTGCAGAACTTAAAGTGGCTGCCGTGGTGGAGTACCGTCACCCAACCACAAAATCGGAACTCAGGGCTTTTCTTGGCCTAACAGGCTATTATCAGCATTACGTAAAGGGCTACTCTGATTTAGCCAGCCCCCTGACCGACGCGCTGAGAAAAAGTGAGCCTGCCAATCTTTCTTGGGACCAAAAGAAAGAGACGGCATTTCAGAGTCTGAAAACGGCCCTAAGCGAGCGCCCAATACTGGCTGCGCCAGATTTCTCGAAACACTTTATCATACAATGTGATGCCAGCGACCGCGGGCTATTCTTTGCCAGGAAAGCGATGACAGGCACACACGGCCTGTCCTTTACTTCAGCCGCAAGCTCAGCACGCGGGAATAGGCGTATAGCACGTCTGAAAAAGAATGCGCATGCCTCGTTTGGGCGATATACAAACTGGCATGCTACGTCTCCGGGTCCCGTTTCACAGCAGAAACGGACCATTGCCCTTAGACTTGGCTGCACAATATGTCGCCCAAAAATGGTCGTCTACTGAGGTGGAGGCTGGCACTCCTGCACCACAGCTTCGAGGTTCGCTACAAGAAAGGCAAGCTCCACACAAATGCCGACGGGCTAAGCCGAGCCTTTTAGCTAGTAAAGATTTTACAAAAGGCGATGTCCCCCAAATTTGTAGTTTTGGAGGTTTATTTCATATTCTCTTCCTAATGGAGAGCGCATATCTCCCACTTTCTTCGCAGTAATGTTGCTCATAATCAGGTAACATACCTAGGAGTACGTTTCCTTATTTCGGCCAAGGATAAGTAAGAGCGAGTGGTGTAACGTAGCTTGACTCTAGGTATTGGGGCGGGCAAAACTGAACGCCACGTCGGCCAACTCAAGTCACATATTCCCGTACCGCATGCCCTCTATGCACCAACCTGATTTCATTTAGCGATTTTTTTCCTATCCAAGTGCGCCTCGAGCGGAAGCACACGCCTTGGACAGGTGCCCTGTCAATACTACTCGTCGGGAGACACCATGCGTTCATTCAGGCAAAACATTTGATCTCTTCAGGTTTTAGTTGAAGTTTTTTTGCTAAGTGCAGTTTTGGCCCTGAGTTCTGGTCTGGCGGGATGAGTGGGTTCTGAGGGCACGTGCTTTTGTCAGGTGTGGTTTGGCGTCTGTGATCCCTTTTGGCTAGCATTGCAGAGAATTTCCCAAAACGGCCATCTGACGAGGGGAAGCGATGCCGAGCTTCGGCACTGAAGCTCATCAGAAGACTCCCAAAGTGCATCTGGTTCCTGGCACGCCCAGTCAGCCGAGCTACGTGCGAGCAGTTCATCTTCCGGGCGCAATATCTGGCGGCGGGGGTGCTGTTGTGCTCGCGCTTCCTTCCTGCTGTGGAATTCGGCGAAGTGGGGCATGGGGAGGATTCCCTGAAGACCACCGCGAGGGTGGGTGAGCCCTCTTGGGGAGACGTGACTGCAGCACTGCCAGAGGTAACGACGACAATAGCGTCCCCACGTGTTCGAACAGGAATGCCGGAAGCAGCGACGATAGCGTCCCCATAGCGACGATAGCGTTCAACCGGAATGCCAGCGACGACCATAAGCGTATTCGTTCCGGTCCTCGCCACGACGAAGTGCGATATCAGTGTGGTCCCCCTTCAGTCACGCTGGATTTGAACAATTGCCCGAGTGCCGCACCTGCGACAGAGCTTCCGCGTTCCGGTCACCAGTGCAAGCTCTTTCGACACCTGCGGGGAGACAGCCTGCATTCCTGTGTCATGCAGGTGCCCTCCGGACGCACGTGCGCGGCCATCTGGAAGCCGCGGGGACGACAACGTGACCGGGTCCTGTTCCCTTTCCCTCGACCGAGCTGCAAAGAAACACAAGGACCGGCCTGGCGTGGGTGGTACCATCAGTGCCATCGTGTGATTGGACATTATTCTTCGAACTGTATTCCCCAGCTAGGGATCTGGGGAATACAAAGAGTATTTAAGGAGCTGCTGGTTTGATGCCAGAGAGAGCCCCCTTCTTGAGAGGTATCAGAGACTCCCGACTCCTACGAAGCTCTCTTTACTGAGAAGCACTCTCAGTTCCCCGTACTTGTACATAATGTAAATAGTCCTTGTACAAAGTTTTCCAAGCTTTCTTCCTCCGATCGTCCTCGTCTCTTCTCCGGCCCAGTCACGCTACCTGAATTCCAACAACTGGTGGCAGCGGTGGGATGCTGCTACCTGAATTCCTACAACTGGATGGCAGCTGTGGGACGTCCACGTGAAGTTACCGGCTCCAACGGACCTCGGCAGCTAAGGGACTGACAGGCGTCAGCTATGCCTTGGCAGGAAGAGTGCCCAATGTTTTCCGTTCATTTCGCCAGACCGTACTAGCAAAGGCAGATGCTAGGTACGGATTCCTGTTGTCTGGGAAATTGATTTAGAGAAACTGCTTTGTCCACTTCAAGCTAGGGCTTTTGTTTAGTGGGCTTACTAACGCATGGTGGAACTCACGATGGAGAAGTTAAAAGTGCAGGACCTGCTCGAAATTTGCCAGGAGCTGGGGATTTCGCTACGTTCTGCGAAAAGAAAAAATGAAGTTCTCGAGGTTATGCGGCAGGAGGAGGTGACTACTGAGGAGGTCGACGAGGCTTGGGAAACGATTGGACGCAAAGAAGAGCAAAAAAGACGGGAGCTGTGCGAGCAGAAAGAAAAAGAAGAGTTTCGGTTGGCTCAAGAAAGACGGAAATTGTGCGAGCAGAAAGAAAAAGAACAGCTTCGGTTGGCTCAAGAGAGACGGGAGGTCCGTGAGGCAGACGAAAAAGCGAGAGAACATGCTCGAAAAATGAAGGAGCTCGAAATCGCGTCGAACGGAGGGAATATGGCGCGTCTTAGCCCTGTAGCTTCGGTAGAGGAGCAAGGCAGGCAGAGATTGTAGGATCTCGTCTCACCATACCGCGTGGGAGGCGATATTGCACTCCTTGTGGTAAATTTCGAACGTGCATGCGGGAAAGTGCACATCGACAAGAGCGCTTGGTCGGAGAAGTTATTCTGTTTGCGTCCACTGGCATAGGAGTGTGGGGGCTTTGGGGGGTTTTTCTTAAGTCGCCGACACATTATATTTGCTCACTTTACGGTTTTCCTTAGAATTCCCCCAGAAGAAAGATTGAAAAAGTTCTGTCCGACAAGTTGTTTCCTGTACAAATGTATTGGCAGCCTTACCTCTCCGTTCTAGACAACAGCGGGTGCAACAGAACACGTCCAATCGGACGCAAAGACTTCCTTTTTTAAGCTTCACACGTCAACCTTACCTGCCAAAACGTGGCTTCGCAAAAAAGGTACTTTTGTGCCATAGTCTGTGAACTGTCGCTTGTCTCAGCAGCCATAACCTATTGATCCTTGTTTTTTGTCTTGTCGTGATGCCGTGTTTTTTTTTTTTGGTGGGGGGGGGCATTCTTCAACGGAGTCTGAAAAAGGGCATTGAGATTACACCCTATACTATAAGATTTTTGCCTAAAGTGGAAGGTTCTAAGGTTCCATTTAATCTTTTACTGCTCATGGGACTGTTTAGCCTGTGGAAGAGCCGCATGACTGATCGCCACGCAGAGTCGCCACGTTCATCGAAGTCTCTGTTCAGAGAGCATTGTGCTATGTTGCGGGGGGTGTATGCTGCACAGGACCGACCTTCTCGATGCATGCGTGTGTCTCCCGGAATTTTGATGTGCGGGCAAAGTGACAGCAGGATGCTGGTGTGAATGTGTATGACGGGCTGAGGGATGCGACCTGGCTAAGTCGGGATTGAAGCCTGTAAGGGTGGGTCTACTTCCATGCAATGAGGAAAAAAGACCCTTCGTGGCATGTGTTGCGTGCCCGCACGGAATGCCGGTGAATTTTTTTTTTCGAATGGTCATTTTCGAGCGGAAACGGTCTGATGACTCTCCGGTAACAGGTCCTGTAGACGTCAGTCATGAGACAAGAAATGCTTTCGCATTGAATTATTGCATGACTCCTTCTTTATCACGGTTCATGATTTAAATTTCTTAAGGAGGCCAGGATAAAACCCATTCCATTTCTTCTGCTCTAACGGGAGACGACTGGAAGTTTAAACTATTTCAAAACTTAAGTTGTTGCCTCAAGGAATTTCCGGGACGTATATTTGAGGAACTGCAGAATGTTCGTGGCCTGATGTACTATCATGATTCTTTTTCAAATGAATCGGCAGCCAACGTATTTACTATTCCCGTTTTCAGTAAGTGCGCCATGGAACCATAGTGCAAAGGATAGGTTTTTTTCCATGAGCACTGCAACGCCCACGGCCCAGTAAGAAAAAATTGGTTTTTTCGTACTTATGGTGTATCATACATGGTGAGTGAATAGGTTGCTAAGCACTAAAAGCATATTGTACGAAAAATACGTACATCTAACTGTCTAGTGATCCACACGCAGGTTTGATCCATCACGTTTCCAAGCCGTTGCGATCACTCGAGCGTTGAGACGAGCGGAGTTCACGTGTAGGGAGACCATTAAAAACGTGGTCATCACAAAAATTCAGGTATTTTCGGTCCTTATAGGCAGTCAATGTGCTCTTAATGTGCTAACATTTCCTGTAACTCATTTCATTAAAAAAAAAAGCCGAGCTCAGCCGAGCTTGCAAGCTAAGGTAATTCACCAGCGAGAGGTAGCTGTATTACAGTTCTAAGCGGCTAAGCTTGGCTCAATGGGGCTTTCTCCTTTCAGTAACTGCAGGTGTCGCTCCTCGATTACAATAAAAAATAGAAGCAATGCACAGTTCTTGTTGCGACCTCAACTTTTTTTTAATTGCTTTCCACAATGCAATGTTACTTTGAGGTCGCTGAAATGAGTGTATCGATGCACTCGATGCCAAGCACAACGGTGCAAGTATGCTGAAACGCTAGGTTAATTCCTGTATCTCACGGTGTCGTGGGCTAAGGCTTCATTCGAAAGTAGCTGCAGTCCCAAATCATGAATTTCTTTGATGAACTGCCTGTAGGTAGCTCCTACTCACTCAACAGAAATGAGTAAAAAGGAAGTAAAATGTCTTCTGGCTAACTACGTTTTTAGGTGGTGCGTCCTTGGGACATGCCCATAAAATATGTGATTAATCGGCCTTTTGGCCATAGTTTACATATGGGGGAGTATGCGCCAGAAACATGGCCGCATATTGCGCCGGGTTAGGGAGCGATCCCCATTCAAGTTGCCTCGATACGATTTATTACACTTCGCTTACGGACTTGTGTCCCGGAGGGTAGCGGGTCTGAGCTACAGAGGGTAGGATATTGAAATTCCCAGATATAAAACCATGCGGTCCTCAGCGAAGGGGGAAGACGTTGATCCCTTGCGCGATCCGTTAATTCTCGGGCTGTACTGTGGGCAGCCTCGTAATCAGGGAGTAAGGAGGTGCGCACGTGCACCCATATGAATTGCATAGGCCGCGTGCGCTGCTGGAGAAAGCGCTTAAGAAAAGAGACAGCGATGGCCGATACCCGTTCCTTGGCGTAGTAACGAATGGCTTATCCTGAAAGGAAGGAAAACTCAAGGCTGAAAGATGGAAATGGGATGAAGGACGGCAGGGGTCGGAGGAGAGCCGTTCGTTAAGACAAGCGAATGGGACTGTCGCCCAGCAAAGACGAACCCGCAGCTGATCATTCTAAGTGTTGCCAGTCTCTTAACTGCCAGTGTTTAACTGCCATCAACTTCAGCCTGCGTGCAATGTATCCAGAACACTCTGCTATCGCATTGCCCTCTTAAGATGACTTCAGCGGCCCCATAATTCAGCTTAAAAGAACATTGAAAACAAATAGAAGTGCACCTGTATAGATGGAGTACCGCGCTTTAAGCGAAAAGCGACCACTCTCCGCTAAAACGTAGCTTTTATAAGCTAGAAAAAAACCCCCAAAAAACGAAATACAGGTGTCGCCATCTCCGGCCGATTTCGCATGTAAAATGCGCACGTCGACACCGAAGCTTAGTCGCGGATCCTAGAGGCTACGCAAAAACGCTATTCACTTCAAAACGGTGGCAACCTGTCCTTTTCGGTAACGGCGTCACGAGTTCGGACCGAATGTTGGCGTCTTCGTACTTGGCTGTCTCTTTCCACTACGACAACCGAGCCGGAGAAAAAAAACAAACCAAAACGACGCAAAAAAACTCTGCAACGGTGTGGCCCACTGAGAGGCGCTTGATTTATATGAACTATAGGAGCCACGCGCTACGCTTCCTAATGCGAAGGCGGCGATGTTTTGCCGAGTTCAGCTGCGCGCTGCTGACGCGCCGAGTTTAACGCAGTCCGTTTTTGAAGCGTAAGAGAAAAGGACGAACAACTTGGATGGTAACATTGGATTACACTATCTTTCATATTGCGTACTGCTTTCAACTTCTTCCGCGTAGATATAGGCTTGAGCGCAGCTCTGAATGCTGGAAAAATATAACTGGATGGCCGAGAGACGGAGCGATTGCCAGCGGCGAATGGTCAAGCACATACAACGCTCGTCTCATTCTCTGGGTTATTCCAACCAAACCTATTTTTTTTCCTGATATTTTCATGAAGAAGTACGGTACGGCGGACACGCGGGATTCATGCACCGTAGGTACCCTATAAATAGATTAGATTACAGCACAGCAAAATTACCTCTCAAAAGCAATTCTGGGGCCGTATTACGTACCGCTCTTAGTACTAAAATGCTCACAATGCCCCGCTCCTATTGGTAGGCCTTGGCCGGCGGACATGAATTTTTCGTCACCGGTGGCTTCTATTCACGTAGTGACCACTGCTGCAGTGATGACGTTGCACACTTAATTATGTGGGCTGAATTTGACTGCAACTTGCAAGCGAAAAACCTAGCCCCTAGTACGCCCACAATCTTTGCGAGGAAAAATGGCGGCAAACGTAGCAGCGTACCGCGGCGGCGCGAGTAATGAGGAGAGTCCGTAAAGACGTTTTGGCTTGTCGGTCGAGTTGTTTCGACGCGAGTTTCGATTTGAGAAGGACACTGCACGGCGGTCGTGTCAAGTAATTGGCGATGTACTGGAAGGTTTGCGAGCAAATGCGCTGTCAGTGGAGCGGCATGCCTTCTGTGCGCGTTTCGCTTTTTCGCCACCGGCTGATTTCAAAGCGCGTCGGGATAGCGCAATTGAACGACGGCTAGCAAATGTGTGCGGCGGGCTGCCGAAGCCATCGTGCAAGTTGAGTCGCGGAACGGGTGGGCTCACTTTCCAGCGAGCCCCAAAGAGAAGGCGGCAGCGAAGGAGGGTTTCCATCGCCACGGCAGCATCCGCGGCGTTGTTGGGAGTGTCGATGACACTCTGATCGCCATCAAGGCGCCGCGGGGCAATGCTGCACACAGGGCAGCCTTCTGCATCCCCAAGGGCTATTACGCCTTGAGCTACATGATAGTGAGTAGACTTCGTCCACTGCTGTTTTTGAGTGCATGTGTTCGGCTCGAGGTCCGGGCTGCGACAGCGGAAGTTTATGCCTAAACCTGTGTTGTATCTGTTTTCTTTCAAGTCTGGGACTCCAACCTTCGAATCCTGGCCGTAGACCCCCGCTGCCCCGGCTCGTGCAACAACGCGTTCGTCTGGCGCTAGTCGTGGCTGCAGTGTGAGGTGGTGAGATGCATGTTGGAGGAAAATGAAAACTGATTTTAGAGGAAAGGAAATGACGCAGCAACTTTCTCACCTATTTCAGCCGACACCAGAACCACACTGTAAGGGAGGAATAAAGGAGGGAGTGAAAGAATAAAGGAAGAAAGAGTTTCCATAGTGGAGGTGTCGAGAACGAATCCGACCACCTGGGGATCTTTAAGGTGCACTGACATCGCACAGCACACGGGCCCTTTTGCATTTCGCCACCATCCAAACGCGGTCGCCGCGGTCGGGTTCGACCTCTGGTACTCCGGCTCAGTAGACGAGTGTTTTAACCACAGAACCACCGCGGCGGGTGCCTCTTGGAGGACGGAGAGTTTCTTCGGGGTAAGCAGTAAGAAAGCCCTGTCTCGATTACATATATCGAGCTACAGTGGTCCGCATGCACTGAAGCTACCAGAATGGAGCGTGCTCGTTGCACTTAGGAATATGCATTGCGATACGATACATACGCCTTGTGCGAGTTGCCCCTGTGTTGTTACTGAGTGCAGCAGAAACACAAAGGCACATAAAGCATTGTTGAAATGCATAGTATTACAGGCTTAAACAAAGCCATTTGGCATTTGTACGATACTTGTGGTGTGTTGGAAATAGCAGTGAATCAATGTCATCAATATGAGCTTGCAAAAGCATCCTTTTAGGGGTGTTTGCCTCAACATCTGTCTTGCAGAGGTTTCGGATGCTCCATTACAAGCCGGAACGAGTGGCTGTCATCATGGCAGCATGTGCAGCGCTGCACAACCTCTGCTTGGAGGCCCCTACATCAGTGGACGACGAGGATGGCCCCTGCCCAAAAGACAATGACCCGCCTCACCTACCTCCGGGGAAAAGTCGTGCGTGCACATGTTATCAGCCAGCTGTGGAGAAATCGTCTCCAGCAGCGACTGGTACGGTTGAGCAGGCTATAACGTAAGCAATGAACTAGCCGGCCAAATATTCGCAGCCAAGGCAGTGTCCAGGCAATGCTTGTGTGTATGTCATGGTTGTTTTGGCTACAGCTAACGAAGTGGCAGCCTTTTTTTTTGCTTCTTCTTCGTGGTGTGTCTGGAAGCCTGCAGTGGCAAAGATGCAAGGGTGCACACCAGCTGCCACATCACTGACAGTGTATTTACTATACATCATAGTTCGCCACACAGCCACTTCAGTCTCCTTCTCCACTTGAAACTCGAGCCGAAACAACTTGTCCAGTAAGCCAATAGACTCTTCATTCACCCTCCTATGCCGTTGCCCTTGTGGACCCATCTGGCCCTCCACTGCCGTCATCTTGCAGCCTGCCTGTGCTGTGTGGAGAGCCACCTGTCCTCGCTGATTGCATGACAAAGCACGTGAATAAATAGTGTAATGTTGAAGCAAAGCAGGCAATGCTTGATCAAATCAGAAAGTACCACTGAAAGTTTATTTAGTGCACACCACTAATTGTTTTACTGCATACTGCACCATTTCACACAGGTGGTCACATGAGCACAGGCATAAGCAAACCATATTGCATGCCATAACATCGACAATAATTCCATACGTCTTGTCAAGTGCAACAGAAATTGTCATGCAGACATGATAAAAAAAGATTGCAAGACTACAAGCTCGACTGGTAATTATCACAGCTTCTGCACAGCTTGTGCAGGCAATAAGCCCACTTTTGCAGTAAGTGCACAAACCTAGTACACAAGCAGAGCAATGTTCAGTAAGCGCTACATAATAGATTTTACAAGACTACAAAACCTTTAACATGTATAAAAGCATTGATATAGATGATGTAGCCAAATCTTTGTTATTTATGCAGACGACACGACATTACTATTTTCTGCCCCTTTGCCCAATCAACTAGTTAACCAGGCAAACAGAGCCCTCGTAAGTATTGAAGAATGGTAGGCTTGTGCGAATATTTGTACGATTCGAACATCGAAGCGAATAATGTGGTATTAGATTCGGGCATCGAATCGAATAGCAGTGTTCGGAAATCTCGAATATTTTCGAAGTGTTTCGAAGTTTGAGTCTTTAGGAACAGTGCCCTTATATAGGGCTATGACAGAGTTGTAATTGTTAAATATACTGAAAGTGGCGATCAGCGACATGTAGAATCGCGCCAATGAGTGCTTGAAGCTAGACTTTACCCTGTGATCCTTAATCAACCTTGAGGAGCCGTGTGCTTTATAGAATATTAGTCCCTCGTGGTAGCACTGGACTAATGTCATAAGATATAGACTGCAAGTTCAGGAAATGTAACCGAAATTAGTCGTCAGTGCATCTTCTATGCAAACAACATGTGAAGTTCATGGCGGCACCATTGCACTGCGTCACTGCGATCAGGTAGATTGGGCTCCTAGAGCACACTTGCCCTAAATCAGAAAATCGACTCCGGATTGTCATTTCGCAGGGTTCGCGACCATTCCGGAATCACAGAAACTCGTAAATCAGCTCAAATATATGCACAACATTCATAAGCACTCCGTAGAGGATGCGGCAACGCAAAGCGAAGACCACCCAGAAAACTCCCTGGCCGCGGCCATGGATTGGATTGGATTGGCCATATTGGTGATTTTTTCTGGCTGCTTTTTAGACGGTTTGGCGTTGTGGCTATTATTGGGCTATGCGCTCCCAGAAAACCTGATTGGTAAACGAAACGTGTTTCAAGGAGTGCTCTACGTTTGCTTTGCTGTTGATGCAGTTTTTTTTAAGCAACAGCTTCACTATGCTTTGTTTTCAAGAGGGCAGCGTCACTGATCTCCACTAGGTGGCTAAATGCCGCATTCCTGCTTTCCGAAGTGGGCGCAAGTAAGGTGGCTAGAGTACCCTAGCAAAGTGAAGCCATCGGAAGTTCAGTGGCATGTCCTGGAAGTTCGGCATCTGCAGTGTATTTCAATGTAAAAAGTCTTGTCTTTCGCCCTTCCATTCTCAGTTTCTCGCGTTGTTTTCGTGTAATGTCTACTGTAATATCAAAGGAATAAGCAAGCTCAACACAAGAAATGTGTGCATTGTTTGGGGAACCCTGTAATTTCAGAGAAACTGAAAAAAACAGGCATGCCCCTCCGCACCATCTGGCAACACTGCATGGTTGTCGCTGTGGGAACCAACGTTACTAGATTCTTTCCAGTTCTCAAACTGTGGAGCCCGCCTGACGCCTTTCAGTGGTGCGCCGCGTGGAGGCGCGCGCGACGGCGTTTGCCTGGCAAGGCGTCGAACCGGCCGCCCCCGCCGGTGTGGGCTGCGAGCGGCAGTGTGTCCGTTTGGCAACGTTTGCGCTCGTATCCGCAGATGCGTAGTGTTTGTGCACCGTGCTTGCAACCGCATGAATCATGCCGCACTGTTTCGTGCCAGGTTGTAAAAGCGGTTATGATTCTGTGCGATCTGCGGGAGAGAAGAGACATTTTTTCAGACCGCCCCGCGACGCTGAACGCCTTCAACTATGGGAGCGCACAGTACCAAGGCTGGACAAAAAGCTTTCAAGCTCGTGTTCCGTTTGTGATCATCACTTCCAGGATGACGACATTTTGAAGGTCTTCGAGCACAACATTTCCGGTGAAGTGGTCGCGATACCGCGCGACAAATGGACGCTGAAAGACAACGCCGTGCCTCGCGTGTTCCCGAATTGCCCGAAGTATCTTTCTAAACCGACACGGAAATGTAAAGCACCTTCTCGCAGACTCTCTCCTGCAAAAAGCAAACGCCGAAAAGAACAAGGTGAGCGTACGAGTGCAGCATTCGGAGATAGCTACGACGAAACAGAAAACGGCCTGTCGCTGGATGGTACTGAATTTTTGTTTGACATGCTGGCTCTGTTAGCCAAAGGGGGACAAAAACTTGAAGGTTGGTCTCTTGATGTTGCCGAACAAACGGCTCTATTGTACAAGCTCAGCATAAGAAACAATATTCCCCGTGTGGAAACGTCCGTGGCGCTGTCGGAAAACCTCGATTTGACTGTGTGTGCAAATGCTCGACTCGTGCCACGTAGTGTCTACGCCAGGAAGCAGGGCATTGAGTTGAAGTCATTTGATGACTTGAAGTGTTTGATACAGTATCTGAAAAAGCTGAGGCTGTGCCAGGGATGCCCTGCTAAAAAGTACCCCAAAATCACATCATCAGTGGTGTCAACAAAACAAGGTGAAACGTGGAGGCGCAACACATGCACTATATTGAGCCTTAATGCTACATGTGCTCAATGCCGGACCTTGGACAAGCTTTTTTTTGCAACTGATTTGCAACGGCAAAGCAGCAAAAGGACTGCAAGAAAAAGCAGAGGGCCTGCTTGAAGTCGGTGCGACGCAAAGCAATTCGTGCAACCTCAAGGCGAGAAAAACTGAAAGAAGAGCTTGTTTTGATGAAGCGGAAGCTTAGCGCAATCCCGGAGGAGACAATTGACAGCACCCTTGGCGTTCTTCCAGCCAGACAGCAGTTAGCCTTCAAGACAGCTTTCATGGCAGCGTACAGCAAAGTCAAGAAATGGGAGGCGGTATGATGCCGAGTGGCTGATGACATGTTTGCTACTGCACATCTCAAGTCCAAAAGCCTACACTTTAATTGCTGACATGCAGCTGTTACCGCTGCCATCAAAGGCTCGCCTTCGCCAAATAATAAAGGGAATTCCATGCAAATATGGTTTCAACCAAGTTGCACTGAACAGCATCAAAGGCCATTTCTGTGATAAAAGCCATCTAAGACGGCTAGGAGTATTGCTGCTCGATGAGGTAAAGTTAAAGCAGGGTATCTCCTTCAATGAAACCTCATGCAAGATGGATGGATTCGTGGACTATGGCGACGTTACAGCACCAAACGCAAATCAACTTGCCGACCACGCATTGGTACTGATGCTCGTGCCTCTGTTTGAAGACTGGGTGCAACCAATCGCAAGCTTTGCGACAAAAGGCGCAGCACCCGGAAAAGTTCTTGCAGAACTCGTAATGAGTGCTATCCTGGAACTTCACAAGAACAATGCGTCAGTCCTGGCTGTGATCAGTGACGGGGCTGGTAACAACAAATCTATGTGGACCCAGTTTGGAGTGTCAGGCAAAATGGATGCACCTCACCACTTTATTGAGCATCCATGGGAGCCATCACAAAACATCTACTTCGTATGCGATGTGCCACATATCGTCAAGTGTATCCGAAATCACCTGAGGAAGCACACCTACGCAATGGTAAAGAAAAAAGCATGAGCAAATGTTCAGTGCAGTTTAACAGTTAGATTTTGTTTCTTCCAGGCAGGTGACCTTCGCATCAATTTCCGGCATTATGTGACCCTGTATGAAGCAGAGAAAAATAAGCATGTGCGAGTTGTGCCAATACTGAATGAAGCACATGTTGCCCCTGATAACCTGCGCAAAATGAGCGTCAGACTAGCTACACAGGTAGATCTTGTTTTTGTAAAAGCATGCTGTTTTTATTTTCTGTCCTCATATGTGAAAAATGCAATTCTTTTTTTCTGCAGCTCTTTAGCCGTGGGACGGCTATTGGAATACGCGTGTACAGGGAAGCAAAAGCCGCTGGCTTAGAAGATTCAGAAGGCACTGAGGCCTTCACAAGAATGCTGAACGGCGTATTTGATGCGCTCAACATCAACCTTCCATCTAGGGGAATCAGGGGCCATTCCAAAGAGATAGAGGCAAGCAGCTCAGCTGCACTTCCTGGAGCCTAGGCTTATACTATTACATACGCCTTT
This sequence comes from Amblyomma americanum, assembly GCF_052857255.1. Taxonomy (NCBI): domain Eukaryota; kingdom Metazoa; phylum Arthropoda; class Arachnida; order Ixodida; family Ixodidae; genus Amblyomma; species Amblyomma americanum. Next base: position 168,189,212 of record NC_135497.1, read on the forward strand.
GCGTGTCCGCATGGTTTGATTATTCACAATTTTTTTCAGATCATGAAGCAGTTCCTGGAAGTCTTGAACGTGACTGAGCGAAATGCAGTTGAGAAGGGCACAAGGCTCTTTGCCTCTCAGCTGACAACGGAGTCCCTACGTGTCACATTGATGTCGACGCTAGATATTATCAATTATCTCTTCGACAAGGGCGCATATTCGTACTCACCGCCAAGCTTAACCAGGACCCGTTGGAGGTAACATGAATTTTTTCACTTTTAGTTTGGACTTCAGAGACATTATGCACTTTTACTCAAATGCTTGTGATTTCTCTTTCAGCGGCATTTTGGCCTTGCTCGTTCATTTGGAGGTGATGAGTCGCACCCTACCGTCATGAACTTCTCGCAGATATTTCGCCTGCTGAGCCTGTACACGCCCATCAAGACAGCACTACGTGGAAGTGTTCAAGGCGAACCGAATGCTGTACCTGTCAGTGTAGAAGAAATATTGAAGACTGCTGCAGAGACTCATCGATCAAACAAAGCTAGCTTGCGCAATGAGATTGAGGCTAGGCTGTTGGAAATGACAACGTTTCCATGTGTTACCCCTGACCAAATGAGCGATGAGCACAGCTACTTCAGAGGTTCACCAGATGACAGTGTTGTTTATTACTTATCTGGGTATATTGTACACAAAGTAAGCAAGCGCACAGAGTGCCAGTTGTGCCTGCATGACATTAGCTCAGCAGCTCCTGTCGTCTGTTCCGACGCGTACTTGACCAGGTATCGGAGCTTTAAGGAAGGTAGCCTGAGGCACCCCAGCATCAAGATGCTACACTTCGTGAGGGTTGTAAATGAATCAGTGTCACTTTCTCTTAATGAGGAAGGTCTCTGCGGGGACCTGTTTTGGAAGGTCCTGGACGAGCTGGATGAGTGCTACCTAACGCGGCTGGGTTGTGATCAGCACAAGCCCACGTTCAGGTGCCAAGTGCTATATTTTTCATTGTCACGCGGATGCATTTCTATGCCAGGGATGTCAACCGGCGCCTTCAAACCCGCGAGAAAGTCGCCATCGCCAGCAAAAAAGCTCGTCTATCGTGAAGCAATGCTTAACAGTTTCATTGTGGGTGCGTCCTTTGTGCCTGGCAATAAATGCTTTTCATGCTACTGAGAAAAGGCAAGTTTCTTTGCTTTGCTTATTTTTCATTTTGAGTAGTATATGCATGCAAACAACGGCAGTGAATGAGTTTCGGGGCAGCATCACTGCTGGTGCTTTCTCCTGTTGATTCCGTCAGTTATAGCCTCGCCCCAATGTTCGAAGAGGTCCCTAATTACTGCAAAAATCTGAGGAGCAGTGCATGACAATTTCAAGGCAAAGAATGCCATCTATAATACGCAAACCGGCAGCGCAGGGCACCGGGCTAACCGTGGCCGCCGCGCCATCTGGCGACCGGAAACGAAAATGGGCCACACATCGACGGCCGCCGCGGTGGGGAGTTTGACAACTGAAGGGATCTAGTAATGTTGGTGGGAACGTTGAGTGTCAGTTCTGCTGCGCGTGAGCGTGGTTAGTCAGTTCTGTCGCGTTAATTCTGCCGATTTTTTTAAACAGGTGCAAGTACGATGAAACCATGGATGAGCTGCCTCCTAAGATATGCCGGAGCGCGATCTGGGGTTTTTTTAGCGTGGACCGAAAGACTCGAAGTGTTGCACGTGCAAGATGAACCTGAAGATGCCGAGCGGCACTACCACAACTCTGATAAATCACTTGAAGCATCATCCACAATTCAAGCGGTTTGAAAAGATGCGCAGTGCCCAGAGTGGCAAAAAGGCAAGAGATATGAACAAGCTTGAAGCAAGTGTTCTGGTACCTGGACCTTTCAGGGCATTGCTCAAAAGTAACAACGCTCGAGCCAGGTTGCTAACAAAGAAAAAGGCATTGTTCCTTGCTACCGGCCTTCATCCATACTCAGTTGTAGAAGAGCTAGGGTTCGTAGCAATAATGCAAGCTGCTGCTCCCGAGTACCAGCTACCGTCCAGGACTACGTTTTCCCGGAGTGTTGTGCCGGAACTATACTCTAAGGAAGTGGTGCGAATAAAAGGAGAACTTCGGCACCATTTTCAGAATGGAGTTCAGTGTTATTTGTTGACAACGGACAGCTGGATGTCAAGGGCAGGAGACAGCTATATTTCATTGACGTGCCACATGCTGAATGCCAACTTCGAACCTCACAATTTCAACCTTTCCTGCAAGCACATGCCTCAAGGCCACACAGAGCATGCAGAAGTGCCAATAAATATTCTAGACTATTCTAGATCCTTGTACTAGTTGTGCTTTTCTTTCATTCAGTTACCTTGTGAATTCTAGAAACTACGAGCTCCAGTGTAAATATTTTTTTTACAGCTGTGTTTGCATTCGCAAACCATTCGCTTTGCTTCGAAAATATTCGTTTCGATTCGAAAATATTCGAACAGAATGACTATTCGCTTCATATTCGCTTCGAACTTGAAATTCACTATTCGCACATACCTAAAGAATGGTCTAAATGAAAAAAGTTCAATATATATGCTAATAAAACAAAAGCTATTTCCTTTCATCCAAAAAATAGGAACATATTCATCGATGAAGATATCTGCCATATTAATATATAGAAGTTGTAAGCTCATTTAAAATACTTGGTGTCGTCTGCACGGAACAGATGTCATGTGATGCTCAAGTGGATCACGTTATACAGAAGTTGTCATGACTCATTAGCTTGACTAATATAAACAAACATACCTTCCCTACCAAGGTTAAAACTCTGTTACACCAAGCATTGTTCTACTCGCACATAAAATATTGTCACTTTGCCAGGGGAACGACAACCCTAAGTAACATGCATAAAATATATGGAGTGCAGAAAAAAATGCTAAGAAATATTTCCAACGCTCCTTATGACCATCCGTCTCTTCCGCCCTTTCAGAAACATAACATAATGGCCATATATGATATGTACGCTTACTGCTTAGCTTTAGCCTATAAGAAGGAAATTAAAAACAATGTTGATTTTTTGAATGAACTGGCTTCCTTACAGAGAAAAGTTGCACATTATCCTGCCAGCACCGCCACATATATGGAATAAAGTGTTATGTTGCACAATTTATGACAAACAGCTGATATGGTATCACCTTCAAAACTTGAATTTATTAAGAAAACATAGCCTTCATCTCCAGCAAGCAATGAAAGCTGATATCAGATTAGTTTTATTGGTGGCTGAACCTGTTTCCTGATATTTTCTAGATATGTTCTAGTAGGAAATGTTTTTGTTCATTTTATTTGCTGTCATTGTGATTCTTCATTCATTTCTCTTCACCTAAAACCTTCATTTTGTAATCTAAAAAGTGGCATTTGTATTGTTGCATTTCCTTATTTTCAGAGTGCAAAAGTGCGACATGGGGGTGTTCAAAGCTTTGAACTTTCACTTTGTCTCACTATTTTGCAGCTAGTGGGAACAAAATGGGTCCTTTTTTGTTTGTTTATCTTTTTTTTCTTGCATAAATGGTGGCCACTTTTTTTGAAGAACCAAATTTCTGCGCATGTTTCGTGCAAATGTCCTCACTTTTGTTTGTGAATCTCGAGCTGACAATCTATGATTATAACGGGTTGTCGAGTGAACTTTTATTTTCTGCACATGGTACACTGTTCTCCTCATGCCTCTTTTTCATTTTTTTATTATTGATTGGGGGGGTGGGGGGGGGGGCACGCCAAGCCAAGTGCCAAGTTTTTCTCCCTAGCTCCCCCATCACTATGATGGAAAGTAAAAATAAAATATTACTATTACATTACAAATGGCCCTTATCACTGCATATGATGAACAGTGCAGCAGTTTCGATGCAAATGGTGCATCATAAAGCGTATCGCACTTAATGCAAGTCGCATTGCTCGCAATGAATGCAGCATTAGCAATGAGTCCTCATACATATATAGAGACGTGTAAACATCACAGTTACATCAGTTAGGTGGTATGCGTGTAGAGGTTTTTCATGAACAGCAGAACATGGAGCACAGTCATGCCGAGACGTACAAAACATGCAGCTTGTTACAATGCAGGCAATACTGCATGAAAAGTCCCGTAGCAGCAACTCAATCGTTAGGCCATTAACACTTCTGCATTTTGCAGAAGTAAAACAGTACCATCAGAAAAAAGCAGATACAGACTTACTAGATATCATAAATCAGCGTCTTGCAAATTTTAAAACGGCACCATTACAATTATGCAAAAACAACTTGACTAGAGAATATCACATGCCTTCTGCATCACACGCTGACTAGAGAATATCACACACCTTCTGCATCTTGCAGAAGGTAAAGAGGCACCATTGAAAAAATACACAGAGGCCGACTAGATATTGTCAAAGACCTTCTGCTTCTTGCAGAAGGTAAAAAGACACCATAAGAAAAAAACCACGCATTCTGCGTCTTGCAAAAGGCTGTAAAAAAAGTGCCAGCAAACAAGATTTAAAAACAATAAAAAAAACATAAGTTGATGGCGGCTGTAGCTTGTTTTTGCAGCTGCACCACCAAGAAAGAGATGGACAGTACGAGCTGCTCGTGCAGGCTCGCCGATTCCCTTCTGGCGTCCCGCACTGTTGTTGCAAGGTCTGACATAGTGGCTGTTAGCTGCCTTCTGTCTGCAGCAGCCTGGTTGAGGTGCTGCACATACTAGAAAGTTCAATAGCAAATCTTTGCTCCCAATACATTCAATGCTCATTTCCCTTTCATGTTATAGATGACCTACTGAAATATACTGGGCCACATCCCACAACAGACGGCCATAGTGAGGTTAAGCACAGGTTTGGAACGGTGGACGTAGGAACATTATGTTGCATGCAGCTGCTTCTGTTGCACAAGATGTGGTGCATCCTGTCAGCCCATACCTCCAGGAGACATGTCTGAAAATTCGGCATCCTGCCCGTTGTGTGCTTTAGCGATGTCTGCTGTGCATCTTGTCTCCTTAAGCAGCTCGTCCACCTCCTCGTCCTGCTACTTCCTCCACCGCAATGGACGGCCTGGAACTGCCTGCCGATGAGGGTGGTGCAGTGGGCTGCTGCTGGTGGGTGCCTGTCAGAGCGCAAACAGACTGAATGTACACTTGTCATACGACACAGCACGATGTGCAATAAGCAAACCGTTTGCTGCAACGTCTAAGGGGAGCAGCAGTACATAAAAGCAGTTGCAGTCAGTCATATGACAAATGCAGCATTGTTTCAGTGAACTCAAAGTGCACGTCAGCATTGTCACAGCTCCTGCAGTAAGAGGGAAAAAGCTTGCACAACGTGTCAATATGCCGGATCTGAAGGAAACTTTTTGTGGACATAGTAAAACAACTGTGGCTCTATGGCGCTCCTGCAAATGCTATTTATTAGAAGCACTTTGAAAAGAGGGTAATGTGGAGCCTGCATACTGGCAGGTCAACGCACTGGCAGTGTCAGCACGCTGCCGATGCTGCTGCAGCTCCTCCACCAGCAGTTCAGCAGATGTCTCCCCCGTCTCCTCCAGCCAGGATGTTTCACTGGCGTCGTCTACATGAAATCATTACACAAGACAGAACTGCATAGTAAACAGTTTCAGCAAAATGTGACATGTGTACGACTAAAATGTGTGGTCAGTTGGTACTGTGGCTGAAGGCAAAAAATCACTACCAGAAAAGGAAGGTAAAGAAGCTGAGGCTGCATTTGCAATCTCCAGTTTACGCACTACTACACCTTCCAAAATTAGCAAAACTGCAGATGAGGTCATCAGCAGTGTACACAAGCTGTAAGACATACACATAAAATGGTTTGAAATACAGTTCACCTACCAGCTGCAGACTGGCCTCCCTCTGCAGGCTGCTTGTCCCTGGCTCGCTGCCCACTGAAACTCTGACGGGAAGAGAGGTGTGCTGGGCTGCTCCTGCAAGAAGGCACAGTGCTTCACGTTCAAACATGAATGTCTTGAAGTTCATCACAGGGTTGCATTGCTTACAGCACATGGCACTGAGGTTCGGTCAAGAATCCTTCATCACCACCAAGCTGCAAACTTTGCAACTGTCTGTAACGTCACAGCAGTTGACTAACGATCGTGGTCATACCTGCTGGAGATGGGGGGAGGGGCTACAACCTGCTCAAAATAAGATCCCGCGACGCCCGTGACGCTCACTGGCCCGATAAGCTGAATGGCTTGGCCACCCACAGCCGGCAGTCTGCCGCCACCGGCACCACTGCGACAGGACCGTTCACGCGGTCCTCCACAGAACAATGTTGACAGGCTTACCCTTGGCCAGCTTGCAGGCGCGCCAACTCCGCTCGCCGCGGGCAAGCCACTACTGATGGACTGCTGACAGCTCCACGAGCAAAGCCCAGTTGCGGTGACCTCTTCGATGGAGGCAATTACCGGGCAGAGGTAACCCCTATTTTCCTCCCCCGTATATATATATATATATATATATATATATATATATATATATATATATATATATATATATATATATATATATATATATATATATATATATATATATATATATATATATATATATATATTGTAATTTTACGGCGGCGGCTGACGATAGCTGGTGAGCAGCTGGCTTTGCTTTTTCGCATGTGCCCGATCACCTGTGCCCTCGCACGCTCTGCGTTGAAGTTTTTTTTATCGCAGGAACCCGAAATTGCGAGCTAGGCTGCCTCATTTCGCGCGCCTTGCGAGTTTGGTCCGAAGGCTGCAGTCTAAAAAAATAAATGTTATGAGCAGTGTGGTGGGCTGCATGAAATTCTGGCATATATGGGTGAACTTGTAACTGCTCAAAACATTTATTTTTTAGGATCAGCGGTTCTCGCACCAAACTCACAAGGTACGCGAGCTGCAGATGCTTAGCGCGTTATTTCGGGTTCCCGCGATAAGAAAACTGCAACGCGTTGCCTGTGCGTGCGTGGCCGTCTCAGCGAGCAAAACGCAGACAAACGACCCCCTAACGGATGTGCCTATGATTGTGCTGTCTACGCGGCGATCGGGCACAGGCGAAAAAGCGAAGCTGCGCACCAGCTATCGCTAGGCGCCGTGAACGTGCAGACAGCACTATCTCGCACCCGATGACTATCATTTCGCGGCACTGACTCCAGTGCAAGACACGGTTTCCGTCTTTCGTGTTAAGTCTTGTGGGCTCCTGTACATGCCACGAATGGCGCCAATGTTCAGCCGACTTGACTGCCAGGCCCTTTGTATTTAAGGCGGCGGCAATCTCCTCCTAAAGCTCCTGCCTGCGAGCCGCCGTGTACTCAGGCGAGAGCTCTGACGAGGCCCGTGCCAAGGGCGGATGCTCTTCGAGATATTCGGTGACCAACCGCTCTATCCGTCGCCTCTTTGGTGGTGTTGCCATTTCAAATGATAACAGTATTTCATCTCCCGATTCCCTAGGCGATTTCTCGGTATCGGCCAAGGAAATTTGTTCTTTAGAAAGGGAATAAATATTCGGGAATCTACAACAATGTTCATTCACTTGCACATACGTGCGCTGCATTAGAACAACTAGTAGAGTTATGAAAGAGCAAGGACGAGCGATATGGTTTAAACTGTGCACCTGAAAGTTTCCCTCGCCCTCATTCTTTCCCACGGCCGAATTCGCTCAGTTTTCTTATCGATAGGGAGCGACTACGGACAGCAAACTTACCTCAACAAGTCGTCTTCGTCGAATTTCGTGCCAAGAGCTCCTTTCTAGCTGATTCTTGCGCACCTACAGTCTTCACTGCATTCAATCAGATTTTTCTACGCTTAAGACATCGGCACAACACTTTGATTTTAGTCGACACGAAAAAAAGGAGGAACTTGTCGTGGAATCAGCTGTTTTCTTGCTTGTCGCCATGCTCTCGCTTTACGCTATCAGCGCGCCCTCATGGCAACAAAATGTACCCTACAGCAAATTTAATTGCAAAACTGAGAGCTCCTCTCGTTTTCCGTCCGGTTTTTAAGTTTGCAACACACTTTTTTAGCAAAATAGGACGTTATTGTTTAAATTCATTGCGCTGCTGCTTATTTCTTTTTTAAGATGACATGTTCACGCCGCTGTCAGCGCACCTTCGCCGCAACAAAAGTTCTTGCAAGAGCGAATTTAATTTCAAAACTGAGAACGCTTCTTGTTTTCATTAGTATTTTTGAGGTCGAAACAGTTTTTTGACAAAATAAAATATTTCTAATTTTATTCGCGACAGCTTCACAACAAAACGTTAGCATATGGCCCCTTGTACAAATAAATGCTTCTGGGGTGGAGCCTTGCTGGTGTCTGACTGATTACCTGATCCGTCAGAAGGGCTGTAAAACACTGTTTAGTGATTTTTGACGTCACGCTTACAAACTTGCGGTGCGTAATATGGCCCCAGAAAACTAGAAATTGGTTTTGGGGGAAAGGAAATGGCGCAGTATCGGTCTCACACATCGGCGGACGCCTGAACCGCGCCGTAAGGGATGAGATAAAGGAGGTACTAAGAGAAGGAAGGAAGAAAGCGGTGCCTAGTGCAGGGCTCCGGAATAATTTCGACCACCTGGGGACCTTTAATGTGCACTGACATCGCATAGCACACGGGCGGATTTGCGTTTCGCCTACACCAAAACACGGCCGTCGCAGTCTGGTTCGAACCAGTGTACTCCGAATATGGAACAGCTGTTTTTCTTTTTCTGGCTGTCATGTTCACGATGAATGACTTTGTGGATGAATTGATAAGGCTGAATCCCTCAAGTTGGGCAGCAGCTCACGCCACCTAGCCAACGCTTTTCCGCTGTCAGGGCATACCCACACAGGAGCAGCAGCGACTGAACAGCAAACTTAAATGCAAAACTGAGGGTACTTCTTGTTTTTCTTGGTGTGTTGAGTTTTAAATACAGCTTCTAAGCAAATTAAAGCGTCACTCATTTTATTCACTGCGTCTTTACTGCAAAACGTTAGCCTAAGGTCCCTTGTTGTGCAAATAAATGCTACCGGCGCGGAGCCACCGCAGAGTTGCTGCTAATTGGCTGATTCCACTATCAGAATCTCGTGTTGTCTTTTTACCGCGACAGTGTCAAGGAGCTCGTGTCGCAGAAAAGCAGGTGTCGTCGGCGGCGTTGGCCGTGAGCGAAAAATGACTCATCTCAGTGGACACCTGAACCGCGCGGTACAGGTGCCAGCGAGAATTGTGAGACAGGCGTCATTTCCTTTCCTTAAAACCACTTTTCATTTCATTTTCCTTCCCTTACGGCCCCGTGCGGGCGTCCACCGAAATTTGTGAGACAGGCGTCGTTTCCTTAAATTGCCCAACGGGCAACGCGTCGCGCCGAACGGGCGATGGCGCTCTTTGCACTCCTTGGCATCGCTGCAACATGCTGTCGCGTCTCACTCCTAAATTCTAAGCTTAAGTGTCCGCCATATTTTTTTGCGTCACGCTCGCAAATCAGAAATATATTGAGAGCGCTCCGGAATTCGGCCCCAGATCATGTTAGAAGTCGAGATGGCAGTTCCCCTTTCAATTATTTTGTTTGTATTCATGAAATTGTTGCCGCGCAAAATTATCACCACAATAGCGCTAACAGCCCTAGATATTTTAAAAGGCTTGCCTTCCAGGTTAGGTAGCACGATTGTTGGTAGCGCAGTGTACGAAGCGGAGAAGGAGGTCGGACAAATTAAGAGACTAGCAGCGCACGCGTACAAGGTGTTTCGTGGTTCGCATGTGTATTCTTCTCTCATCTGTGTTCAATGCCTTCTTGTGCATTGATGACCTCATGCAACCGTAGCAATCGCGCCAAGCAACATTTTTTAATAGTTGCAGACTTCTTGCGTTAGAAGGGAGATTGTTCAGGTCAGTGGGTAATTCACACGAGGTTCCATAGCGCAAAATCAGGGACTTGACAGAACACGAGCGCATTAAAGACATCCCCTAGATATTCTGTTCGGCTTATGAGTTTAATTTTAAGGGGGTTGAACGTCCCGAAGCTTCTCAGGCTATGAGGGACTCCGTAGTAAAGGGCCGAGTAAATTTCGGCCACCTCGGGCTCTTTAACGTGCACTCACATCGCACATTACACGGCATCTAGAATTCGACCACCACGGCAGGGACTGAACCCGTGTCTTTCGGGTCAGCAGCCGAGCGCAATAAACCATTGTGCCACCGCGGCGGCTTGCCATTGGCATTCAGAGAGACTGGTTACTGGACAAATACCGTATTTATTCGAAAAACAGTGCTCCAGTAAATATCAGCAACAAATTGAAGAAAAAAATCTGCGTCAATAAAATTATGTCAAGAAATTAAGCGAAAGTTTGAGAAATTCAGATAACGTTGACACGATTAGACCACAAAGAATGAAATAGTTTATAATCCGGAAGCACATGCAACGTCCAATGATTGTGCACGATGCCAAGTCCAGGGAGCCTACAATGGGCGCAGGTCTTGACGCACCCGCAAATATCTTTGCTCATGAAGAGCAGGTGGCCGCCTATCTTCAGCTTCAAGCACATAATCACGCCAGTGGCGCAGCTGGGCGCAAAAGTGGCCTGTGCTCGAACGCCAGCGCTTGCCTCATCTTTGCGGCCCATCACTGGCGTTGGAACTCCATCACCTGTGCGGCTTCCTGCAGCCAACCCGCAAGCGAGTCGGACGCCATTCTAGCCGTCGAATGTGACGGCCTTATACCACAGGGGACGCGGCACGACAAAACCGAGCACTGAGCGGCGATTACGGATCAGTCTCAAAAAACTGTCTCAATATTGAGACAGTGACGTCAAAATGACGACACCGAGAAATGCCGACCGCCGAATCGGCCAATGCGGAGCAAGGAGGCGGTGGGCTCCGCCCCGAAACCACTAATCGCACGACAAGGGACCGTAGACTAATGTTTTGCAGTAAAAACGCAGTGAATAAAAACGAGTAATGTTTTATTTTGCTAAGTAACTGTACTTCAAACCCAACAGCACCAAGCAAAAGAACCAGTGTTTTCATTTTTGCAATTAAGTTTGCTGTTCAGTCACTTTTTTTGCCGCGAAGGTGTGCTGTCAGCGGTATAGCGTGAACATGTTAGTCTGAAAATGAACAAAAACGCAATGAAGAAAACAAGCAATGTTTTATTTTGGTAGTAAACTGTGTTGCAATCTCAACAACACGAGGGAAAATTAGAAGTATTCTCAGTGTTGCAATTAAATTTGCTGCAGGTTAACTTCTCTTGCCATGAGGGCGCGCTGGCAGTGGCATAACGTGAACATGGCGGCCTGCAAGAAAACAGCTGATTCCATGGCTAGTTCCTGTTTTTTCGCGTGTCGTCTAAAATCAAGGTACTTTGCGGATGTCTTAAGTGCGCAGAAAAATCTGATTGAAGGCAGTGAATGCTACGGGCCTGCCGAGATCAACTTACAAGCAGCGCTCGGCTCGAAAATCGACGAAGACAACTTTAGTCTGTGTTCTCGGTCGGCGCCTATCGATCGCCGAGTGACGTGTGGTTCTGTTTATTTTCTTTAGAAAATACCAGAAAACCATGAATCATCACATAGAAGCAACTGCCGACAGACAGGTGCAGCTGCTGATAGCTTGCAATCTCGGTGCGGGAAATGAGAGCCGACACGGCCTGCCTCTGTGGCAGCACTCTTCTGCCTCGTAACCAAGTGTTGCCGCCCACATCGGGCTAAGCACTTGATGTTCCGTTTGTATTTTTGTAGCTCCGTTCGGTTTATGTTCAGTTGTTGCCGTAGTTTCTTTTTTTTTCCTGTGCAAGATGCAGAAATTGTGATGTTTATGCTCCACTTTGTTTAGAGAGAAAGGAAGCACTTGACTTGATAACTTTGCTATTGTCACCGAGGAGAGAACGAGCTTGTTCCATTAACGTTATTTACTGATCATGTAGTAGATCCAGGGTCAACCAGGAAATAAGTAGTTTGCTTGTATAGAGGCTAATTGCAACTGGGCAGAAAGTTGAGCAAGTTTGTTCATGTTTGCTGGTACACAGCGCTTGAATTGCATATGATCCAGGGCAGTGAGGTAGGTAGGACAGGGCAGTGATGTGTAATATTGTATTTTGCTCAGCAGGCGGAGTGATGTTGGTATAATTGGGTTTGGTGAGGGCAGTGTTTGAAGGGCTTTAAATACTTTGCATAGCTTCTAACATGCACTTCCCTTCAGGTCGGAAGACCACTTGTTTTTTTTTTTTTTTTAAATTATGGTCCATCATATCTGAGACACCCTGTGTACAGGCCACTCCAGTTTGAAAGGGAACAGCCAGTTGAAAATGACTAGGACATTAAATACCTAGGCGAAAAGTAGCTTGAAAGCAGTTGCACTTATCACACATATTATATGATAGCACAAGGAGCTTGTCCGGCCATTCGGCATTGTCACCGTCTCGTGTCATCATGGACAAGACTTCATAGCCCTGTGTTACGCAAACCAAGCTAGGTGTCAGTTATGGGGCAATAACCGAGTGCTCAAAATTTCCCACAATGGAGCTGCCTGTATATTCATAAAGCTGTAGAGCATTTCCAGTAACGGTGTTGCATGATTTGTGATTGTAAACTAACCTCTAATCACACACCATCTCCTTGATGATGTGTCTGTGATGTTTACACATCTTTGTCTATCAGTGAAGATGTTCTAGTCATTCAGCAGTCATTGTAGCCACTGCACCTTACAATCTTTATTATGCATTGTTGTACAGCAGTTTCCTTGCAGTAGGTACAGCTTTTAGCACAGAGCGAAACCCCTAGCCACACACCATTACGCTAAAAGCTTAGCTTTGGTATTTACACTACTTATATGTGCCAAAATGTTTTGTAGTCCGGAAAATGCATCATGTACACTGTACTATGCCATATTTATTGTACAGGTAGCCTCTGTATGAAAGAAAACATGCACTTTGAACTCAATTTTTCAGATTTTTTTTTCTTAACTGCACTCAGAAATGCCATACGGTAATTGTACATCAAGGTAAAGTATGCTTGTATGTACACTGCCTTTTCTGCAATAGAAACACTCGTGTCAAATGCTGTGCCTAAAAAAATAAACGTGCTTACTGAATGTATGATGCAATAAAAAACAGCTTTTTGATTCCAACAAGCATCACAAATATTTCATGCCTTATTCCAGCACTACACGTTTGGTTCATGCATGTTCGTCACACAGGTAATGACCACAGGCACTCCACCAAGCTGGAAGGAGACAGCAGAGAAGGGGCAGGTGGGCTGACATAAGCATTGACAAAAGCGAGTTCAAAATGATGCTTTTCAGAAATTGGGCGAGCTGCTTCAACACCTTTTCCGTCTTCAGGAAGAGACTGTGCAACACGCTGCTGAGGGACTGGAAGATATACTAGCAAACACACTGAAAATGAAGTGGCAGCCGGTGGGGGCACTTGTTTGTCACTGCTGGCTTCTCGCTGCACACAGGTTGGCCAAGGGCACAACCACATCACACAATTGCTCACACACTTGCAGATGTGTGTTGTGCAATGACACAAGGAAATGACAGTGGCAACAGGGGAAGAGTGCCTGATATGACTCTCTATGCCAGCATGGTGAGTCGTCTCTGGACGCTAGATTTTCCATCGCAACTGCCGCTACACCATCCCTCGGTACGCCTTCCTCTGGAGACGGGTCGTCCTAGAGAGGCCAAAAGTACAGCACCGTATGCTCTTCTCAGGAGGCAGGTGAGGAGGGATCCTGTCTGTACGAGGCAGCCACCATTTAGAGGTGGCCCGTTGTTATCTGGGTCAGAGGTAGTGTCGCCTGCACCCTCTGCTGATATGGGCACATCCAAACAGAGGCTGTGAAGTGCAGCACGTGCGGTGATGATGCGCACTGTCCACTTCCACTGGCACTGGTGCATCCGGTGTCCTTGAAAGCAACGGAAGCAGCTCTTCGGCACACCAATACAGCGCTCAGCCACAAATTGTGTGAAAGCATGTGGCGTGTTGTACAGGCCTTCTGCTGAGTCAGGTCTGTAATGTCATGCAACTGGTGCAGGCAGCCATGGCTCCAGTGGGTAGACATAGTCTCCTGCATAACAAAAAATGATGCAGCTAAGCATGTCCTTTCTCAGTGATCTCAACAGCATTACAGGACACTCTGCTATACAGTAGAAAACTCACGCCAAGTAGCCCACATCCAGGCTTTGCTGAATATGACATTCAAGAGCATACATACATGCAGGATTTAGATGTATAAGTGAGCACTACTGTAAGGTCAGTCTTTTACCACCATATTCATATAAATGATGCACTATGATTGCCTACAAAACACAAGCGCTGTCAGGTGCATTTTGCTTTGGTTTCTTCAACAGGAAAGGCTATGCATTTCAACAATGTAATATGTGTCCTGTGTTTCTGCTGCAATTATATTTAACAAAAGGAAAGGGTGGCAATACACTGTACCATACTGTAAAGTGTCTGCATTTGTGTAACTGTCCAGACTGATTCTTGTAGCTTTAGCAGATCCGGCCAAATGCATAGTGCTGGAGCTCAATAGATGTGACTGAGTTCCCCCGACGGGTGACACGGCTATTTTACTGCTTACCCAGAAAAAAAATCACCGTCGTCCAGCAGGCCTTCCTCCGCCTCGGAATGCCGCCAGACAAACGCGTCGCGGAAGGATCCGGGTCAGCGCGAGTCCACGGCCAGGATGCACATGTTCGCGCCACAGATCTGAGAAAAAACAAGCACAGCCCGTACTCACTCTCGCTGCCCAGGCCCGCACTTGTAGCTCATGCACTTGTAGCACTTGAACTCATGCGGTCAAAAACAGTGGCCGAGGTATACTCACTATTACGTCCGCAGCGCAGAACCGCTTGCGGCTCGTTCGCAGCACTGCCCCCAGACTCCTTGATAGTGATGAGTGCCCAATCGACACACCCGACGACGCCGGAGATGCTGCCGCGGCGAACGTTTAGGCAAAGGACGCCCTCCTTCGCCGCCGCCTTCCCCTCGGGTCTCCTCGGAAAGCGAACACCCCCCTTCTGTTACCCAACGTTGACATTGGTCTCCGCTGCCCGCCGCAAAGGCTTGTTCACAGTCGGTTGGGCTGCGCCGACGTTTTCTTCATTTCCAACGGCGCCTTGAAACCCACCGGAGGCGAAGAAGCGCAGCGCGCACAGCACTGCCGCTCCACTGACAGCGCACTCACCCGCGCACCTCCCAGTTCAACGGCGAGTTCGTCGCACAGACACTGCGCAGTCTCCTCGAAATAACTCTCCCGCGCGTCAAAGTCGTCTTCATGCACCCTCCGACACCGTTGCTCGCGCGGTCACCCGCGTATACGACGATGTAAACAGCCGCCATTTTCTGTCTCAAACGTGTTGATACTACTTTTTCCAGTCTCAAAAAATCGTCTCAATCTGCCCGCATAATTAGATGGCCAACGTCACCACTTCTGCGCCATTTACGACGTCAGTCAGTGACGAAAAAATTCAAAATGGCCGCCGACCAATAGGAGAGAGCCAAATGATATACTTTTAGAGACAATTTCGATTGAGACTGATCCGTAATCGCGCCCCTGGTGGTACTTCCGGAGCGGACCTAAAAGCATCAAGGTCTATGGCGGGGCGGAGTCCTCGAGAGCCAGCCTCCAAGAGATCCAGGCGTACGTCGACGAGGTGTTCCGCTTCTTCGGAGACCTGGAGGAAACCACGGGCACCAGATTCATCCACAGCGGGGTCTCTCGCAAGACGGTGGACTCGAGCAGCAGCGTGTCCGGCAGCCAGAAGCACGAGGCGGCTACATTCGATGTGTTGGCGGTGCGGACGGCACGGACGCAGGCGACCACCACGGCGTGCCAGGCGGCGACTGGGGCTATGACCGACCCGCTTGCCACGTTGACCAGCGCGGCCACTGTCAGGTGCAGTCACCTCGCACTGTTCGAGAATGGCGAGAAGGTTGGTCTGCGAAAGACAGAAACGGCGTTTAGACGACTGGGTGGAGAGCACAACATATTCTATTATGTAGATGAGGTGAACGCAAGCCACAACCGCGTGAAGAGTGCACGTAGAACGTACCTTAACATCTGGCCGCTCACTTTTTGGCTGCCAGGCTTGAAGCATGAAGCAGTGGTTCCACTGTGGCTGTTGCAACTCGAAGCTGTAGGCGTGATGCGGCTTCATAGGGGAAGGGCAGACAGCAAGAGCTCCCAGAAGAACGCTGGCGTTCCGCGCTCGGGTACCACCGTGGGCTCGTGCGTCGTACCAGGTTTCAAGAACGACTCCGCGGCTGTGGCAAGGGCCGACGTTGTCTCCGAGTGCAGCCGGTGGCTCCAGTAATAGTTCAGCAGAGCGCTGGAACATCGTCGAGTTGCACCGAGATGAGGACAGCGAGGCCTCCGTTCGCCGGTGTCTTCTTGCAGTGCAGCAGCAGTGACGTGGCTCTTGGGGCTCGAAAACGGACTGCGTTCAACGCAAGAATGTTCATTTGAGCCATTGAATAGGGGCCCACCCTTGCTGAAAGAAGACTCTAGTCGCCGGCGCAAGCACGAAGACGACGGAGCCTTCGATCCGCGAATCCCTTTGGAAATCAATAAATGTTTTCACTCACTCACTCACTCAACGCAAGATGTTCGACGCGTGACTAGCGCTGAGCGTGATTCGATGGCAGGTACGCCGCGTGACACGTGCGGTGGCTACACCTGATTGGTCAAAACGTCGGAAGCGGATGTGAAGGTTCGTATGTAACGAAAAGAGTCGAAGAAACCGGATGGTGACGTCAAACCATAGAGCCGGGGGCGGGGAGGAAAGCGCCGTTTTTTTGATGGAAATAAAGGTTGTTTCAATCAATCAATCAATCAATCAATCAATCAATCAATCAATCAATCAATCAATCAATCAGGAAAAATTTAGAGCAGAGGCCGTCATGCATGCAGGAAGGAAAGCTCAGGAGAGGCCCTCGCTATCCGAGCTGCACGCCAAAAAGTTTGTCACGCGTTTTCGCAAGGACTCCTGGGAGTCTTTAGCCGACGGCGGCGCAGCCAAGAGTAACGCTGCACGCCGCGGCGTCGTGTGAGATAATAGGACCATTTTTTTACCTACACTGGCTACACTAGTGTAGCTAGTGTAGCATTGTTTCACTTTTTTTTGCCAGTGTAGAAAAAGTGTAGCACCGCCCATCTCCACGGACGCATTTGTTTTATGCGTAGTGTAGCACGAGGACTACACTTTCTACACCGGTTTTTTTGGAGGTGTAGGCTAGCAGACGAAAAAAGAAGGAGCGCGTTTGAAACGATAAATTAGAAAATTGGTTTTTGGTAAAATGAAATGGCGCAATATGTGTCTCACATATCAGCGGACACCTGAACCGCGCCGTAAGGGAAGGGATAATGGAGGGAGTGAAAGAAGAAAGGAAGTAACAGGTCCCGTAGTGAAGGGCTCCGGAATAATTTCGATCACGTGGGGATCTTGAATGTGCAACGCCATTTTTTGACTAAATGCCGCGAGCGGTTGCTGTGCAGCCTCGCGGCTGGGATGATCGTCCGCCTGGACGACGGCAGCTTTATGGCGGTGCACCCACGATACGAAGACAGTTGCAACCTCACCTTCTACGAAGATAAAAATTGCTTACAGGACTGAAAGTGCGAATTTTAGTGCGCTGAACGCTACTTCGCGTTTAGGTAATCCGCGTTCGTTCGGTTGGTATCGGCGCTCAGTGACCCACGTGAAAAATATATTTTGCGTACATGGTCGTGTATACGTATCCATGTATGATAGTGCGAAGCTCCCGAAGCTTACAGTATCGTTTTTCACGCCTGTGAGTTAATATGGCGGCGCCTCAAGTGGTCGGTCAGGCCGCTGTCTGAGAGCGGAGGGACAGTCATCGAAAGTCGCACCCTATATGCCGCGGAACGCCGGTTTCAACGCGGCGCAGAACGCTGTTTCCCTAGTCACGAAATATGGATGGATGTTTTGTATTTCGCGCGAGGAACTCGTCGTTGGCCCTTCATCCGACGAACTTACTGTGCAAGTAGCGACCGCTGCAGAGCAGACGATACAAGTTTGTGTGTTGCGGTCCATTCGGGGAGAAACAAAAATGACCTTTGCATTTCTCTACCGACCCGCCGCGGTGGCTCAGTGGTTAGGGCGCCTGTCTACTGCTCCGGAGTTCCCGGGTTCGAACCCGACCACGGCGGCTGCGTTTTTATGGAGGAAAAACGCTAAGGCGCCCGTGTGCTGTGCAATGTCAGTGCTTGTTAAATGTCGCCATGAGTTCGAAATTTTTCCAGAGCCCTCCACTACGGCACCTCTTTTTTTCTTTCTTCCCTCCTTTATCCCTTCCCTTACGGCGCGGTTCAGGTGTCCAACGATATATGAGACAGATACTGCGCCATTTCCTTCCCCAAAAGCAAAAACCAATTATTATTATTATTATTATAATTTCTCTACCGTAATGAACACAACGCGAAAACGTTTTGCAGTATATATTTCTTCAATTCATCTTATAATAAATTATGATCACTCAAAAATTCACAGGTTGCCGTCTGTCCTCGAGGAAAACGGCGCTCCGTATCACGCTAATGGCTGACGCTCGTGCAGACGAGTGCAGCGCCTCACGCCATAGCGTTAGCCCCGCCTCCACAGGCCTACACGAGCTTGCACGAAGTGTAGGTTAAAAATATTAATGAGTTAGCTGAGCTAATCCCAGATGTACAAAGCGAAAATATGTCGTCGTTTATTGTGTTCATTGACGTTGGCGTTAACAATGTTCTAGAAGGCGAAAACTTTGAGCAAAGGAAGGGAGCATAACTGGCTCACTGGATATGCGGATGCCTCATTCGTGCTTTGATACATGTGGCGCTGGTGAGAGAGATGTGGCCTGAATGCATTAGCGCTGACAGCGTTGTGGCTGAGATGCGATACTGCAGCAAGAGCTAGGCCGCAGCGTTCATTTGGTGATCAATCTCTCGCAATCAAGTATTAACTGCATTCAACCTCCCAGGGTCCCAGGGAGGGCGCGCTGCCTATTCAGTGTGAGGAACGCAATCAAAGCAGGCATTTGCAGTTGCTGTTTTTAAAGCGAAATGTTTAATGGCCGCGAACTTGCGATTTCGCCGTGGCGGTGCTCCGAGGAGACACATGACGTCACAACTCGCCTCTCCGCGGATATTTCTCACTCCATCGCTCCCTAGTCACTACTGCGCATACGCCACCAGTAGCACCGAGCCACAGGTGTTCCGCCTCTGCACCTTTCCTCGAAATTTAACTTTCAATTTTCAGTTTTCTCTTTCTTCTTTCCCTCCCTCATTTATCCCTTCCTTTACGACGCGGTTTGGGTGTTCACTGAGATATGTGAGACGGCTACTGTGCCATTTCCTTTCCTCAAAATACAATCTAAACAAGTGAGCCGACATCGTTCATAGAGTTCTTTGGCGTTGACAACTTTGCAAAGACCGTTCATTTTCACGAAAGGAAAGGCGCACAACCGGCTCTGTGGATCAGTGGAGACCTCATTCTCGCTTTCATGTACAGTACTCACGGATTGAAATAGGACATTCGGAGCGCGTGGCCGTCGCTTCATGGAGCGCCGCCAGTAGATGCTCATAGAACCAAGGTCGTGCATTGTGGTATGGCGCGAGGGGGAGAACATCTACAAAGCAGAATTGTTCCTTCCAGTAGCCAACGAGCCGGACTGTGGTTTACCACATGCCTGCGTGGCACTGCAAGGCTTGCGCTCAGAATGTCCTATTTCAATCCGTGAGTACTGTACGTGGCGTTGGTGTCCGCATGAAAATTGAAATTTTGGGGAAAAGAAATGGCGCAGTATCTGTGTCACATATCGGAGTACACCTGAGTCGGGCCGTAAGGGAAGGTATAAAGGAGGGAAGAAAGAAACAAAGAGGTGCCGTAGAGGACGGTTCCGGAATAATTGCGACCACCTGGGGATCTTCAACGTGCTCTGACAACGCACAGCGCACGGGCGCCTTAGCGTTTCGCACTCATCAAAATGCAGCCGCCGCGGCTGGGTTCGGAGTTCCCGGGTCAGGCCTTGGTGATAATCGAGTTGCATTCGGCGAAGGGGCTTATCGCAACTGCGGTAAGCGCGGGAAGGAACTTTCATTTGTTGTGGTAGCGCACCATGGTACGTAGTGTCTTTCATGGCTTTTGTCTGCTTCGTTTTGCGACGGCGGATGTATGCGCCCCTGGGACCCTTGCAGGTTACACTTGGCAAAATATGGTGTTATACTTACATCGGGTTCGTCATAGTCTCGTGTTAATCGCAGGGGTAGAATGTTAACCTCACTACATAAAGTGAAGGGACAAATTTTTTGTTCAGACAAACTGTGTATATATACACACCCTCTGCCACTTTACAGAAGGAAAGAAAACCAAATATAGCGTACACTTCGAAGAGTATGCTTGTTTTTGTTCTTGTTTTTTCTCATAGAAACTGTTACACATGATGCCACTGAAATAGAACTTGTTGCTCTGTGCCATGTGTCATGTTTCATTCGTTTTCTTTAAACTGTGTGTCTAGGATCAAGGTGTGTATTTAATGATGCTTCCGAACCAACTGTCCCCTTTAATGCAGTGTATAGTACTGCTTTTAAACTTTAGCTGCCTTTGCTAAGCAGCGCCCGGAAAAGGTTGTCTCCCGATCGTGAAAAAAAAAAAAAAATTAAGCCAATGTTTAACACGGCAAAACGTAAGTAGGTGCGGAAAAAAATTTCCAACTTGGAACGTCGTGGTCTGGCCCCTCAAGCCGCCGCGGCCGGTCGAAGCTGGTTTCAGAACGATAACTCTACTTTATGCATTAATCTACTTGATACGAGGCCTTATTTGCCAACAATCATTCCTGAACATACGTGGCTAACGGGTTAATTTCGAACGCGAACAGTCTTGTGCGCGACTGTTTCTGCAATGACAGGGTTATTAGGTATTCTGATATTATATTTTTTATTAACGTAAAGAAGGGTATAGGTGATATGATGATGTAATGCGAATTCTATTTCATTATGATTCGTTTAACGTGACAGCGTTACGGATACTGTGTTGCAGAAAACCGGGGTCATCGTCTTCCGTGAGCGAACAACCCACTAAAAATCCTCAGAGGAGGAATCTAGGAGGCAGGTGAACCACATAGATCACATGACCTTGCGACATTATCACAACTAGCCACCATGGCAGTTGGCAGTTAAATTAATGATTGGCGCGAGGGATTGAAAATGGCCAATTCCAATAATACGGGGCTTAAATGCATTATTGGTATCGCGTCATATCCTTACGGTGGAGCTGAAGTGTCCCCCATTTTTTGTGCGAACGCACTACTCCACAAGGTCGAACCCAGCCCCGGAAATTGTGGCTTGTATGACCTTGAGGTTGATCTTGGAAAACCTGCAGAAATAAAATAAATAATGCCGTGCCTGGGTGTCGAACCCGCGGCGGTCCACACAGTACGACTTCGATTTTCATTGCACGACAGCATTGTGCTATCGCCGCAGTGAACCGCACCCCCTGTTGTACCCTAACGCGCTATCGCTCAGAGAAATGCACGTCGTCGTCTAGGGGACGTTCACTTGGTAGGAAAATTTAAAGGAAATTGTTTTCGAGGAGAATGTAAGGCAATGTCTTGGCAAGAGTCAAGAGAATTCGAAGCACATGTTAAGACAATGTGTTGGCAATAGTCAAGAGAATTCGAAACCAAATGTTTTCGTACGTCCTACTCGATTTAATGGCTTTAAAGGTGGGATTTTTTTCCACTGCGTTATTGCTGCAGGGCACCGCTATTGCTCAAATCGATCAGTCAAATTAGCGAATGATAAGAATCGATTAATATTCAACGGAAATTATTTTATCACAGTGACACTACATTGATTCTGCGTCTTCTGTTCACTACCCTACAAACCAGAAGTCGTGGTTAATCGCCCCGAAAAGGCGATGTCACTGTTCTCGTTTTCGACCTTTGCTGACAAAAAACAATTCATATTTGAAGTACGACACGGAAAATGAAATTTATGAGGACGAGAAAAGACACAAGGAAACAGCTTGATCAGTTACAACTGAAGCAACATTGACTGGCCACGTCTTCAATCACGTTTTGTGCGAAGCAGCATGACGAATTGATAACCCCTCGGTCTTGCTTACCTGATATTTTAGTTTTTATCATTCACCCGTCCAGAATTGCCTTTATGCCCGATGTCACTGATTAAAAGCCTTTTAGACAAATTAAATATGAACATTGCTTTCGAGGAAATGAAAGGCGCAGTAACTGTCTGACTTATCGGTGGACAACTCAGCCGCGCCGTGAGGGAAGGGAGGAAGGTGGGAGTGAAAGCAGAAAGAGATACTGTAGTGTAAGACATCGAAACGCGGCCACGGTCACTTGAGTTTTTACAGAAAACGCTATGCCTTTATGTCTTTTCTCGTCCTCATAAAATTAATTTACGATGTTCTACTTCAACTATGAGTATTTATTTCTTATCGTGTGTAAATGTCGAAGGCGAGAACAGAGACTTTGAATTTCCCGCCCACTGTTTCCTCGGAGCGATTAACCGCGACTTGTGGTCTCACTTTGTCTTCCAAAAGATGCCTTGCAATGTAAATCAGGTCATACTTCTTGCTTCATTCCACCACATCTGAAAGAAGTGCGTTTTCAGTGGGTACCTGGCCATTACGGCATTGATGCTAATGTAATGGCAGATTTTTAGTAAACTCTACCCTTTTCGGACTTGTGGTACGATTAATTCCTGACACTGTTCATTTGACAATAGCCCTAGGCGGTTCCTGCAACTTCACTCCTTGAGTCATGAGCCTCTCCTTGCTACAGCGGATATTCAACATTTGGCATTTCCTTAGAGTGTCCGCTTATGCAGTTCAAGGCAATGCGAGGCACCTATGACCCTCTTGCTGTGCAGAATACCCCGATTGAATCTCTATTTGTGCCGATCAAGTGATCACGTGCTTTATCTCTTTCTCTGCTCCTGTCGGTGGTTTGCTTCTCTGCGTATAGAGTTCATTAGTGGATTCCCTTCGCTCGATTAGAACCTCCCTCTTTATATTCCGGTCCTTTTCTCGTCTGGGGCAAACGCCAGATGATATGTCCTAAAACCAGTGCTCGATTATCTTCATAATTTTATGATTGCGTCAGGGAGATACCTTTATTAGTTACGATTGCCTGAATTTAATCTACGTCAATCTTAACTGTTCCTAATGTTTGAATGTGCAAGGCACCCTGGCCAATCCCCCATTGTGCGTGTGTGCCATTCCTCCAGAGGCCAACAACAACAACGCGGCGGCCGCGTTTGCATGGAGGCGAAGCGCGAAAGGCTCCCGCTTGCTTCAAAGCGCCCGTCGACCACCTTCCGCCCCGCTTCCACGCCGGTCAATTTCAAACACCAGACAGCGGTCTCTCCCTTGTAACCGGTGTATTCCTTGAAACCCTCGAGGAAAGACTGTTTGGGCTACACAATGGTATCACCGTGACAAACAAGGGCCAGCTCATCTCAAAATTACAAAAGAAATCGCGATGCTTGGCGGGCTGACTCCGGAGGGAGTCCTCTGTGGCGTCTCTATATTGAATCAAATGTGGCGCCCATCTGCGTCGTGAAAATCGCCGATAGCTGCAAAGGCGCTACACGGACGCATCCCCACCAGCAGACATATTGCTCATCTAACGCAAAACCCCAGCAACCAAAATAGCCGCCGCGGTGGCTCAGTTGTTATGGCGCTCGGCTGCTGACCCGAAAGACGCGGGTTCAATCCCGACTGCGGCGGTCGAATTTCGATGGAGGCGAAATTCTAGAGGCCCGGGTGCTGTGCGATGACAGTGCACGATAAAGAACCCCAGCTGGTGGAAATCTCCGGAGTCCTTCACTACGGTGTCCCTCATAGCCTGAGTCGCTTTGGGACGTTAGACACTCATAAATCATAAACCAACAACCAAACTAACCAAGGAGGGTAATCCATACCATAAAGGCACGCTGTGGACAAAGAAAACTTGGCCTGCATCATTAGGGTCACCATTACCATCTTGAGCCAGACTCTGCCCTCTGCACGGTAAACGCCTTTCCCATATCCGTCCATTTAACCCGCGCCTGTGCCTGCGGCGGCCCTTCTGCCCTCGCGAACTTCCTAACCTCATCCGTCCCCTGCTGCGCTTCTCTTCCCTTGGAGTACAGTCTTTTACCCTAAGCACCATCGGTTATCTTGAATTCGCAATACATGCCCTGCCCAAGCTCATTTCTTCCTCTTGATTTCGACTAGGATGTCATTAACCCGCCTTTGTTCCCTGACCCACTCTGTTCTCTTCCTATCTCTTGACGTTACACCTATAATTTCCCTTTTCAATGCTCGCTGCGTTGTGAATTTATGTTGAACCCCTTTCGTTCGTCTCCACGTTCCTGCCTCATAGGTGAGTACAGGAAAGATATAATTGCTATATACTTCTCTCCTGAGTGATATTGATAAACTGGCATTCATGATCTGAGAGTACCTGCCAAATTCACTTCACTACAGCCTAATTTTTGTAGTTATTTCATTGTTGTGCTCCGGATCTGCGGTATCTACCTGCCCTAAATAGACATATTCCCTTACAACTTCCAGCGCCTCGCTAGATATTCTAAAATGCTTTTGATTTCAGGGACTGCTCAACTTTATTTTTCTGCATTACGATTTTTCGACGCACCGTTTTGTTTTCACTGAAGAGCTCATTGATCATGTTTTGCAATTCACCCCTGGGATGAATAGGAAGGCAATGCCATCAGCGAGTCGCCGATTACTAAGGTATTCTCCATTTGCCCTTATCCCCAACTGTTCGCAATGCAGGTCTGTGAATACCTCGTGTAAACAGGTGGTAGATATCTCGCTGCCTGGCACCTTTCCTTATTGGGATTTTATTACTTTTTTATGGAGGGTTATGGTGGCTGTGCAGACCTATAGATATCTTTCAGAATTTTTATACGAGGCCCACCTACACCCTGATTTAGTAATGCCAGCATGACGGCCAATTGCTTTGCTGAGTCAATTGTTTCCTTGTAATCTATGAAGGCTGCATATAGGGGTTGGTTAAATTCTACGCATTTCTCTGTCACCTGATTGATGGTGTGGACGTGGTCTATTGTCGAGTAGCCTGTACGAAAGCCAGCCTGGTGTCTCGGTTGATTGAAGTTTAACGTTGCCGTGATTCTATTGGCGATTATCTTACCAAGTACCTCGCAGCCAACGGACAGAAAGCTGATCGGTCTGTAAGTTTTCAACTTCTTGTTGTCCCTTTTCTTATGGATTAAAATAATATTAGCGCTCTTTCAAGATACGGGTACGCTCGAGGTCATGAGGCACTGCTTATTAAGGGTGACCAATTTTTCTAGCGTAACCTGCGTCCCGTCTGGCACCAGGGTAGCCAAATATTTTTCTGCTGAGGGAATGCATCGTCGGCTTTGGCACCAGGATCAGGCCAAACCTCGGGCCTGGTTATACAATTCCATCAAAAGGCGAATTTTTTTATATATCCGGCGGAGAACTGCGTGGCACCGGGATTCGATCCACGGTCATCTTGTATGCGAGGCTGATGCTCTAACTTTACGATATCATTCCTCATTCTTGATTTGCCGTTTAACTTTGCTTAAAAGGATGTCATTAACTCTCGTTTGTCAGCTGACCCACTTGCTCTTTTCCTGTCCCTTAACGAGTACCGCCTTCTAATCACAGAGACACCGCACTCTGTGAAAACTGGGCTTTCGTAAGTTAGCAAAGGCCACAAAACGAAATGCATGCGTCGCCATGCATCCCCGGTCGATTTCCAGAGTAAAATGCGTGCTGAGACTGGGGAGCGCTACAGTCAAGTCAAGGGGACAACACCTCTAAGAACACCACGAGACACGAGCACTCGTATCTCGTGGTGTTCTTATGTGGTGTTGTCCCCTTGTCTTGATTGTAGTGCTCCCCAGTCTCAGTATGTACAACCAACTATCCCCTACAAAGCTTTAAAATGCGTGCGTCGACACCGAATTTCGGGCGTGGATCCCAGCGGCTACGATACACCACCATTCCCTTCAAAACTGTGGCGACGCGCCCTTTCGGTAAGGATGTCATGAAATTGAGGATTTTCGACTCAAGTTTCTTAGCAGGGCGTCTGGAGCGCTCTCCTAGGCGTTGCGCGAATAATCTGCTCTCTTGCTTGGCATGGCTCCGTCTGGGCACTTGGCTCTGCCTTTCCGAGTGCCGCAGCTGAGCCGTTAAAAAAAAAGAATGCCCACAAAACGGGGTAAATAACTTCGAAAGGTGTGGCGCACGCAAAGGCGATTGATTGAGACAAATTACGAGCCAGCACTCAGCTTGCTGGCGCGAAGGCAGCGTTGTTATGCAAAGTTCAGCTGCGTGCTACCGACGCGTCGAGCTTAACGCAATGTTCTTGCAGCATAAAAGAAAAGAAAAGAAAACTTTGATTGTATAATTGAATTACGCTATGTCAAGTCCAATCGAATTCCTGCAATAAGAGGACCGACCATGAATTTCTGTTGCAATTAAATTGCAATCATTTATTGGAATAGTCTTCCTGATAACATTGTTCACATCTCAGATCATGTTATTTTCAAAGAAAAAATAAGTAGCATTTTCTTCTGAAGTGTGTTCTGTAGTGCGTTTTTCAATTTAGTTTTTCAATTTAGTTCTATTTTCTGGTTGGTTGCTTGTTCTTTGTATAACGATGTTAAAATAACCATGTTCTACTTGCTTCTTTTTCCCACCCCAGTTATGTAACCCCCCCTCACATAATACTCCAGTCGGAGCCCGTGAGGTATTTGAATAAATAAATAAATACTTTTTTTTTCTTTCTCATTGTGTACTGCTTTCTGTATTTGCGCGCTTCTTGGTTTGATGAAAAAAAATAACTATGTTCCAGAAACACAGGAACTGCCAGCGGTTAATTACTAAGTGCTACGACACCGTTCGTTTCACTCTTCCTGTTGTCCCAATAACATGAAGTAGATCTTTTCCCGAGATTTTGCTTGAGAACTCTGACAGGGTGAAAGCGCAGGATTCATGCATCATTAGGTGTACTGTTAAATTGACTATATATTCCAGCACAGTAAAATTACATCTCAAAACCAATTGTATTACTAATCGTTTTCTGCTATCACAGGTTAATACGCTTTTCACTTACAATTGCAATTCACCTCAAGTGACAGCTAGTTATGAATAGTGGGTGAATATATTCACTCCAAAGGCATTTCTTGCAAAGCAGCAACGACAGTGCCTTCCTTTCGGCGTCACAAACTTTTCTTCGTGAAAGCAGGCAGATCGTATCGGAAGTCGAGATGGCGGCTTCCCTCTTGCTTCTTGTTCGTCTTTCTCAGAGTCTTTGGCTTGTAAAGCTCTCGATGTTTCAGAATGCTTATCGCCTTGTGGTTTCGGCAACTCGATGGTTGGTAGCGATGCGAATGAAGCGCAGAGTCGTCAGGCGCATTGGAGACTACTAGTGCACACATACAAAATGCTCCGTAGTTCTCGAGTGTACCTTTGTCTCGTCCTTCATGCGCTTTATTCAAATCATCCAACACTAACTATACAGCCAAACCACAAATGTTAATAGTGGCACACTTTCCCCATTAAAGGGCCACAGAAAGGAGTGTTTGAGCTTGGCTTTAAAATGATTGCACTATGTAGAGTATAGGCTACCGAGCGCTCATGCCGCGTACGAGACCTCAAAAGCGAGCGGGAAATTTACAATGCATTTTTAAAAATTCCGGCTTTCGCACATCACGGCGAGGAGCGGTGCCGGGCTTTTGCACGAAAACCTGGCAGACGACCTCACGCCTTGCAAACGACGTCAACAGCCGAGGGTAATCATTGGTTCACAGCGCCAAATTCTTTCAGACGTCACGCGCTACCACGGCAGCGGTTACTCCCCGCGCCCCGTAGCCGGCGGAGGTAGAGGAGGGGCCGAGTGAGTGGGGCCGGCGGATGAGCGCTGCCGCCGTTTTGGCGTGCGAGATAAGAGGGAAAGGCGCGAAGACGCCGAAGTTCAAATTCTGTCTGCATATAACTCAGCTTCCACAAAACGCATTAGAATTCTTGCTGGGAAATAATTATGAACCGACGTTGTTTAACATCCCAGACATATCGCACCTTATTGAGACCCCTTTCCTGGGTCCCTTTAAGGACAACCTCTTGCAATTCAGTGACGGTTTTTTTTCTGGACAAATTCTGTATTTCTTTACAGAACAGTACTCCAGTAAATATCATCAATACATTGCAGAGAAAAACACGCAGTTTAGAACATTGAGTCAAGACATCTGAGCAAGAATTTCAGAAACTTCCACGTAATTCCCACGTTATGACCGTAAAAAGATAAATATTCTATGAAGCGGAAGCAACAACTAATGTCCAGATACTGTGAAATTGTGAACGATGCCATGCCCACGAGGTCGATCATGGGTCGAGGTTCTCATGAGGGCGAAAATGTTTTTCTCCTTGAAAAGCAGGCGGCGAGGTCTACCTTCAGCCTCAAGTACATAGTCACACCAGCGGGGTGGATGAGCGCAGAAGCCGCGAGCGCACGTTGGGTCTCCAGAGCTCGAACGCCAGTGCTTGCCTCATCTTAGGTATTCTGGCTCATTACTCATTCGATCTGAAGACGATGAAGATCGGCCCATCACTGGCGTTCCACCTCCTTCCCCTGTGCGGCGTCCTGTAGCCACTCCGCTGGCGACTCTGACGTCATGCTAGCAGTCGACTGAGGCCGTATACGACAGGGCATGTGGTACGACGCCACGGAGGCCAGGTGGTACCAGCGCCGCAGCCCTACCAGCAGCAATTTCTATGGCGAGGTGGAGTCTTCGAGAGCCAGCCTCTAAGAGAACTGGGCGTAGGTCGACGAGGTGTTCCGCTTCTTCGGGGTACTGTTGGCAACAGTCGGCACAAGGTAGACCGACGGCGAGGTCACTCGCAAGACAGAGGCAGAGAAGGACCACGACGAGGACCGCGGGCGCAGACGAGGACCACGACGTGCTTGGCGTCGACTGCGGTTAAGACCGACCCACTGCACACGTTGATCAGCGCGATCACCGTTGCTGTCAGGTGTAGGCACCGCACACTGATAGAGAATTGCGAGACGGTTGGTCTGTGCAAAGCCGCGACTATGTTTCGGAGACTGGAGGAAGAACACAACGTTTTCCACCGCGCCGATGAGATGAACTCTCCTCACAGCCGGACAGAGTGCATGTAGTACCTCCATTGACAAGTGGCCGCTCTCTCCCTGGCTGCCAAGCTTGAAGCATGAAGGAGGGCATGCACTGGGGCTGTGGCTGCTGCAACTCGAACCTGTTGGGACGCAGCAGCCTCATTGGGACAGGGCACACGACAGCTTTTTCCCGTAGAACTGGGGTGTTCCGCGCTTGTGTAACACCGTAGGCTCGTGCGCCGCACCAGGCTTTGTGAAATGCTCCGCAGCAGTGCCAAGGGACGACGTGGTCGTCTCTGAGCGTCGCCGGTGCCGTCAGTATTGGTTCAGCATTGCGCTGGAGCATCGTCGCGTTGCACCCAGGTGGGGACAGCGATGCGCTACCTTGGCTGGTGTCTTCGAGCAGTTCAGCAGCAATGACGTGGCTCTTGGGGCTCGAAAACTGTTTTGCGGCCAGCCCGACACGTTCGTCGCGTCACCAGCGCCGAACGCAACTTGAAGAAGGGCATGCCACGTGACGCGCGAGGGTGGAACGAGCTCCCTTCATCGTTCTCTTTGTCGTGAGTATATCGAACGGGGCCCAGATATCGACTGATGCGCTCTTTGTGGGCAGGAGATTGCTCGATTTTGAGAAGAGGACTTTTTATACCGTGAAACGGAATAAGGGACATTATTCGCGATAAATGTTGGTGTAATCTTTCGCTTCGTGACGTCACCAATAGAAAAGAAGTAGAAGAGAAAGAGGAATAATAATAATAATAATCAGCAGTAGGGAGAAAAAAGCGAATATCTCAAATTGTTCTGGTGCGGTCCATCACCTCATTTGTGGACATCGTCTTGCCATATTAGTGCAATGCCAAATTAATGTGTTCATTATTGTTCAATACTATGTTACAAGACTACTTGATGACCTTCCGCTCACATGCTTCAATTGCGTCTGATGCCTTGGTGTGTCAAGAAACACACATCATAGGCATTTACGCCTAATCTTTTTACTGGTCTTCTTCTCTCGGTCTTCAAGATTTCACGCCTATTTATTTGGCCGAGTTTCTAGCCGTGGATCTTGCACAACACATGGTGCCCAACTCTTTTTCCGCGGTAATAATAATTAGTCTCATTATGCTTATGCACTTCCCTGTCCGCGCCTACTGACTCGCAGCCCTTTCGAATACTAAAATTTTTGATCCCTCTGTGTGTCCAATAAATTCGGTTTGTTTGCGTTCCTGGGCACAGGGGCCTTCATTTAAATGAATCAGTTCATGGTTTAGCGAAAGCAGCCCTGAGTGGTTCGATCGTTGACCCTCTTCCAAACTGTGTGTTCATTAGGGCGGGACGGCTTCGTACGTATGCATTTAAGGAGAGGATTTGGCGCATCAGCGCTTACTTCCTTGGACGATTTACCGCACCTCATGTTCCCCTGGAGGAGTAAAGCTTGGTGATCTGGCAAACTTGAAGTTTTCTTCACGCTACTACGTTGCTGTGTGCGGCAATTAAATTTTTACTTCTACTGGCCGAGTCTTGCGATCTCCCCATTGTTTCCGTATTGTGGTCTGCGGAAACAGCAGAACACTTTCTTCAATATTGTCTTCGCTACGCGTCGCTAAGGAGGCCACTGCTAGAAGTTCAACTACAGAAATTCAGTATGCGCCTTTCTTTTGCGGTTGTTCTATCCATTGGCGCTTCCATGCTTGGACATTCCAATGGGAATGTTTGCAGTACCGTTCAAAATTTTCTTCTAGAATCAGAACGCCTACCTCGAAAGCTTTCGTAATGTCCCTTTTGCCCTTTATTTTGGTATTTCTTTTGGTATTCGAAAATGTTTCTTTTTATCTTGTTTCTTTCTTTTGCTCACTCCCTCGCATAAATTTAAGCTTGCTAGGCCCCCTTGCCAGCCTCAACCACTTCTGCCACAGAAACTGAGTTCTCCAAATTTTTTCTAGATCATCCCATGTTTGCCTAATGCAGTTTGCAATAGAGGTAGTCGCCGGCTGGTTATGGCCAATCCCCTTTGTAGGTATGTGCCTTTTAAGAGGCCAACAACAGCAACAACAGTATCAGGACTAAAATTTGCGGTTGGTCCCCCTACTCCGACAGTCTGTTGGATCTTGCAGCCGCTCTTGCCCTTTGGCTAGCTGTGCTGATCTTTCGATTCCTAGATGGACAGCATTTCCTCGCGTCGCTCGATCGTCGGTTGTTCTATCCTTTCTACTTCCGTGCTGTCTTGGGAGGCTCACACCGTGCAGAATAGGCCCGCCTCTGTGCCACAGTGTGTCTCACAATGCGAGAAGCGTCGGCAACGGGAAGGTCCAAAAGTTAGGCTTCGCGGTCAAACCAAATTTCAGCGTCGCTGTGAAGCTGCACCGGTGCTAGAGGGAAGCATTCGAACCAGCAGACACATTGCTCATGTAACTGAAAAACCTCGCCCAATATTAACCAGGTCTGGTGAGCAGATACTAAGCTTAGATCCATGTGACAGCTCGGCGCTGAATTAGCCTCGTTGATCCATAGCTTAAATTACACTGAAGGCAAATATATGTTGGCCTGTAGCAGTACGGTGCCGCGTTCTGATCGAAAACAGACCACTCTTTGAGAAAACTAAGCTTTTGTAAGCTAGGAATGACCAAAACTTGGAAGATATACTTAAGCACCCCCTTAAGGGTATGACGCCATAGCGTAATGGGTTAACTCCTATATATGACGAAGGTCATTCTGTACTTTACATTCATAGATCTCTGGGAGTCCTGATACCCCTCGTAATGCAGTAGTGCAGCGGGAAAGCGACGCGCCGCTGCCCTGCGATGGCAGGTGCTCCCAGCGGTGGGCCTTGTGCGACCCCAGGTTGCTCTTCCTGATGGACCAATCTTTAATTTTAATGCCAACTGCCACTATGGGCAGTTTGCTCACTATCCAGTTGGCAGGTTGGGATGACGTCCCAAGGTCACGTGACATAGGTGGTTCACAAGCCTCGTAGGTTGCTCCCAGGGCTCCACCTGCCAGAGTAGTGCCCCGATTTTTCGCCCCGGAACGCCGACAACGCAAACACGTCATTTTCTGGTCAACCGGGCACATAACGCTGTCGCGTTACCATGTGAGCGTGGTCACCGGCTTGTACTTGCGGATCTCCGATGCTAGCAACGCCTCCATTCGGTTCAATTTTCTCGCCGATGAATGCGTCTTTTACTGCTGGAGTGTAGTAAGCACGTAGTGACACGTTTGAGCGGTCAAAACAGCGAATAAACGCAGACAGGTGAAGAAGTTGAGACATAATGTGTACTTTTTTTATCTCTGATACACGATTCGTGCCTGGTTTTCACGGCAATTTTCCCGTTCAACGCGGATAGTAATCACTAGTGCATTGATACGGCTGAACTACGCTTCGAATCTCCATTTGGTAATTTTTCAGCCTTAGGCAGTATCCTTTGGCTCATTTACCACACCTCCTAAAGCGTTTTTTGAATGCATGTGGCAACTAGAATTGGATCTAGCGACTCCTAAAAAGCGAAGCGCACCTTCCGAGTAATCGCTGAAGCGTAGTGCGCCCTCCAGTGCTGGTGACTAGGCGGCGGTGGAGGCATCGAGGCACCCAGTTCTCGACTCAGTCGCTGAGCGAGCTGCTGATGACGATGTTTTGCCAGAAGCGAGGGTGGGGGGAAAAGCCTGCTCCTCGTGCAAGTCTGCCATCACGGTGCTGGGGTGCCTGACAACTGCAATGTGCGCAGGCCAGTTACCTCTTCAAGTGCTCGACGCAGGCAAACCACTGGAACGTGGACACAAAATACGAAAGAGGAGCGCAAGACGTAATTGGCTCGTTTGATCTTTCCAAGGATCTCCGCCGCTCATTTACGCCGTTTCGAGCACTTGTTTTTAACGAAAATGGCGCCTTTACGGGTGAAGTAAAGGATAATGATGAACAAAGAAAATTACGAACCATGCATGGGTCCTTATTTTTCTTTTGATGCGCTCCGCAATTATCAGCGCAATGAGAGTGCGAATTTTGGACTTCAATCTAAGCTATAGCATTCATAGTTAACTGCAGTAGGATTACATTTTATTGTCAGAATTTTACAATCTGAATTTCTACTCAAGATTCGAAGGGTTGCATATGCCCCGGGCGGATGCGTTCAGCACTTTTCGGGGTAAGTGGCAAGACCGGCGTCGATGCTGGAGCTGATTTGGATCTTCAACATCTATCCTCCAGCTTTGCAGTGATCGCCGTACCATGTAAGCAAAATTTGACTGAGTTTTCACTTCCTACTGAAATCAGGTGTGCCGTTTGGAGAAATAGCTTGTGATATGAATAAGTCGCGCTACGTTTCGGGTATTAGTTCTGTATAACAATATCTATAGCCAGTCGAGCTGAATTACCGGTTAAAGTTAGCCCGTGGTGAGCATCTGTGCATTCCTCGAACACACGGGCTTGATGTCCCGTCTGTTCTCCGTCAGGTAGTTACACGCAGTGACCGAACGCTCCACGAGTTCTACCTTGAACGATTAATAACGGGACGCCCCACTCCAGTTGTAACCAACACAGTGCTGTGCGCGTGTGTGATTTAATTCCTCTAAAATGAACTAATCACGCGCACAACCTGGGCACATTTCTTATTGTGTTAATAGTTTGTACATATTGCTTCTCCCCCATCCTCTCTTCCTGTCCCCTCACCTCTTTCATTTCATTTCTCCATTCTGCCTGCTATCCTTTATTTCTGCTGCCCCAGCTCAGGTGCTTCAGTATAGATGGCAGATGCCGGGGCTAGCAAAAATCTTTTCCTTCCTTTTTACTATTATTTTAATAAAACCACTACCACCACCACCATTTCTACTCAAGGTGGCAGTGCCTGGAAGCGGAATGCAAGTTGCTCTGCTGCGCCAACGGCTGTGCCGTGAACAAAGAAGGAAACAAAATATAAAATGAAAATAAATATAAGATAATTTACAAACATGCTTAGGTTCCAGTTCCACACGCGCAGGATTACACAACCAAGAGTGCGAATTAGCATTTCTTTAGGCGATGAAATTGCTCAGTAACTTCCTCCCATATGAGCAGACACTTCAACCGAGCCCTGAGGGAAGGGAGGAAGATGGGAGTCAAAGAAGAAAGAGTGAAAGAGTTGCTGTTGTGGAGGGCGCCGGAGTAATTTCGAACGTCTGGCGATTATTAACATGTACTGATATCGCACAACACACGGGCGCCTTTTGCGTTTCGCGCACATTCACAGAGTCTCATTATTTTATTTTTGTTTCATCCTCACTACACCCACTGCAGGGCAAAGGCGTCTCCTATGTCTCTACAATTAACTCTTGTCTTTTGCCAGCTGCACCCACCGTATGCCGGCAAACTGCTTAATGTCATCCGCCCACCCAACTTTCTGCCGACACATGCTACACTTGCCTTCTCTGGGAAACCACTCCGTTATCCTTAAGTCATCTTGCGTTCGCATCACATGACGTGCCCAAGCCCATTTCCTCCTCTTGATTTCGACTAGGATGTCATAAGCCCGCGTTTGTACCATCACCCACTCTGCCCGCTTCCAGTCTCTTAAAGTTACACCTATAAATTGTATTTACATAGTAATGCAGTACAAAACAGACGAGTTAGGAAAATGTTAGACGCAAAAAAGAGCGCTGCTCCCATTTTGCGCACTCATGATGCGTGTGGCCATTGGACGTAGCGAGTTCAGGACCGCGAGGTCGCAACGGCTTTCACGTTCTGTTGGGGCTGGCTTGGCGCTCAGTGGCGCGGCATCAGTCTCCCTTCTGCTTTCTAATAGTACTTTAAGCTGCGGGGGTTCTGAAATTGCAAAGTGTTTGTATATATTTTTTATTTTTGCGCCCAGTAATGTGGATACGCGCATGCATGCACGACTCACCGTATGAAGCCGAATGAGAGAGCACCGGCTTCCATGTTTTCTGGGCTGTGGTAAGGCGCATATGCTTTGAGGTGTTCCGAAAAATATCAGAGAAGTGCCACACGTACGCACCATTTGGCTCATTACAGAAAAAGTTTTACCGTGCGGATCATAACGCGTGCAGTACACGATACGCCGGCAAGAAAGGCCAGATTTTAGCGCCTTTCACTGTAGCGCTCATAGTGAAGCTGTGGCATAAAGATGCGATACGCAGCTGAATTGGTATTAACGGTATACGCACTTCCACAAGAAAAACGTTCAACCAGCTGATGTGCGTTCGTTATGTTTATACATGCCTTAAGGAACGTAAATCGATTATTTTCCCGCTTACAATTAACATGAAGCAATTCGCGAATGTAGAAATCGCAACAACCACAGCACAGTCATTCACAAGCGTCATCTGAAATCATAATTACAGCATGAGCGCTCGGCAAGCACTTGATAATGGATTTCATAGCGCGCCTTTTGATTAACATTACGCGTGCAATTTTCATTCATATGTGGTGTTGAATCAAATACGTCAGAGCGCGACTGGTTATCGTATGTTTTTGACTGTCTCTCGAAGCTTACGCTGTACATTTCACGCTGGCACACAACGCACCGAAGGCCACATATTCGCGTTATAGTCGCCGATATATAGATGCGTAAGCGCGATAAGCAGTTTTTTTTTTTTTGCGATCTGCAGCTGCCCCCGATAACTTCAAGTAGTTTTTTTTCACCAACAGAGCCTATTTCTACCGTACACATGCGTAGCAACAAGAGGAAGCCGCGCGCGATGCAGCCATAGACAAGTCGGGCACAGAAAAAGCGCGGAGTAAAACGCCTTTCTTTTGAAGCGAAAAGCTTCACTACGCTAGTCGACACCGCGCTTCGCGCGAGCCGGCGTATGTCCATTCCATTCCAAAAACTTTTATTTCCATCAGAAATGGAGACCCCCTACTCCCTACCCCTGGCGCGCAGGCCTAGGGGCAGGGGCCGGGGCCTCCGCGACTAGATGCAGGCAAAGAGTTGCTGGCTATTCGCGGCCTCTACCGCCAGATGGTTGGCTTTCCTCTGCATGGCGGGGTCCGCGCTTTGCAGAAGGGTCTCCCAGGCTTCTCTACTATTTATTCCTTCATTGATCCCTGGGGAGTGTGTGCATTGCCAGATTATGTGGTCGAGGGTCCCCCTCTCCCCGCATTCCTTACATTTATCGTCTATGTCTTCGTCTTTCAGGACGTGTGATGCCCATACCGGATTTATGTAGTTTCCTGCTTATAATCTGCGCCAAGTTGTTGCCTCTCTGTTTCCGAGCTCTTTGTCCGGTGGAGGGATAGTTCTTCGCTGTAATCTGTAGTTTTCTATTATCTCCGTGTATGTCTGTAGTCTCTCGTCAAGCTCCTTGCAATCGGCCGGCTCTGCTTTTGCCCGGAGGTAGAGATCTCGGGCTAAGAGGTGCGCCGCCTCGTTGCCTGGAAGTGACGTGTGAGCTGGTGCCCATATGGGGCTAATTTTCCTATCAATTTTTCTTCCAACTAGTATTCGCACCGCTTCTGGTGCTACTCTGCCCCTTCCGTAATTGTAGATGGCTGTTTTGCTGTCGCTTGTTATGTAACTTGCCTTGGTGCCTACGCAAGCAAGCGCTATTGCTACTTCTTCCGCTACCTCTGGATTGCGGCTGCGTATTGTTGCTGCCGAGATTGCTTTACCTTGGCCATCTTCTACTGAGGCTACTACTGCTCCCAGTTTGCCGCTCGCCGCATCTGTGTATGCCACTGTATCGCTGTTTACTTCGCTGAAGCGTTTGACTAGTGCTTCAGCTCTTTTTCCCTTTTTTCCTTATTGAAGGTGGGATGCATGTTCTTGGGAAGCGGGTCAGTCCTCAGCTGTTCCCTGATTTTTCTTGGAATATCCTGTTTCTTTTGCATGCCTCCGTCCGTCTGTAGTCCCACCATGTTTAGAATGGCCCTGCCTGTGTATGTTTGGCTGAGTCTTTCCTGCTGGGTGGTCCTTACTGCTTCGGCTATTTCTTTCCATGTATTATGGATTCCCATTGCTAGGAGTCTTTCGGTGGAGGTGCTTATGGGTATTCCGAGTGCTCGTTTGTAGCATCTCCTGATTATTGAGTCCAATTTATTTCTTTCTGAGGCCCGGATGTTTAGATATGGTGTAGCATAGCTGAGTCAGCTGATGACGTACGCTTGTACAAGCTTAACTAGGCTCCTCTCCTTTAGCCCTCTTCCCTTGGGGGCTATTCTTCTTAATATCCCACTCATCTGTGCTGCGTAGACTTCCAATTTCTTTATGGTTTCGTCGTTGTATCCGTTACTTTGAATGAAAAGACCTAATATTCTTATTTTGTCTACTTTGGGTACTGGTTTGTTTCCGACCATGATATTGAGATCGCTGTCTTTTTTCAGCCTTAATGATTTGGGGTTGTACATTAAGAGTTCTGATCTTTCTGGTGTGCAGGCAAGCCCCCTAGCTGCTACGTACTCTACCACTGTATCTGCAGCCGTTTGCAGCTTGTTCTCTATTTCTGCGTCGCTAGCTTTGTTTGTCCAGACGTTTATGTCGTCAGCATACATGCTGAAATTTAGGTTTTTTATTCTCCCAAGTTTAGCTGGGAGACCCCTCATTGCCAGATTGAAGAGGAGTGGGAAGAGTACCGATCCTTGTGGGGTACCTCTGTTTCCCAGCTCTATTTCTTCCGATTCCAAATCTTGGTATCTTATCTTTGCCGTCCTGTCTGTCAGGAAGTTCTTTATATAATTGTAGGTTCTGCCTCCTACGCCTATTTCCTGAATTTCTGTCAGGATTGCCTCGTGTTTGACATTGTCAAAAGCTTTCTTGAGGTCTAGACCTAGGATTGCTTTTATATCTCTCGATCGCGAATTTATGATGTCGTGCTGGAGTCTCAACATCACATCCTGGGTGCTTAGGCCCGGCCGGAATCCGACCATCTCATTCGGCCATAGTTCATTATCTTCCATGAATCGGGTTAGCCTCGTTTGGATTACATGTTCTATTAGTTTCCCTACACATGATGTGAGGGAAACAGGCCTGAGGTTCTCAAGCTTAGGAGGCTTGCCCGGTTTGGGGATTAGTGATGCTAGCTTCTTTCCATTGTTTCGGAAGTTCACCCTTCTCCCATACCTGCTGTACATATTTTGTTATAGCAGTGATCGACTCATCGTCTAGATTTCGCAGCATTTTGTTTGTTATTCCATCTGGTCCTGGGGTCGATTTCGTTTTAAGCCTGATTATTTCCGCTCTCACTTTAGCCTCCGTAATGGGTGCGTCTAGCTCCTCATTTGGGGGTCCCCCATATTCTGGTAGGCTGGTGCGAGTCACGTTTCCTATGTATGTTTGCTTGATTTCTTCCATGAAGCTCTCGTCTGTTCCGTCGTATTAATGTCGCATCTTGGCTAGTCTTATGTTTGTCTGCGACCTGGATTGGGTTGGGTCTAGTAAGTGTCTTAGAATGTTCCATGTTTTTGCTAGACTCGTGCCTTTTTCCATGTCGTCGCATTTGCTGCACCAATTTTGTTCGCATAGTTGTAGTGCGTATTTTTCGGTTTCTCGATTTAATCTGGCTATTCTTCTTTTTAGATTCCGGTTCCATTTCTGTCTTTTGAGCCGGTTTTCTAGACTACCTTTTGCCTCCCACATGTGCAGTAGTTTGTTGTCTGCTATGAGCGGGGCGTCTTGGCCGTCTAGAGTTACCGTTGCTTCGGCGGCATGTCGGAACACGAGTGACGTCACGCACAGAGCAGGTGGCCGCCGCCGACTCCGCCGTCTTTTCTCTCTCGCTCCCTAGTCACACCGAGCCACAGGCGTTCCGCCACTGCGCAGCCTCGCGCCTTTCCTCAAAATGCAACTTTCAGTTTTCTCTTTCCCTCCCTCATTTATCTCTTCCTTTACGGCACGGTTCGGGTGATCCGACGGAGTTCATAGGATTCATTTGCATTGACAACTTTGCAAAGGCTGTTCATTTTCACGAAAGGAAAGGCGCACAACCGGCTCCGTGGTCAGTGGAGACCTCAATCTCGCTTTCATGTACATGGCGTTGGCGTCAAATGCCTGCTTTGATTGCTTTCCGCCTACTGAATAGGCAGCGCGCCCTCCCTGCCACCCTGGGAGGTCGCGTGCAGTTAATAGTTGATCGCGAGAGATTAATCACCAAATGAACGCTGCGGCCTAAGTGCCGCATGCCAGCCACAACGCTGTCAGCGCTAATTAATTAATTCCACATCTCTCTCTCTCACCACAAATCAAAGCACGAATGAGGCGTCCACATATCTAGGGAGCCAGTTATCCGCCCTTCCTTTGCTCGAAGCCATCGCCGTCTTGAACATTGTCAACGCCAACGAACACAGTGAACACCAATACCTTTCGCTTTGTATAACCTGGATTGGCTCAGGTAATCTAGATTATTTTCTTGTCCGGACTACTTCCGTACCTTTCACAGCGTTGCACCTGATGTATGCAACGGAGTATAATCCGGATCATACTAGAAGGATAAGAATAGAGTGGAGCGCATATGGCAGAGAGAGAGAGAGAAATAACATTTATTAGCACCCGTCAAAAGGATGATGGGTATCCGAGGCGCCGCTCGGTCCCAGCCATGTCCTCCCCCTCAGCCGTCGACCGGGATCTCTTGGATCTCAGCAGCGGCATGGGCGTGACGGATGACTTCACGTTGTTTAGTTTCGTCCTCGTTGTGAAGCAGTGCCTCCCAGGGCTCATCTGTTCGGTCAAGTTGTCCAAAGCTCGGACATGTCCATACCATATGGATCATGTCCGCTATGCCGTCGCAACGTTTGCACCTGGGGCTGAAAATCTCAGGGTGCCACTTGCTATAAAGCTGAGGGTTTCGGGAATACTCCGGTTTGGAGCTTGCGCCACGCAACCTCTTCGTTTTTGGTTAGCTGCTTACTTGCTTTTGGAAGTACCGCTCGGCATAATTTGTAATGGCTTAGGATTTCCTGATACCTGTTAAGGTCGTCTTCAAACTGTAGGAGCTCCTCATCGCGCGAGGGGGGAAGGGGTTGTGCACAAGACGCCACTGGGATCCCGGAAAGTAGCTAATCCTCGGGCCAGTGCGTGCGCGCGCTCATCTGGACACCCGCGCACCAAGGGTTGAGGGGAAACGAGAAAGCGCATATGGCAGGTTCTCTCAGATCACGAATGGCAGCTTACTAATATTCCTCAAGAGGAAAGTGTGAAAATTGAAAATTGGTTTTTGGGGAAAGGAAATGACGCAGTATGTGTCTCACATCGGCGGACACCTGAACCGCACCGTAACGGAAGGGATAAAGGCGGGAGTGAAAGAAGAAACAGGCGCAGTAGTGGAGGGCTCAGGAATGAATTCGACCACCTGGGGGATCTGGAACTTTCCTGTCCACCTGCTTGGTCTACTGTCGCGCTCGGCACATCACTCATGTGACCTTTTCGTCCGCGCTCCGGTCTAGTAGACCGTGGTTACCGCTCCAAACAAGATGTTCAGATAAGACACCCGACCGAGGTACGGCCTCTTAGTGGGTACACGAATAATGGCAAGGTTTCACCGCAAGAGTCTAGGCGATTTTCAGTGACAAATTAAAGTTATAGATCTTTGTTTCCTCCGATATCGCACTGCTCCATTCTTACAATATGGCATGTTCTTTTCGAATATGATCTGATGACACGTGTTTGGGTCAGTTAAAAACGTCGAGGCACGGTATACAAGTCACGTCTTTCTCAGAAGCTGCTGTTTCTCTGAAAAGGGGACTGGAGTCTAAAGTCTCATTTACTCCGTAGCTCCGCGACTAAGTCCTCGCACAACAGCAAACCCGAAAGGGTTCGCGCAAGTGCCAGGGAGGAGTACACAGAACGCAAATAAATGTTTTATTTTGAACATAACGACGCTTGGCAGCTTGCTCGTGGAAACCAAGGTCCGCCTGCACGGGCCACAGCACCTGCACACAAGCCACCCCCAACAAGGGACACCCACCCACCCCACACTGCTGCTACGTGTGTAGAGGGTTTGCGTGCAATTTGTTCTACGGCCAAATCCACCAGTCATTGACACCAAGCGCAAGCCTGGCAATCGAACCGAACTGATGACTAGTGAAGCTGGCCGCTCGAGTGGGACTAAACTGACGACCGCTATTCCCCGTGTAGTGAAGTGTATAGAGACGAGCAATGAAATTATTCATGTTGGGAATCTTGCAGCCATGCGCGCTCTCTCTCTCTCACACACACACACATACGCGCACACAAGCATCCATTCACATTTGTTCGCCCAGTGTCAAAATCGTGTAAGAACACTAGAAACCCCAACAATTCCCCATTTATTTAATTTTGTACATGGCAAATACAGAGCAATACAAGCACCTTTAGAACACACAGTTAAGATTGAAACCCGAAGATCCTTGCAGTTAACCTACAAAAATTAAAAAAAAGCTTTGAACGTCAAAGGGCACTGAGCGAAACTTGCAATCG
The DNA here is from genome assembly GCF_052857255.1 of Amblyomma americanum. Lineage (NCBI taxonomy): Eukaryota > Metazoa > Arthropoda > Arachnida > Ixodida > Ixodidae > Amblyomma > Amblyomma americanum. The sequence goes on from NC_135497.1 coordinate 168,230,668, forward strand.
AAGAGGAGTCTTCACTGATGCTTGAACGAATCGCACCAATGCTTGAACCAATCATCGTATGGTGTTAAACTAGTTGGCGACGGCTCGATGTCTTCTGCAAATGACAAGTTACGAGGCGGTGTCAGTAACAGGGCCGAGAAACTTAAGCAAAACTTTGTTTACCTTGACTCGTGATAGGAATGTCTGAAGGCAATGAAGGTTGAGCAGGAACAAGTGCAGAGTTGCCGGATGTGGACCCTGTGTGATGAGACTGCTGGGACTCGTCCCCTAGTGCTTGTGACGACGAGGCAACGTCCGGGAACACTGGAACCTGAGAAGAAATAAAAAAGGCGTATCGTAAGAACTAAGAGCATGTTTGGCAATCGTTACGGGCACAGACTCTTAAACGGGGAGCACAGCGGCAAGAGGTCACCTACGCTCTCGGTCGTCGCAGATTCTTCCATAACGTCCAAAGGCTCCACATCGAAGTCTGCATCGTCGCCCTCCCCCACGTCGTCACCAATCAAGTCCTGAGTATGCTGAGAGATGCTGGCCTGAACACTTGAACCGTGAAGAGCGCCTGAAGGCACGGCAGTAGACGACGCCACATTGGAAGCCCGACTCGCAGGAGACGCGGTGTGAGGGTCGGTCATGTGATCACTAGACATACTATCGTCGTCAATAATTTCGGGACTATCGGGCACCTTGATACGCGTCGCCGGCGGAGCGTCTTCAGAGTCGCTCTTGTTGGAGTCGCTAGGTGAGCGCCGCCGAGGCCGGCGGCTTCTCTTTCGTTTACTGAGCGGCGGAGATTCGGCACGCGGCGAACCCACGGGTCCAGAGTCCGCAGCACCGTCCACATTGGTCACGAGACCCCTGACCTTCAGAGTCTCGGCAGTCTTGAGGAGCGCCGTGAGATCTTCCTGCCGCACGACTACCTCACCGCGGTACATGAACTCGACTATCGCCCTCAAGTCCACGTAGCGCACGTCCTTCAGTATCACAATAGGGTGCTTGCAGGGATTCTCGGCAAAAAGAGCTTGAAAAAAGGGGCTGCAGGCGGAGAGGACCATCTTATGCGCCTTCAGCGAGAGACCTTCGCACGCCAGCGTAACGTCCACCAGCGCTTCGTTAGACAGCATTTGATAGAACACGGCCAGCATGTTCGACTGGTGGTTGTTCCACTTCAGGCAGAACTGTTGGGATCCCATCTTCGTCCGAAGTGGTTGCGTGGCTGCAAAGGAAAAAAATTGCTACACCCACCCGTAGAACAGCCATGCGGCACTCAAATCTGCCACGACGCGGAGCAAGCTGTAAAACTGGCTGAAAGCACATAATCCTCAAATACACGTCAAAATTGCAAAGGAAGCCAACCCAAACGTCAGTGTGGGCGTCAAAAATTACAAACCCAATAGTAAAAAAAATGGGCCTAATACTTTCGTCGCAAGTCCGTGCGGCCTGGGGATAATTAAGAATGGCGAACGCCAGGTTGAAAAGACGCCACGCCTGTCTTCCGTCATTAAGCTGGCCTCCCTCATGCAAATGTGCACTCGAATGGCCATATTGGCTTCCGCAGAAAATATTTCCACCGGGCATGTTAACGTACAAAATTTTACTTAGCCGCAAAACTCGCGCCTAAAGACCCGAAACAATGAACCCCACCATTCTAGATATTGCCCAGAATCTTGTAACTGGCCTATCAAACGCGAACTCCGCAATCCAGACGCGGCGAAGGGCACGGAACTGATTAAAAATATGGGATGTTGCAAATTAAGGAGTCGAACGCGACTAGGCCAAATTTCTTTGAATATTCCAAAACGGCCGCTCAGGAAAGCTGAAAACTCGGCATTTACCGCACGGAACAGTTGCGGCGAGGAGCGTCCGTCAACGGTCGGCACGAACGCAGTTGTCGGGAAAGTGTCGTAAAACTAAAAAAATATACCTCATTGAGACGAGAACGGTATTCCACTTCGCGGAATTGTTAAAAATACTTCGGAACGGCAGTCTAGCTTCAAAAAAAAAAAAACCATGACGTAGAACTATCAACGGTCTTCCCGAGGAACAAAGCGCACGACTGAAAAAGAATCCTGCAAAAATGCCACAAAAACCCATCCAAAATGGACAAATACTTGACTAAAGCAAGAATGATAATTGTACAAAGGTAAAATTCGTTGAAGTTAGCTACGAGCACTTCCCAAGAGGAATTGAACATTTGAGCCTACCATACCTATACAGGACTAGGCGTTCGCGTTGCAGCTGCTCACCGCAGATGCGGCCTCACAGCACGGCGCCTTCGGGTCTACTCATGACGCAAGGGCTGCACGCCGGCGGCTAATAAGCAAACACCAGTGGCGCCAGTAAGCGCATCGGCCAATAAGCGCCCTCGACGTGCAGCCCTCTAATGGCGGAAACCTCAATAAACACTAACAAAAGGCGACCAAACGCGACGTCAGCGAACAATCTTGACGGTGACACTTTGTGTAGTTACGATGAATTTGCGCTCTTAATATAGATCATTAAATAGATTAATTATAGCCGCAAAAGTCGCGCCTAGAAAGCTGAAACAATTAACCCCACCATTCTAGATATTCCCAAAATTTTGTAACAGGACTATCAAACGCGAACTCCGCAAGCCAGACGCGGCGAAGGGCACCGAACTGATTAAAAAGATGGAATGCTGCAAATTAACGAGTCGAACGCGACTAGGCCAAATTTCTTTGAATATTCCAAAACGGTCACCCGAGCCTCCAAGAACAAAAAACGAATATCCGTAAGCAGAATTATGTGCAGAAAACGCGTATACATGCTATTAATGGCAGAAAGCTGAAGTAAATCAGGAATGCAATTTTAATAGCCTGGCACTCTCTAAAACGGAACCGCAAAGCTCCCGCCCGCGCAAATACGGTCGAATATGGCCGACGCTTCTCCCCAGAACTAAGGCTCTACAGCGAGGCCTAGCAACGGGCGAGGCGCGGCGTCTCGCCGCCATTAGACAGAGCCTCACCAACTACACCTCAAATATTTTAGAATGACCCTCAAAGCTGGTATGGAACCTGAAAATGCTGCACTTACCCCCGAAGGACGCCAGGAACGCGGAAAAACTCGGCATGTACCCCACGGTACGGTCACGGCGAGGAGCGTCATTCAACGCCCCGCACGAACGCAGTTGTCACGAAAGTGTCGTAGCACTAAAAAAATACCTCACTGATACAAGAACGGTAGTCCACTACGCGGAATTTTCTGAACATACTTCGGAACGGCAGTCTAGCTTCAAAAAACCAAGGCGTAAAACTATCAACGGTCTTCCCGAGGACGAAAGCGCCCAACTGAAAAAAAGTCCCGCTAAAATGCCAAAAACCCATCTAAATGAACAATAGTTGACTAAAGCAGGAATGATAATTATACTAAGGCAACATTTGTGAAAATTAGCTATGAACGCGTCCCAAAAGGAATCGAACATTTAAGCCTTACATACCTGTACAAGACGGCGTTCGCGTGGCAGCGGCTCAGCGCAGATGCGGCCTCACAGCACGGCGTCTTCGAGTCTACTGACGGGCAGCCGGCGGAAAGCAAGAAACGCCAGTGGCGCCAGTAAGTGCCTCGGCCAATCAGCGTCCTCGACGTGGTGCCCTCTAATGACGGAAACCTTAATCAACACTAAAAAATTGGAGGATAATATTTCGTTTTTGAGGAAAGGAAATGGCGCAGTATCTGTCTCACATATCGTTGGGCGCCTGAACCGCGCCGTAGGGGAAGGGAAAAAGGAGGGAGTTCAAAAAGAAAGGAAGAAAGAGGGGCCGTAGTGGAGAGCTCGGGAATAATTTCGACCACCTGGGGATCTTTAACGTGCATTGACATCGCACAGCACAAGGGCGCCTTCGCGTTTTGCCTCCATAAGAACGCAGCCGCCGCGTTCGGGTCCGAACCCGGGAACTCCGGATCAGTAGCCGAGCGCCCTAACCACTTAAGCTTCGTCTTTAAGAGAGACGCGAGAGCGTGTCGCAGCGTTGCCGAGGGGTACACGGAGCGCCATCGCCCGTGGGGCGCGACGCGTGACCCGTTGGACGCCTGTCTCACATATCTCGGCGGACACGCGAGCCAGGCCGTGAGGGAAGGAAAATAAAATGAACAATTGCTTTTAAGGAAATGAAATGACGCTTGTCTCACATTTCTCTCTGGACACCCGGCTAGCGCCGTAAGGGAAAGAAAACTCGATCAATCAATCCTTAACGATGTCACGTTAACATCCCTTCCCTTACGGCGCGGTTCAGGGGCCCACCGAGATGCGCCATTTTTCGCTCACTGCCAAAGACGCCGACGCCGGCGACACCGGCTTTTCTGCGACACGAGCTGCTTAACGCGGTCGCGTTAAAATCTGGATTACGCTTAAGCTTCGTCTTTAAGAGTGAGACGCGACAGCGTGTTGCAACGCTGCCAAGGAGCCACGGAAGGCCAACGCCCGTTCGGCGCGACGCGTGGTCCGTTGGACAATTGAAGGAAAGGACGCCTGTCTCACATATCTTGGTGGACACCCGAACCGGGCTTTAAGAGAAGAAAATTGAAATGAAAATTGGCTTAAAGGAAATGACGCTCTGTCTCAAAATTCTATTCCCTTACGGCGCGTTCAGGTGTGCACCGAGATGTGCAATTTTTAGCTCACGGCCAAAGATGCCGACGACACCGGCTTTTCGGCGACACGAGTTCCTTAACGCTGTCGCGATAATACGCCAGTCCCTTTCACGGGTACAGACATCGATGTTCTATTAAAGCTGCACTTATCTCCCCGCATCCAGCGTCCCAGTACCAAGCGTCCATTGCCAGTGAGCCTGCGATCATGCCAACACTGCTTCGTTTAGCAGATATTGCACGTGGTGACTTCGTCCCATTTGCTCTTGGTTTGTGAATAGCGGTATACTGACCAATATCAACGAGCAGTGCCAGAAAGAAACCAAGGCTTACAATGCAAAACATGCTCTTTATTTCGGAAAAAAATGCTAGAGCAAGTCGACATACTGCAAGGGGAATAGTCACTCTAGACGCAACGTTGACACAGCTAGTGCAATTCACCAGGATTTTGTAGCCCTCCATTCACCGTTGGTCAGACGTGAAGGCATGCTGGTGTCCTGCTCCATCTGGACGGCGGCCAAGTCCTGATACAGCTCATGTTGTCGCGTGATCCATGACGGGTATCAGGGACCTGATCACGTCGCATACCCTGAGAGCTATCCCAAAGGTCATGCCCATGGTATTTATCAGGAAGACCTCAGTAAGCAGACGCAAAGCTCTCCTGTCGGTTACCTGGGCACTGAATTCTTCGACACTGTGTGTTCAGCTTGGAATTGTCGCGATGTAGGCAATAGCACTCGCAACCGTCCAACCACGCGGGTTCTCGGCAGCCAGCAACGCTAGATGCTCCAGCAGGTTTTGCACTTGCTCCCGATTCAGTTCCTCGTGGTTAACCATGTCCGCCTCTGGATTAGGCTCAGCACGGTCGATCCTGGCAGCTGGCGGCATAAGGTTCCTCACGCCAGAGTCCTCCTGCATAAAGTAAATATGCTGACTGTAGAGCAAGAGCTCCACATCCTTGCAACAGCAGTGGCAGCCTTTATGGCAAAGCATCAGTAGCCAAATTATAGTGCCTGTATATTCGAGGCTCAACGGCCAAATATTAAAATGCAGACTAAATACAGGGCGTACTTAATACAGTTAATTCTGCTAATAATAGCGCGCAGGTGTACATAATCTAAGCACTACGACCGAATATTTTCTGCAGACAAAATACAGCGCGTGCTCACCGGCGTCCTACGTCTCCAATCATGTGAGCACGTGATTATAACTAGTACCTTCACAGCAGCATTGAAACCCCTTTAAGATCCCATGGTGCTCAAATGGGCAAAAAATGTTCTCTTTAATAATCCTTAAGCGGGAACGGCGCCAGAAAATTTTTACTGGGAAGGCGGTGGTGGTGGTAGTGGTTTTATTAAAAAAAATAGCAAAAAGGAAGGAAAACATTTTTGCTAGCCCCGGCATCTGCCATCGATACTGAAGCACCTGAGCTGGGGCAGCGGAAATAAAGGATAGCAGGCAGAATGGAGAAATGAAATGAAAGAGGTGAGGGAATAGGAAGAGAGGATAGGGGGAAAAGTAATATGATAATAATAATAATTGGTTTTTGGTGGAAAGGAAATGGCGCAGTATCTGTCTCATATATCGTTGGACACCTGAACCGCGCCGTAAGGGAAGGGATAAAGGAGGGAGTGAAAGAAGAGAGGAACAAATAGGTCCGTAGTGGAGGGCTCCGGAATAATTTCGACCACTTGGAGATCTTTAACGTGCACTGACATCGCGCAGCACACGGACGCTTTAGTATTTCTCCTCCACCGAAACGCAGCCGCCGCGGTCGGGTTCGAACCCGGGAACTCCGGATCAGCATCCGAGCGCCTAAACCACTGAGCCACCGCGGCAGGTGCGTCCTCTCGGCGCCGTCACTGAAATTCAACGCTTGTTGAACCTCGTTTTTGAGCAAGCATCGTAGGGGTTAATTAATAATAATAATAATTGGTTCTGGGGGAAAGGAAATGGCGCAGTATCTGTCTCTATAGTAGGGGTTAATTGCAAAGCGTCTTCTCCGCACTTTACCACCCTTCCTTCTGCGACACATTGGTATCGACCGTATCGTCCCCCCCTCCCCCCCCCCTCCCCCCCCCCCCCCTTTCGCTTAAGTGCCGACTCGAGGTAGGACTCACCGACTTGGTCCGCGCCGATCGAACAGTGGCTTCGGACGCGGGAGGATGTGACACGTAGTCAGGCTCCGGAAAAGCGGAGGCAGTGTGCGAGTATCCCACGGGATCCACGCTTCTATGTCCTGCTGGCGAGGATCTCTTATGGAGGGACACGCTTCTGAGCCTTGTCGGGTTGTGTGCCCGTCGATAACAACCAGCGCAGCTTGAGCAGAGAACAGCTGATCGGGAATGCTAAGAAACAATGCGGACAAAGCAGAAATCTCTGCTGGCCATCCTGCGCAGTGTCCTCGACAGTTCGATCAGCGTCCATGGCAGCGGGATGTACCGCTACTGGAAAGCGCCGCTGTTGATAGCGACCTCTTCGATCACTGGTAGGATATTATATGATGTATGAATGGCGACCGTTCGCGATCTGCCCTTAAAACAGAACGATTTCGACCATAACAAACGTACGTACCTAGTTGTTGCCTTGGTCACATGGCACATACCAACGGCGGGGGATTGGCCAGGGTTTTGTGGGGAGACCCCATAGAATAGGGTAAACTGGTGTCAAGCTAATGATTGCGCCTTGGGTGAAATTTCACAGTAATTTAAAAGAAAAAGAAGAAAGAAAATATCGGGAGAGAATATCTGAGAATTAAATATTTAAATATACGAAAATACCCAAACGCTCTTTCGAATGCGGAAATTTGGAAACAATTAGCAAGGGAATCTGTCGGTAGCTGTTATATAAATATGGAGGTATTCGCAAACTTGATGCAATGCAAAACCCCTGGCGCTCGCGCCGAAAGAGAGGAGTAGGGGAACCGACAAAGTGAGACCCAACTTCGTAATGGGAATTTCTAGGTGTGCTCTCCTCTGATGTGCAAATCTCCGGCAAGAGAGTTAGAAATGCTCCAATGTCTCTACTTCACCTCAAGCCGCACAAAGGTTTGTGGGACTGAACCCGCATCTACATAAGTGAAGATTTAAACGGGGAATCCTGCACCGCATGAGTGTCATCGCTACCTCACACGCACGAGTCTTCCATAGGTACATGAGATGTTCCATAGGTACATGAGACCGTTTCACGTGGCGGTTATAAACTGACAACGCTGAAATCAAGTCATACCGAAAAGAAAAAGATTAGGGATGCTACAGGCAACTGGTGCATTTAGAGCTGATTTTGCCAAAAAGTCTGCTGCTTCATTTTGTAAAATACCGCAATGGCCTGGTATCCGAACGAAGCGCACCTCTTTCACCCATCCAGGAATAAAAAAACTTTAATGAGCGCCTCAAAAATGCGTCTCGTGTGGACTCCAGCGCTAGAAAAACACAGAGACAATATGAGAGGAATTCCACCTGAGAAACAGCTGTGGGAATTTTCAAAGCGGCCAGCCCCAGATCCATAAACTCTACTAGAAATATGGTTGTGTAATCCGGGACTCTAACGAAAAAGCGCCACGAGAGAGACTAAAAAAATACCAACCCCTGCCTTCCGGTCGGCCCCAGACGCATCTGTCGCAATTACAGTATGTTGCGGGTACTGGGCAAGGTGGTCAAAGAGGATTCCAGTTAATGTCCTTGCAGGCAGATGCTTCGTATCATGTGGGAAAATATAATCAAAAGGAATATCCCCAGGGAACGCTGCCCAACCAACTCTGCATACAAAATTGAGATCCACACCAATGTTGGATAAAAGGTTCTGAGTATATACAACTTGAGGGAGGCGGAACCTTGATGAATGAGGAGTGAGAAAAAGTGCTGGGTGCGAGACGAAAATAGGTGTCGCCACACCAGGAGCCGACTCAAATGGCCGCAAAAAAGTCCTGACAGTTAAAAGGTGAAAACGGGAGTTAAGGTCGGGAATAAGAGCCTCCAGGTACAGAACTGCGGTAGAAACTGACTGAGGGAGACCTAGGCAGAGGCGCAGTGCGCGCCTTTACTAAGAGCAGCAACGGATGAAGCTTATATTTAGGGGAGAGAGAAAAAGGTATGCAGCCAAACTCCAAAATGGGTCTGACATAGGCTTTGTAGAGAAACACAAGCGTGTCCTGGCGCATGGCGAATTTCCTAATACTTATCCGTATGTCCTACCTAGTGCACGCTCTCCTCTCTCAACGTTAGTCTTGATGTGGGGCCGCCAATTCAAATTGGCATCACAAATGACGCCTAGATACCTCCACGATTCTACCAGAGGTATGCTGTCCGAGCGACAGTGTAGCGATATATATAGACGCATGTTGCCTTTAAAAACCAGCACGCTGCTTTTGTGCACGTTTAATAGCAAAGTTAACGTCTCTAGCCAAACCTCGAGCACCCTGAGGTAATCCTTGAGAGAACGATATAGGGCATGGATGTCTGCTGCAGAAGCAAAGAAGGCTATGTCGTCTGCACAAGCATATACTGTAACATCAGGGTGCACAAGAATGTCGCACATCAGCAAATTGAATAGAAGTGGTGAACGTACGCAACCTTCTGGCACGTCCCTGGTTTGGGCATTGGTGTCTGAGGTGAAGGAACCGTCAGAGCAAAAGAACTGCCGTCCTGCTAAAAATTCACGGATCCATGCATAAATGTAGTACGTACGGCGGGTGTAATAATGCCCATTTAGAGAGAAGGATCGAATATTCAACACTGTCGTACGATTTTGCAATGTCAAGCGTCACTAATGGTGACACTTCTTTCTTGCGCATAGCAAGGTGGACTCTGCTCTCTATATCGACATGGGCAGACCAAATGGAGCATCCCCGGCGAAAGCCAATCTGGGCAGAGGTCAGTGCGTTCGCTACTGAAACATGCGCGGATAGGGGGCTGCGCACAATTCTTTCTAT